>NW_011495030.1:4409598-4415677 GCF_000754665.1 Bison bison bison
TCTTTTTTTTTTTTTGGCTGCATCGCTTGTGCAGGCTCTCGTCAGTGAGAGTGCAGAGTCTGAACCTCTGAACAGCCAGCAAATTCCCTCTGTCTTTTCTGACAACTTCTTTTTCTTCCTGCATGAGACAAGAGAGTGCTGATGTTGACATGTCCTCTGTGTAGCATGCTGCCTTTTGACAAGGCCACCACCAGTCTAGAAATAGCAGGTAGTTCCCAGGGCCCAACATCAGACTGAGGGACGTCAGACTCGCTCGTGAAGGAAGTTCACTCACTGCAGCACTTCAGCAGGAGTTATCAGGATGTATTCTCACACGCGGAGGGCAAGGAGCGAATTCATTCATCTTTGTATTTCTCCAGGTGCCTCCCAAAGTGCCATGCTCTCAGAACTCCTGGGGGTTTCATGGTTTCTTGTATGAATAAGAAACTGACCTCTGGGTCCTTTCTGCAGGTGTCTCCCTGACCCAGAGTTGGGGATTCTGATAAAGCACTTGGTGAAATAAATAGGGCATGGAAAAACATGGGGTGCAACCCCCCAGGCTGCAACATACCCTGGATTTATATCATGTAAAATTCTCTCTTTGGAAAGCTTGAATCTTGAAGACTTAAATAGTTGAATATGACGGATTTTTGATTAATAACACCCCTGCGTGAGAAGTCAAGAGAAGCTTATTCTCTCTTCAGGCTAAGAGAGGCTCGATGGAGTTGCAGGCGGGATGCTGTGCCACCTCTGAGTCAGTTTGTAGAGCTGAAGAAGAGGTGCAGACATAGGAGCTCAGCTCCCGGAACCACTTCCCTGGTGTTCTTTCTGCGGGTGAATCCTGTGCTTTCTTCTTCCCTCTTTCCTTTTCTCACAAACATGTAACTCTCATACTGTCTAACACCACCCCCTCTGTGTGTTGTGGGGATAGCGCATTTAAGTCTAGTGGTCATAGTATTATCCCCATTTAGCAGATGAGGACAATGAGACATGGAGACAATGCCTGTGAAGTAGGGAAGAGAAGGGCTCCTTATTTCCATGCCGCAGGTAGAAAAGCTGGTCAAAACCCCAAAAAATAGCCTTAAAAACTCACAGGATATCAGGTGTGGTATTTACATTACTATTTCTAAAGCTGAATGTAAACTTCAAAACATGTTTATCTCTTGATTAACATGATAAAGTCAATGTTTGATTTTGTGGTGATATTTGAGTTTTTTTGTTTAACAGGAGGGATAGTGCAACAAAGTGCAATATTTGACAAAGGCAAACATTACAAAATTAAATAGCTAGTTATTAGCTTTGAAATTTAAAGTGCAAATAGAAAACCACTTTTTAAAAGTTTTTTTCCGCTCTCTGTGGACATGATTATTATTTTAAAATTAGTGTGAATAAAAGGCTTGTTGATTTTCCCCAGGTAATTTTTTTCCCTTTGGCTATGCCCGTGGCAAGTGGGATCTTAGTTCTCTGGCCAGGGGTCAAACCCATGGCCCCTGCAGTGGAAGTGAGGTACCTTAACCACTGGACTGCCAAGGGAGTCCCATCCTTAGATAACTTTGGAGAGAAACAGTATTTTATATTCTGCGTAGTCGGCCAGTGGCTTATCATGAGGTGGATTTTACATTTTTGGTTTGTCTTTTAAATACAGGGCACTTTTGCTGAGGCTTTCCTTTGGGCTAAAGATTGTAGTCAGTCGGGAGCACAGAGAGCAGAGCTCTGGAAAGCACAGTTTTAGGAACTCCCAAATGTCCTGAAAGAACCAGGTTGAGCACCATGACGAGACACTGCTGGCCTGTGTTTTCAGGGCTCATTTTATCTTGATGGGCTGCATATGTGATGTC
The DNA here is from genome assembly GCF_000754665.1 of Bison bison bison. Classification (NCBI taxonomy): domain Eukaryota; kingdom Metazoa; phylum Chordata; class Mammalia; order Artiodactyla; family Bovidae; genus Bison; species Bison bison. The sequence goes on from NW_011495030.1 coordinate 4,411,416, forward strand.
AGGCCCCTACCTGACTGCTCAGTGCAGGGAACCCCATCCATCTGTGGGCACATCACACCCCATCAAGTTTGCTGATTCTGTTATTCATTCAGTGATCACTTGTCTTTAAAAATCCTGAAGAGGCAGTGCTAACATGGGTGTGAGCTTGGGTGGACAGTAGCTGCCCTGGGCAGAGTGTCCTACATGATCATGCTTGAGATTTCCTCACTTGAATCTGACTTGACTCCATTGGGCCTCAGCAATTTTTCTCAGGCACAGTGTGGAGTAACTTGGAGTTTATGTTCCCTCCTCAGCTCCTCAGAGGCCCAGCCCAGGCCAAGTACAACTTGAATAACCTTCAGGAAAGCTGTGCTGTCCTTCTGTCGGCCGCTGTCTTTGAAAATTGCCTCCAGAGTTAGTGAGCAGGAACAGTTAAGATTTACAAACAATGATGAAGCTTGTCATGCATCTTTCACCATTCATCATCCAGGTGCGTGCCTGGGCGGTGAAGTGTTCTTCATAAAAACCAGCTCAGTGTGAAATACACCTCGCTGCAGTGTTTACTGCTCTGAAGCTCGTCAGCGGCCCTTTATAGTAAATCCAGATTGCGATGTGACATTACAGTATATCATTGCCCGGCGCGGCGGGGTTTACACTGCGAATGAGTGCAGTGCACACCAGATGAGGTGTCCAAATTGAGTTATGTCAGAATTTGGCTGTTATATGGGGATAGCTTTTGTTTTCCGAACACTGAAAGTTAGCTTTATATGTATTTATATTTATATATAGGCATATACTTCCCATCTTGCACGTATACATGGGTATACAGTATATGCTGGGGTCAGGTTCCAACTGGGCTTCTGCTGTAAAGAATGGTGACCGGCTTTTATGTCCCTTCCAACTGTTGTTCACTGAAATTGGCATCAGCGGAATCTTTGGGGGAAACTAGAGTAGATGGTTATTTCATGATAGAGGTGGTTTCATTTTGCTGTGTGTAAAGTGGTCATATTTTCCATTCTCTCTTACACACAAAAAAAGGGCCCCTCTCTCCTGGGATTATGGTAGTACTGGAATGATCCCTTGGCAGGAGGGTGAAGAGAGGAAACGACACAGGACCGGCCTATCGGTCTGAACACATGCACTTGGAGGAGGGCTCTGAAGTCCGTTGCTTGTTTATTATTTTTTAGTGGGTACCAAAATCCTAGTGCTGCCTCTGTTATCTTGAAAGATGCTGCTTCCAGGAGAAGATTTATGGTGTTTTAGCTGAAATTGGCAAAATAAAAGAGCACACTGAATTTATTGCATGATCGGGTTTATTTACATTCACCCTAAAAGCGCCGATATTAAAAATGAGCTCCATAAAAAAATAATAATCAGAGATAACGCAGGCCCTGCAGTCCCACAATCATCTTCTTAACACGCATGTTTTTAACTTTGCTCTTCAGTGTAGCAGGGTTGTCAGGAGAGCCACTGTGTGGTCTTCACACACCTGGCACTGCACTGAATCCAGGGCCTGTCCCTTCTATACCCCAGATCTAGGGCAGGGGTCCCCCCAATCTGGATGTGAATATAGCCCTCCCACCAGTGTTCTCCGCGCTTCTTCCTGGATGTGTTCCCTCTTGGTTGCAGGGTTTCTTACTTGAGATGGATTATTGGCGGCACAGGACACTGGTGCAGGTGTGCAGTGCTGGCCCCTGGGGAGGGTGGGACAGCAGCCTCCCACTGACCATGGTGCCCGAGGAAGGAGAGAGCAGTCGCTCGTCAGCCCAGCGCCGTCGCTTCATAGGGCTGTAAGATGGACACAGGTGTCCAGTTAAGGGTAAATGTCACGTAGTGTCTGTGGTTTATGTTCATGTTTAATAAGTATGTCCACAGTATTTTATTATGTTGAAAATTATTTGTGTCTGAATCTGGCAACCTCGGGCTTCATCCGAGTCCCTCTGAACCACCATTTTCTGGCACTGGGGTAAAAGGCAGAAATGAACGGTGGATGGAGGAGAGCCGTACCTTCACTAAGCGTATTCAGCAGTTTTAAGAGTTGTTTCATTTATATCTCTACAAAAATAGTACAAGAGGCAGTGCTGATCATGCTCAGAATGCTTTCCTGTTTTGGTTGAAGCTCTTTATGGGTTTCTCCATGAAAAATTTCTGGATTATAAATTCTCCTTGCATATGTTAACTGTGTTGTATCTTCCTCTGTCTAGGTAATTTGTAGGTCTGGATGTTTCTTTTATCATATTTCATAGGCTAGCTCCATTAATATAAGAGAAAATAAAAATGAGCCCACTGTTGCTTAGACTCAGGATGAAAATGTATAGTTTTTGTGAATGTGGTTCAGTTGCCCCCTTGTATCTTTACCGGACATTACAGTGAGTTTTGAACAAAACCAGCTCCTGTCTCTTTCTTGAGACCTCCCCACACCACACCAGGATGTGAACCAATGACTCAGTCAATAAACAAGTGGTGAATTCATGGAGTGCCAATTATGTGTTTTTGGCCCTAGCATTATGCCCAGGAGGTGAACAATGGCCCAGAACATGCTGCAGTGATGCCTAAGTATCCCCATATTTTGGGGACACAGGCCCTTCCCTTCGTGTCCAAAGTAGAATAGTCTTGCTTCTGAGCCTCTGCAGGGTGTGCAAAGGAGCAGCCATGTGCCATGCTCTGTTGAGCATTTTCCAGACTCGGTTGGTGACTTTGCCGTGAACCTAAGACAACGTTTCCTTCTCCAGTTAAAGAGGCCAGGATCACAACCAGACTCTGGATAGGTATGCTACATACACAGCCCTTGCCAGGCTTGTTTCCTGTTTTTTATATGGCTGTAGAGGTGGGATGGCAAAGGAGAAAATGAAAGATATGCCCATCCGAATACAGAATTCCAAAGAATAGCAAGGAGAGATAAGAAAGCCTTCCTCGGTGGTCAATGCAAAGAAATAGAGGAAAACAATAGAATGAGAAGGACTAGAGATCTCTTCAAGAAAATTGAGATACCAAGGGAACATTTCATGCAAAGGTGGGCACAATAAAGGACAGAAACCATATGGATCTAACAGAAGCAGAAGATATTAAGAAGAGGTGGCAAGAATACACAGAAGAACTATACAAAAAAGACCTCAATGACCCAGGTAACCACGATGGTGTGATCACTCACCTAGATCCAGACATCCTGGAATGTGAAGTTAAGTTGGCCTTAGGAAGCATCACTACAAACAAAGCTAGTGGAGGTGATGGAATTCCAGTTGAGTTATTTCAAATCCTGAAAGATGATGCTGTGAAAGTGCTGCACTCAATATGTCAGCAAATTTGGAAAACTCAGCAGTGGCCACAGGACTGGAAAAGGTCAGTTTTCATTCCAGTCCCAAAGAAAAGCAGTGCAAAAGAATGTTCAAACTACCGCACAATTGTACTCATCTCACATGCTAGCTAAATAATGCTAAAAATTCTCCAAGCCAGGCTTCAACAGTACATGAACCGAGAACTTTCAGATGTTCAAGATGGATTTAGAAAAGGCAGAGGAACCAGATCAAATTGCCAACATCCGCTGGATCATAGAAAAAGCAAGAGAGTTCCAGAAAAACATCTACTGCTTTATTGACTTACGCCAAAGCCTTTGACTGTGTAGATCACAGCAAACTATGGAAAATTCTTCAAGAGATGGGAATAGCAGACCATCTTTCCTGCCTCTTGAGAAATCTGTATGCAGGTCAAGAAGCAACAGTTAGAGTTGGACATGGATCAACAGACTGGTTCCAAATAGGGAAAGGAGGACTACGTCAAGGCTGTATGTTGTCACCCTGCTTATTTAACTTATATGCAGAGTACATCATGTGAAATGCCAGGCTGGATGAAGCAGAAGCTGGAATCAAGATTACCAGGAGAAATATCAGTAACCTCAGATATGCAGATGACACCACCCTTATGGCAGAAAGCGAAGAAGGACTAAAGAGCCTCTTGATGAAAGTGAAAGAGGAGAGTGAAAAAGCTGGCTTCAAACTCAACATTCAGAAAACTAAGATCATGGCATCTGGTCCCATCACCTCATGGCAGATAGATGGGGAAACAGGGGAAACAGTGACAGACCATATTCTTGGGCTTCAAAATCACTCCAGATGGTGATTGCAGCCATGAAATTAAAAGACATTTGCTCCTTGGAAGAAAAGCTATGACCAACCTAGACAACATATTAAAAAGCAGAGACATTACTTTGCTGACAAAGGTCTGTCTAATCAAAGCTATGGTTTTTCCAGTAGTTGTGTATGGATGTGAGAGTTGGACTATAAAGA
>NW_011495030.1:4415777-4420710 GCF_000754665.1 Bison bison bison
AAGAGATCAAACCAGTCAATTCTAAAGGAAATCAGTCCTGAATATTCTTTGGAAGGACTGATACTGAAGCTCCAATACTTTGGCCACCTGATGAGAAGAACTGACTCACTTGAAAAGACCCTGATGCTGGGAAAGATTGAAGGCAGGAGAAGGGGACAGCAGAGGATGAGATGGTTGCATGGCATCACCGACTCTTTGGACATGAGTTTGTGCAGACTCCAGGAGTTGGTGATGGACAGGGAAGCCTGGCATGCTGCAGTCCACAGGGTCCAAAAGAGTCAGACACGACTGAGCAACTGAACTGAACTGAATATTAACTGAATGTTGTACTAAACTGTAATCTTTGGTACTAAAAAAGTTGTACGACCCTCATTGCTGTCTTATTTTCATCATCCTCAAAAGAATCTCCATATGGAGTCACTCCTCATTTCCACCTCCTTCTCAGTCCCTGGAAACTATTATTCTACTTTGTGTTTCTATGGATTTGCCTATTTCTGGACATTTCTTATGAATTGAATCATATAATATGTAGCCTTATTATATTTGACTTTTTTCACTTAGCATAATATTTTTAAAGTTCATTCAAAGTGAGCCATGTAACAAGGTTTCATTCTTTTTTCTAGCCAAGTAACATTTCAATATATGAAAAGGCTTAGTTTGTTTTGAGTTCCAAATGTATTGCAGGTCCTGGCAAAACTGTTAAACCCTAAGATTCTCAAGAGGAAATACTTGTTTTATATCATTCTGTTAAACTGTTTATCTCATTGTTAAACATCTTTCAACTCACCACATGAATGTCTATAATAAGTAGAACCTACCGTATGAAATCAAATGACACCCGTAACTGGCATGCCTAGGTTCCCCATCCCCAGCCCGCCAGGTCGTGTGATTTTCCTGTTTTATATTAATACTATTTACACTAGTCTGCTAGGGCCGCTGACACAGAAGATAATGAGCTGGATGGCTTAAGAAACAGAAATTCACAGTTCTGAGATTTAGAAGTCTGAGATCAAGGTGTCATCAGGGTTGGTTTCTGGTGAGGCCCCTCTTCTTTGGTCTTTCCTTTGTGTATGCAGAGAGAGCAAGCTCTGATTTCTTTTCCTCCTCTTATAAGAACACTAGTCCTGTCAGGCTAGGGCCCTACCCTTAAGACCTTACGATGTAGCTTCATTTATGTCCCTAAAGGCACCGTCTCTAAATACAGTCACATTGGATGCTAAGGCTTCAGCTTATTGATATAAAGGTGGGACACAAAGTTGAATCCGTAACGCTGTTGAAGGGTTTAATGTCTCTGAACGTCTTCCTCTTCTTGATGAGGTTCCTGGGAAGTAGAAGGATGCTGACATCAGGGGGCCAGTGTGTAGACTGAGTGGAGAATCTTGTTTGGCCTTACTGCCGACTGTCCAGCATCTGCTGCCCGTTCACTCCCTTCCAAGCTGTCCAGCATGCTGACCCCCTCACCTGCAAGCTGGGTCCCCAGAGCACAGAGGTTTTTAGAGATGTAAAATGCCACAGCCAGGCACACCCCACTCACTCAAAGCACTTCTTTTCCAGATTGTTGCTTTTCTTTTTTTCATCCCTCCCTACTTGGTTTCTTCTTTCTCTCTCTCTCTGAATTTGGGGAAAGAGTTTCTGATTCCTTGCAATTTTTGCCCTTGAAGTGGTCTGTAACCTTGAACAATTAAACCCTGATATACTGCTACAAATTAGACTCTTTGCCACTTTTCCTGGCAAATAAGGCAGATAAGAATTAGGGCCTTCCTGCCTAGTGAAATGAATGAGAAAGTATTGCATTGTTTCCTGATGTTATTATGAACCAATTCAAAGGTTGCTTCATGGTAAACTTGAGGTTAGTATTTATGAATTAGTTAATGGCCCTTACAGGTCAACCAAATAGAGAAAATAATCTCTTACTTTATGAAGCACGTTGACCTACATCATCTTGTTTAATTCCAACAACAATCTTCTTAGGTAATACGAGGCCTTTTTTTCTTGACACCAGTTCTAACACAACCTGGGTGTCCTACCATTCAGTCCAGTTGTAATACTGGGTATCTGGAGTTAGCCGAGACCCCATGGGTTAAGGGCTCAGTCTCACAAGACTGCCCCCGTGTCAGACGCCAGCCATAAATGGGGTGCTCAGGCTACACACATTTCTGTCTGGGCCATTACAAATCTGGGGGTTCCCACAACTTCTCCCTGGGTTTGATAATTCACTAGAATGACTCACAGAACTCCAGAGGACACTTTATTTACTGTTACTATTATGAGTTTATTATAAAGGATATAACTCAGGAATGGCCAATGGAAGGGATGCCTAAGGTGAGAGATTAGGAGAGGGTGGGGAGCTTCTAAGCCCTCCCAGCACCCCCATGTGCTCACCAGCCAGGAAGCTCTGAGAATCCCAATCACTGAGGGGTTCTTAGGAAGGGTTCATTACTACATATGAGTGGTTATATCATTGGCCATCGGCAATTAGCTCAATCTCCAGCCCCTCTCTCTCTCTGAAGGTTGGGGGATAGGGCTGGGTATTCCAGGCTTCTCATCAGGGCTGGGTCTTCCTGGTGCTCAGCCCCCACCCTGCATCTATGAGTAGCCCCCATCCTAAAACCATCTAGCCCACCAAGTCACCTCATTAGAACACAGAGGCTCATATCACCCTTCTTTCTTCAGAAATTCCATGGGTTTTCAGAGCTCTGTGGGCTTCCCTGATAGCTCAGTTGGTAAAGAATCCACCTGCAGTGCAGGAGACCTGGGTTCAATTCCTGGGTCAGGAAGATCCGCTGGAGAAGGGGTAGGCTACCCATTCCAGTATTGCTGGGCTTCCCTTGTGGCTCAGCTGGTTAAGAATCCACCTGCAGTGCGGGAGGCCTGGGTTCAGTCCCGGGGTTGGGAAGATCCCCTGGAGAAGGGAAAGGCTGCCCACTCCAGTATTCTGGTCTGGAGAGTTCCATGGTCTGTGTAGTATATTGGGTCACAAAAAATTAGAGATGACTGAGTGACTTTGGCTTTCACTTTCACTTTTGGGGCTCTGTGCTGGCAACAGGGACCAAGTCCAAATATCGTTCTGTGATAACACAGGTTGGTAGAGAAATATCTGTGACCCTGTTTTAGGGAAGAGCACTTGCTGTACAGACAGCATAGGTGGCAGCCGACCGTGAAGCTGAGTGGTCTTCTCCCTGATTCAGTGTCTCCCTGGTTCACTTTCAACTTCACACTGTCCCACAGAATTGCAACCCTTGTCTTCAGCCCTCTGCCTTAGACCTGCCGCAGCTAGTGCAGGAGCTCCTGGGCACGGAGGCCTATTTATGTTTAAATTAATTAAAAGTCTAGTTCCTCTGTCACACTGGCCACATTTCAGGTGCTCAGTAGCCATCTGGGGCTGGTGACTACCGGGCTGGACAGGGCAGAAGTAGAGCGGTTTCCACCCTCAGTTCTGTTGGGCAGCGCTGTCTCAGTTAGGTGAAAGCTGTTTTGTTAGGACTTTTCGAGTGATGAAGTGGGGTGACATAGCCTTTAAACCTAAGATAAAAGAGTGACACAATGACCACAAGTTCATCAGACACACTTTAAAAGTCTTTTGTGGGCGCATCAGCGCTTATTCAAGTGGCCTGTCAGGTTGAGGAGAAATAACTGACTTGGACTGACTGAACTCTGTCTGATAAAGTGTTAGTTGATCTTTGGGTCTAATTGTGGTGCATGCTTTTGTTTTGTTTTGTTTTGTTTTGTTTTAAATAACATGGAAGGAAGTAAACTAGAACCCGGTTGGTCTTAGTCCAGGAATGATAGTACTTGCCCAGGGCGGAAAATCTGTCTCCTGGTCGTGGGGCAGCATGTGAGTCTTGGTCCTTGCCAACGACTGCTTACGGTAAGCCAGGAGGGTCAAGGGGCACTGGCCCTTCCCAGACACAGCAGCTCAGACACTTTCCCATTCCCCGGGGTGCCTTTGTGCTCTGTTGGCCGTGTGCTCAGATGCACAATTTGTAACTGTGATGAAGTCCAGTTTGCATACTTTGCCTGTTGTTGCCTATGTTTTTAGTGTCATGACCAGTAAATCATTGTCAAGTCCAGTGTCATGAAGCTTTTCTCGATGTTTTCTTCTAAAAGTTGGGCTTGGACCTGCTTTGAGTTAGTTTTTATATATGGCGTAAGATAAGGGTCCAGCTTCATTCTTTTGTGTGTGGATATCCCAACCCCATGTATTGAAAAGCCTTTCCTTTCCTCATTGAACAAGGCAGAAGGGGAAAATGGTGAAAGAGTCAAAGTTTGACACTTGCTTGTGGCTTTTTTTTCTATGATCATCAGAGAAGAGTAGGCATTGAGTATTGAATGCACAGCACAGGCCTACAGTTGGCAGTTGAAGATGATCCACCTGGATCTCTGTGCGTGCGTGTGTGCAAAGTTGCTTCAGTCGTGTCCGTCTGCCAAACTCCTCTGTCCATGAGATTCTCCAGGCAAGAATACTGGAGTGGGTTACTGTGCCCTCCTTCAGGGGATCTTCCTGACCCAGAGATCAAAACTGTTTCTCTTACATCTCCTGCGTTGGCAGGGGGTAGATCTCTGTGGTAAGTAGATTTCCTGGGGTTATTTTTTACTTTTGTTTACTTATTTCTCCCTCCTATTTCTACAGTATCTCTCCCCCCCACCCCCTGCCACTCCTTAAAGTGCTGAAATAAAGAATAGGATAACAAGGGAAGGGAATCCACAATCAGGATCTTAGTGGGTAAAGCTGTGAGAGCAGAAGTGCACATAAAACTGGCTGGTTTTCCATTTTTCTGCTTGGAAGTAAAGTTTTTCTAATAGAAAGGGACAGACAAATGTTAATTTTTAAAATACTCCGTTTTAAGGGGTCATCTGAAGCTGCTTGTCAGTGAGACATGGCAGAACCTCTTTGAGTGAGCCCCAGTGGCAAAGCCATGGAATCCTTTTGTGT
>NW_011495030.1:4420904-4434593 GCF_000754665.1 Bison bison bison
CAATCACCCCTTAATGTTTACAGGAGCAAAAAGTCAATGTGTAGTTGTTTTAATTTGACACACTCTTGGGTTGAGAGAGTGTAATTGCTGGAGGGGACAGTTAAGTGGCTGTGTGCCGTGTCAGTTTGTCTGGGTCTGACTCCCGTGCTGAGTGCTTTTCTGATGAGCAATAGATTGGGTTAAATACAGACATAATTGCTCGCTTCCACATATTGGTCCGCCATGCCTTGTACTTCATTTCTCTCAGCACTTGCCTGAGGCTGTTGGGGTTTATGCTGCAAAGAGAGTCCGTATGTTCATTTTCATGAATCACTGTCGATTTTTGAAAAGCAGTTGTTACAGCGCTAAGTGGAGTGTAATAAATTGCACCCCCTCCAGACCCACTGGAGTAAATCAGAACTGCTTATATCCATCCAAGTGGTCTTTTGAGTATAAATGACTTTTTGTTTACTTATCAAACCAAATATTGTCTCCAGGAAATGGAGGCAAATGATTTGCTTATTTTTTAATCCTGTGTGGATTACATTTTGCTGTTGTTAAACCAGAAAGGAAGTTCCGTATATAGTTCATTAAGAAAGTCTCCCCAGGCAGTAAGTGAAATTATTCCAAAGTCATTTTCAAGACCAATTCTGGATGTTAACCTTGTTTCCAACCACTACTTAAAATGTGCCAGAAAGGCAGTGAGCTATGAAAAGAGTGTGGTTTCTTTCTTGCCCAAGAAGTTTCTAAGCAAAGAAACTAAATTTGGGAAAGTGTATTTGTCTCTTTGAATTCCTTGGCTCTGCCTCTTTCTTCTTTTCTTCATTCCTTCCTTTCTTCTTTTCTTATGACTCCACCGGGTCTTTGTAGCTGCACATGGGTTTTCTGTAGTTTCGGAGAGTGGGGTATATATACCCTTGTTATGGAGCGTGGGCTTTAGGCACTGGGGCTTCAGTTGTTTGTGGCGCATGGGCATGGTTGCTCTGCAGCATGTGGGATCTTAGTTCCTGAACCAGGGATCGAACCTATGTCCCCTGCATTGGCAAGTGGATTCTTAACCACTGGACCACCGGGGAAGTCCTTGGCTCTGCTTCTTTATGAAGGAGGTGTGCTACATGGTACTTACATGTTCTGATAGCTGAGAGAAGATGGTGGACATGGTCACTTCTGCAACTTAAAGTGACCAGAGGTCTGAGAGTCTGTGCTTGGGAAGCAGATGTTACTGAGTTTGATCATGGTGGCTCTATTATTATGAAATCTGTTTCACATTTAGCACTGGTTGGAAGAACTATCTCAGGATTTTCTTTTCTTGTTTTTGGTTGGGCCGTTGTCTTCTTTGACTTACTTTTCCCATGGGGCTTGCCAGGCACATTAATAATGTCTTTCTCAGTGACTCACTAATAATCTTTTTATTTTTATTATACTTTTCCTTTATGATAAACACAGATAACAAAACTTGTCACTTTAAACTCCAGAGAAGGCAATGGCACCGCACTCCAGTACTCTTGCCTAGAAAAGCCCATGGATGGAGGAGCCTGGTAGGCTGCAGTCCATGGGGTCGCTAAGTTGGACACGACTGAGCGACTTCACTTTCACTTTTCACTTTCATGCATTGGAGAAGACAGTGGCAACCCACTCCAGTGTTCTTGCCTGGAGAGTCCCAGGGACGGGGAGCCTGGTGAGCTGCCGTCCCTGGGGTCGCACAGAGTCCGACACAGCTGAAGCGACTTAGCAGCAGCAGCCACTTTTAAACATTTTAGAGTGTAGAATTCAGTGGCATTAGGGGCATTCACAATGTCATGCAGCCATCTCAGGTTAGAGTTGAAGACAATCACTGATCTGGGAGGTGCTAGGGTAGCGGGGTTGTCAACTCCAGGTGGCCCTTCTAACCCACACTGCCTTTCATTGGGTGAAAGCCACGGCATTCGAGGGCTACCTCCAGGGTCCCAGGGATACCCCATTCCTCTAAGAACTACATGACGCCTGAGTCCTGACCTCGCCTCTGCTCATCTTCTATTAACAGTTATATCTACTTTCTCGTAATACTTTTCTCTTTATATGCTTATTTTCTTGTCTTCATGGTTAGATTTTCTAAAGATTGGTTTGTTTTATTGGTCCTTTCATATCACCATCATATAAGTTTATTTGTTCATGTGTAGATTTTGATTGACATAACTTAATCTGTTCTTAAAGAGATTTTTAAAAATCTTTATTTCTACATGTCTGTTTTATGACCCACAGAAAAAGTGGGTATTTGTGGTGATAGAGCCGGCTGTCTTAAGAGAAGTTACTCCCCTAAATAGTGTAATAAATACATAGGGTTCACACTCAGATCTTATCACTTCCTCCCACCCCCTTGTATTATGCTGCTTCGTGAGGTAGAAAGGGGTCGTCCCAGGTAAGACCCTGCCTGCCAATGCAGGAGCTGTAAGGAGCTTCTCCATCCCTTGGAGGAGGGCATGGCAACCCACTCCAGTATTCTTGCCTAGAGAATCCCATGGACAGAGGAGCCTGGCTGGCTGTAGTCCATAGGGTCACAAAGAGCTGGACACAACGGAAGCTGCTTAGCAAGCATGCACAGTGGAGTTTGAGCCTGTTGAAATTCTTAGAAAGGTTACAGTTGAAAGTGCTCCAGGCGGGACCAATTCCAGGAAAGAAACAGAATGATGTCGTTGGACTTTTGTCATTTCTCCTTCAGTATCCTCACGATAAGTACACGTACTTACGTGGGACTTTTTCTTTCTTCTGGTAGCCTACTCCACTCTTATCCATCCCTTTTTTGAAAAAAAAAACTGATAAATAACATGGTAAAATAGTATTGATTTTATGTCTTTTTTATGTCTTAGTGCTCCGGAATATTTGAATTTTAAAAGGACATCAGGGTTTCTTCAAGAAATGTATCTTTAACAGTAGAATTTCAGGTATTTTGGTCCTTGGGTGGCAGGCATATTTGAAGGACAGACTCTTGTCCCTTGATTTGTAAGTCACTCTTTTATACATAACCACCTCTTTTGTGTACAAGGAGCCAAGCCTGACTCCAGCATGTTGGTGATCGAAGTGCTTTAAATTTGGCTTTATCCCAAATACTATATTTGTGCCCCTATTATAATATCACACACTTCCATGTCATAAAATATTATTATTTTATGTTTCAAACATAGTATAGTATATTTTTTTCTAGTTGCTTACTTTGGAAGGTGCATGACTACTCATGAACAGGATAATTTAGTAAACTGTTTGCCTAAAGTACACACCCCAAAATGACTAACAACCTAAGGAATTGTCCTCACCTCTGATAAAGACCCTCTGTGTTTAACCAGTGAGGAATAATAATGACATCCACAGCACATTTTATCAGTGAATTAGATCTTTTGCAAAGTAGGATTTTCAAAAATCAAAATAGTTTAAATTGGTTTATATGAACAGTATAACTACACTACAGTTAATTTTTTTCTTTCATACTAGTTTGCCATCAGCCATTTATACTTCCATCAAGATTAAACCTGTTATACAGCTGTGTTTTGTACTGTGTTCGTCTAAAAAGTACTCAAGTCATAGATTTAAAAGAGTACTGAAAAACAACTTTGGAAAACAGCCCCTTTATAGACAGGCAGACTAGGCATTTTCATCTCTTGTAGCTGTGTTCTCCTTACCAGAGGATCTAGTCTGATAGAATACAGGCCACAACACAGAAAGGAGAAAGCAATTCCACCCACTTTCTTGTTGACATAGCCTGGGGGACAGTTACATTTCCACTAGGGCTAAAAATGTACTGTGCGGTCTTCATTGTAGGAAGAATTGAAGATGGGGCCTCACCATGTAATGGGCACGCGTCCAGGTCTGTGAGGTCATACTGGCAACTATTGAGATTTACACGAAAAAGCAGTGATTGACACTCTTCCAAGGACTGGATTCATAGACCGAGTCAGTCGAGACACCAACGAAATTATAGTGTTAGGAAATGCGTTGTGAAAAGTTGGATAAATGATCTGATTTCCACCAAGTCTCCCAACACAGTCAGCCATTGACTGTGAGGCAGAGGTTGTCAAGTGCCGCCGGAAGCTCTCTTCTACAGCAGCATGAAGACAGAGAATCTGAGCCTCCTATTTAATGCCTGGATCCCAGGGACTGGGACGAGCTTAGTGTGTCATGTCCAGAGAAAACGTTAATGTCTCTCCTAGGGAAGAAAGGTCTTCACATCTTTCAGGAGTAATCACTTGATGCTGAGTTCTGGTTTATACTTGATTAATTTTGACTTTAAGTAGGCACTTAAACTTTTAGAGCTTAAAAGAAATGAAGATTTCAGGAGTTGTAAAACAAAAGAATTTTAGGTCTGAGAGAGCATTTTGAAGCCATTGAGCTCAACCCCCTCACTTTATAGATGTGGAAACTGAGGCCCTATGTGCGACTTGCCTAAGGGATGGTGTGGTCTAGAGACAAATTCTGTAAAATCCAGGAGTGTGTCACGGTACTTACTGCAAACTGTCCCCTAACACTCTGGTTTTAGATTTGAGTCTGAACTGGACTGTGTTAGCCTTGCTGATGGATAGGTTTGCCTGCTGGTGGCCCTGGTCAGGCCCCATGGCATTTCTGTTAGATGTATCAGGAGCCCTTGATACTGCTGACCGGGAAGTATGGGAGCTTGCTGGGTTGACTGGTTCATTTTTTATTGTCTCCATCATGCTTTCATGGAAAGTCACAGGCAGTGGAATTGGGTAATTACTTACCTCTCTGAAAGCTCACCTGCACGGATCAGCCGGGAAGCCCGCCCTCTTGTCTTGTAGTCCATTTGTGCTTGGTGAGGCCTGTGGGATGGGTCCACCTTGATGCCCACCCCCCATTTCCTCCACCAGACGTGCACTTTGCAGAACACGTCATCATTATCGCAAATCACATGAAGGAAAGCATCACTTCTACATTAGGCGGGGATGCCTGTGCCCTTCTCCTCTCTCCTCAGGCCGATGTAACTGGAAAAAGTCAGACCCCTTTTTGTCGGACACAAGTGAACTTTTTTAATATCACTTTTTTTTGCTACTTCGGTGTCTGGTTGCCCTCACATTCCCAGATCCCATGGTTCCATATCCGACTCTCCTGCCAGGGGCTCGGGACTCTGGGTAGGGGTCAGCGTCTCCTCCACAGCCCCCGGCAGCCTCCCTGCTCACCCCTCCTGTGTGCTCTGCTGTTTTGGGGCTCAGAAGGTTCTTCAACAGGGGGTCGCTTCTGAAGAGAATATAGGGTTCTGCCCAGTGACACCCACTACACAGTCTTGAAACACCTGGAATCTGATAGACAGCAGATGGACACCTTTCTCCAGTCATTGAATTCACCAAGTCACATGTTGGATCCCTGCAGCCCCTTTTGGTGGAATGTAGATTTGAAAGATGTGGGCACCAGGATCCACTAGGCAGCTGCTTTTCTGGGTTCATTTGCAGAAGGCAGACGTTTTACTCAGGTGATGCCTGGGGTTCAAAGCTGTCTTTTTTAGCAAAATCTTGGCTTTCTGGAGGGGAGCTCGGGCAGCAGCTTTGTAAATGTGAAGAGGAGGGCTCATGGCTCTCTGGGTCACGTCAGCAGAGTGGGCTTTGTCAAAAATCAAACCAGCAGGCCTGTCAGACTGTGGCCTCATGGTGGACAGACCCAGGTTCAAGTCCTGAGTACAGAGTCTGGCCCTGACTCTCGGCTCTTGTGTGACCTTGGATGTTAATCACCCTTTCGAGCCTCAGTGTTTATAATCTGTCAAATGAGGACGTTAATACCCACCTCCCCAAAGGGCTTTTTTGAAGATGGTGAGTAAAGCTCAGTGCGGGCAACGTGATAGGGGCTCGATGAATGATGGCGATGATTACTAATAATTATGCTAATAAATAATGTGGGCTGAACCGCATCTCACCTAAGTCAGCACTTAGCAGCTCCTGCCTGGGGCTGGTAGTCCAGCCTTCCTCCGGAGTCCTGTTTCATCACCCCAGCATCCACCAGCCTGCGCTCATTAGAGAGAGAAAGCAGTTCACTCCTACAGTGAAAGAGCAGAGAGCCATGCTCCCAGCAGTGGCCTCTGTTTTCTTTGATTTCCTTTTATCTTTGCTTTTTGTCTTTTCATATCACTTTTTATTACTATAAAAGCAATCTGTGTTTATTAAAGCAAATTAGAGCCTGTGGCTGCTGATGGTTTTTGCTTTTTCACAGAAGGTTCTAAGGACTTTTTAAATAAATGGATGACCTTAGTTTAGCATTATAAAAAATTTCTCCCTTAACTACCAAACTCATTCATTATTTGTATATTTTTCTTTTCTATCAGTTTTATCTGGTTCAGTGTTACAACTAGCATTATCTCCTAATGAAAATAATTAAAAGTTCATTTTATCCTCTTCTCCAACATGAACAATTCTGGAGCCTCAATGAAGCACTAGAAAACATGAGACTTACTGTTAGCCGAAAATAATCGTCTTGTAATGTCAGTTCTTTAAATACCAGTTATTTTCTGGTTAGCCACAGGACTCCATTCTAATTAAGTTCCTGGAGACCAAGTGAAGGGGAAGCTGATTATTAGCTTGAGATTCTCTTATGGGTAGATGCTTTGAAAGGCTGTGAGTTCATTATAGGGTGGGGACCCAGACCAATGTGGGTTCAGAACCTTACTCAGCAAGGATATGTTTTTTCTGTAAATTCTGGAAGCCTGACATAGGAAAAGTAAAATCGTCGGATTCTCCCACATAATAGTAGTACCTTTTGTATGCTGAGCAGTATAGGCAACACTTTAGAAATTTGCTCTGCCCCAAAAGGTGACATCTCTGCAGTGTCTAGAAGCCACCTCCTTGAAATGAGAATACCAACAGGAGCTGGGGCCTGAAGTCTGAGTTCACCTCTTGGGTGAATTAGTTTAGCCATTTGCCTTTCATCAAGAGCCCCAGGGAGTAAACAGAGAATAGAACTGTGTCTGGAGGGGGTTGGGGGAGGTGTTGGGTGTCAGTCAGCCAAGGGGAGACCAGAGGGAAGAGGGTCAGGGAGCACCAGATACCTAGGAACAGAAAAAAAGTGCTCAGAGGTGAGGGAGGCACAGAGGATCAGGCAAAAACATAATTGAGAGAAAATTTTCCTTCTTTCTGATTTTGCTTCAGATGGTCCCTGCAGTACCTGTGAAGCACTTACTGATTAACTGCTCCTTATTATGGAAAGGGACGACAAGCAGAGAAAGGAATAGTGTCGATTGAATATATTTTAGTTTTAATTACTACAGCCTTTAATGTTAATGAATGTCCAGAATTGAGGGTCAGAATTACCCATAGGCACATCACTAGTAAGTGACCCAGCAGAACCTGGTCCCAAGTGTCTCTGATTACAGGTGTCCCTGTTTTTCTTAGGAGAACAGAGACTTGTTTTATTCATGGCTATAGCACAGGGCAGATGCTCAGTAAGTATTCCATGAACTAAGTAACTGGTTAGCACCACACTGCCTTCTTTAAGAGTGTTAGCTAGTTCTGGAGGTAGATGAAGACATAAAGAGGACCAGCAGTAGCCACTGTGTTCCTGAGTGCTCAGCTCCCCGAGAGGTCTCTTCCTATACCTTGAATATGAAATAAAGCATGTTCTGAAATTTATGCTTTAAAAATTATGGTGTAATCAAAAGGCTAGGCAGCACATAAACTTGACAGTTTGCATAATTTAAATAATGTTTCTGATCCCCAGGAAGCTTGCAGATAACTGTGGAAGGTATTTCCACATGTAAATTGGTCAGTTTTGTGATGAGCTGGTACCTTGAAGCTGGCACCTTGAAGCTGGTATATTGAGGTTGAAGGAGCTGAGGTTGCCATTTGTTATTTGATTGCTTTTTGCTCTAAGCTTTGAGGGCAGCCGATACTGCACTGAGTGCTGGACTTCCGCTCTTGTTTTCAAATTAAAGATTTAATTACAGTCTCCACTGAAGATGAACCAAGTGTGAAAATACCTGATCTACTGGAATGTGGGATCGAGGAGGAGTGTGTGGGTTGGAGTGAGTGCCCAGACACTTAAATACTTCAACAGTAGCATTAAGGGTGAAATCAATTATTTTGTGGCCAAATGCTGGCCTGTTGGTTAGTCAGAGTCAGTGAAATTTATATTCTTCTTTATCATTTTTTAAAGCTGAAAGGTTTTTTTTTTTTTTCTTAGTAGTTACTCTGATAGACTGCAGGCTTAAATCTCCAAGACTTTGAAGGTTTGAAAGATATAGATCTTTGAAATTTGTGGAGACTTGGCTTTGTAGATCAGTACATGGTCATTTTGTATTAATGTTGCAGGTATGCTTGGGAAGAATGTGGATTTGGCTTATTGTTGGGGCCAGAGTTCTGTATCAGTTTGTTGAATCAAGCTTTTTTATTGTGTTCTCACATCTTCAATCAGTCATCAATCACTCAACAATAATGAAAGCACTCTATGCAAAATCTATCCAATGGCACCTTATTCCGTATTTTTAAGGTAGTAGTTTTTATGAGCTTCTTTTGTTATGGAGGAAATAAGCTGTCTGTATATCTTTCAGTCTTCCAGCTTCTGTCGTTAGTGTCCAGAGTGAAATTACATCTGTCCAAGGACTGGGTTAAGGGTAGGTTCACAATGTCACATTAACTCACCATCACTGAGAAAGGATCTGTTTTGCATAAATGAACTTTCCAAACAACTGATAACTTCTCCTGTGATTGCCAAAGTTCTCTGCCTCTGCACCTTTGATGACAGGGACTTTTACAAAATAAATTTTCTTCTTTCTCACCTTTAGGATGCTGAATCTTTCTTGGGGATTCAGGTTCATTGTCACAGAGATCTATTTTTGTTACTCCCAGCTCTCCTGGTTCCCCACCTGCTTTTGAGTTTTTCTCACATCTTCCTTGATGTGGGCTGGCACCTGTCACTTCTCTCTTGTCACTGTGGCTGCCTCCCCACAGTTCTTTCCATGCAGACTCATCTGTCATGCTGGCCGTGATGGTTGGGGTCTAGGAAACAGATTAGCTGACTTTGGCCAGCGAGGCTTTCATTCTTCAACACTGTTAAATACTGGCCGGGGGTAAGGCTTTTTACCTGGTGACTATCAAAGGGCTTCGACCACAAATACGATGTGGATCCTTCCCTGTTCTTTGGCGGAGTTAGGTCAATGGTGGAAAATGATAGGAAGGTGAAAGTGATGGACACAAATGAGGTTCAGGCAAAACATGCTGGGTGTTAGGGGAAGGAGTTGTTTCTGTGCAGAGAGATCGGGGAAGATTGGCTTTTGACCTGTGGAGACTGGGGAGGTGGTGGGGCCCACATGAGCTCAGTGTCGAGGTGGGACACCCAGGTCTGCAAGGATTGAGAGCAAGGCCGACTCTGAAACATGGCTTACCTGCAGGGAAAAGTGAGAAATCAGATTGCTCCCCAAATGCTAGGCCAATGAGTTTGGAGTTTTTCAGAAGCTTCCCAGTGTGTTTATTCAGGAAAAAACATCTGGTGAGAGACATGTTTCTGGAAGAATAACAAACTGGCCATCCCAGGTAGATTAAAATGAAGTAGAGAAGACTAGACAGGGCAAACAGACACCCGCAGGTGAGGGTGACTGGAAGGGAGGGAGATGGCAGGAGGGCTCCGTGCAGTTGTGGACGGGGGTGGTTCTGAGACAGGACCCGAGCTGCAAGTGATGTGGGCCAGCTCAGGACCCGAGAAAGGACAAGATGGTGGCTTCAGTTCTAAACAGGTGCGTTTACGTGGCAGGAAGCTAATCCAGGCAGAGATGTTCTGACAGTATTTTTAATACAGAAGTAATTCTGAGTGAGAAATATGGGCAAGAGACACGAAGTGTGAAGTCATTTGCAAGGAGATGATATTTAAAGCTTGTGAGGATAAGAGGACCAAGTGGAGAAGTTTGGAGAGTCTGTACGTAGGGTTGGGCTTGGAGAGGAGGATGCTCAGCGGGGAGGAAGCCTGGAGGAGAGCCGAGGGGGTGGAAGGAGAGGACATGTCAGCTGTCAGTGCTCCTGGACCAAGAGGGAAACCAGCCATTGGCTTTGGGGGACCAGTAGGCTATGGGGGACCTTGAGAAAGTGTTTCTGGGGATGAAGCAGCCACCAGTTTGCCAGGCATAACCCAGTGAGTAGTGGGCAGTGATGATAAAACAGAGACTGGGTGGTAGGTCAGGGTTGGGGAAGAGAGGAAGAAATGGAGTAAAGGACTGATATAAAAGGATAAAAAAAAATCCCACACTTTACACCCATTCAGATGACTATTATTTTAGAAAGAAAGAAAATACCGTGTTGTTGAAGACGTGGAGAATTGGAACCCTTGCATACATTGCTGGATGGTGCCCCTGCTGTGGATAGCTGTATGGTGGGTCCTCAAAAACTTAAAAACAGAATTAACATGTGGTCCAGCCATTCCAGTTCTGGGTATATATACAAACAAAGTTGAAAGAGGGACTTGAGCAGATATTTGAACATCAGTTTCCCAGGTGGCACAATGATAAAAAATCCACCTGCCAATGCAGGAGACACAGATTCCATCCCTGGGTTGGGAAGATTTCCTGGTAACCCACTCCAGTATTCTTTCCAGGAAAATCCCATGGACTAGAATAGTCAGATTTAGGGAGCTGGAAGGTTTCAGGTGATTACCCTGGACTGGGCAGGAGCATTGCGGAGCTCTTGTGTAATGGTTACAGGGTTTCAGTTCGGAAAGATGACAGAGTTCTGGAGGTGGCAGGGCGATGCTGGTTGTACAACAGTGTGAAAACAGTTAATACCCCTGAACTGTACACTTAAAAGTGGTTAAAATGGTTAAGTTTTATGGTTTGTGTATTTTACCACAATAAAAATACTTTTCATAAACAGAAAACAAAATCCTGAAAGAAGACCAGTTTTTTGACCAGTGGGAGGGAGAATTAAATAAAAGTTGTCTTACGCTTTGATCAATACCTGCCGGCCTTTATTTCCTTCATTTGGTTCAGAGTTGAGCTTGGTTGACCAGGGCCATCAGGCCGTAAGTGAAGCTTCTCCCCCCACAGAAATCGTGGGTTAGTCTGAGAAGTCCCTGAAAAAAAAGGCGATAGTTAAGTTTGGCTTCAGAAAGGATGTGGTTAGGGGGAAAAGGAAAATGTTTTCTTTGAAAGCAAAGTAAAATACTTGTCAAAATGTGAGTTCTTCTCTCCTAAAACAAAAATATCATAAAGCACCGGAGAAGGGAGGGCGCAGTCACATTCCCTGATGCATTGTATCACACAGATCAGACCTCTTGAGGGGTGAAGGGTCTAATTGACAGGCATTTTAAACAAACAGAAAAGTGTTTCAAGAAGTACATATATGAACTTTTTTTAAGCAACTGCGGTCTTATGCAAAGTGTGTCAATACTCTTGAGGAGAAGCATAGCTTGTACTATTAATATTTTATTTCTCTTCACCCTTAGCGCAAACCTTTCTGAAAGAGTGTTTTCTTCAGCCTGTAATTTGAACTACCTTATCCATCCATGGTGGCTGTGTTTTATTTAGGAGATAAAATAACCTGTGTGACTGAGTAGGCATGTGTCCTCCTGTCTGGAAATGCCTGGAATTTTCTATCCTGATTGATTTCATCTGGTGTATGTTCTGTTTAAGTGTGTCCTTATGTTTGCTTCCTCCTCCGGTGTCAGAGAAAAGTATTAATAATTACTCATCTTAAATTTCCTATAATGCTAGTTAGAAAGAGGAAGGAAAAGTTGCCATAGTATTAATAGCCAATGCTGATGAAGTTTTGCATTTGTTTTTTTTTTTAAGAAGGTATTTATTGGACATAGTATTCTATCCTGCTAATACTAGCCTGTCATTTGGAAAAGAGTATTTATTTTCAAATTATAAGCTGCAGAGTTCTACTTGAGAAATGGCTCATGAACTTTCTCCTCTATTCATTTAATCGCAAAGTATCCAGATATTTTTAAATGAAAGTGTTCCTAAAAGCCGTACAACCAATGCTTGCATGTTTTGTAACAACATGCTTTATCCAAGACCATGTGATCCTACGGGGAAAGGCTGACCCCAGGCTGGTGGATTAGCTGGAAACCCATCTCATCTCCCGCCTGGCTCTCCTGGCAGTGGTGTTGACTCCAAAACTTCATCCTGTTTCTTAGTCTTAACAGGAGTTCCATGAAGGTTGAGTTTTCCATCATCTATTACTTTTTAAGGCTGAAACACCTGAGATTCTTTCTTGTCAGTGTAAAGGAAGCTCTCAGCAAAGCTACTTTAAAAATGTCTCTTGTGGCAAAATATCTGGACAGAGCTGACTTCATTTCTAGGCTGGCAAACGCGGCAGCCTGCTTTGTGGGTTTGATGCCTTTTGTATCAGAGTAAACAGCTTTCCCAGAATCAAATGGGAAATCTCCTCCAGAGATGACTTGTGGAGGCTTTTTTAGTCTGGTCTGCCTTGGTTCCTGAGAAGATTACATACATATTTAAACTTTGTTTTTGAATGCAGTTGCTCTAATGAACACCCAGTCGTGGCCCCCGTCTTCTGTGGACTAGGCATTTCTGAGTCCCCAAGGATCAGGTCCTGGCTTACCTAGAGCCAGGCTCTTGGCTGAGATCACGCCTCAGGGTGTTTGATGCGGCTTTTCTCTACCTTGGTGCCCAGAGTCTTTCCAGCAAATACAGACAGAATTAAAGCCTTTGTCCTGTAAAATCTTCAAAACTGTTCTTAGATTTGAGGCCCTCCCTGCCAGTGTGTGGGTTAGCACTGTTTGATGGTGGCAGCATGCCTTGTGAAGACCGAATTCCATGTCTTTCTCGCTCACTCATCCATTGTTACACACCTCCTGGGTGCACTGCAGTGCTAAGCAGTGCACCGTACTTGTTCTTGGCTGAATTTCAGTGTAGCAGGTTTCAGGGTTTTGCCTCGTAGACTTTTTCCTTGCCTTGAGGTGGTGCCCCTGGCTCTTGCCCCTGCTCTTGGTTCGGTCAGATCTCCTTCCCTGTTGGCCCAGCCTCAGGAAATGTGTACCTGAAGTCCCCGGAAAACGCAAAATAACAGGCTCAGGTTTCAGTTGGAATTCATCTCGCTTTCAAGCCTTATGGTGTGTAAAGAAGGATGAATGAAATAAGTATTTTGTTTTATTTAATAAAGTAAAAGTCATCCTTCTCTGAACATTGAAACTGCAGCTTGTCTGAAAACATTTAGGAAGGTTTGAGTTATGTTAACACTATGTCTTTTTTCTTTTTCTTTCCCAACCGGTGTTTAATAAAAACCTTACTAATTTCCTGGTCCTGTCTTGGGCAGTGGAGGATGGAGACTGAATCACACTCCTTCTTTAGGGAAGTGCACAGACTCGTGCCAGGGCAAGGAGCCTTCACATTTACAAATGATTTTGTCATTTATCATCTCTTTGACCCTCAAAGCAACTTTCTGAGATACCCTGTTACCCTCTTTTTACAATGAAAACTTGAGGCTCAGTGGTGTTTACTAAGGTGCCATGTCTGATGGCAGAGCTTGTGGTCTTTCCACGCTGGTTCTCAGGGGCCACTGTTGGGAGCTGGGCTGAGCCCAGCCTAACAGATCCTCTGGAATGAATAGGACTGGGCCAGGAGCAGGACCCCCTCAGCCCTCCTGCCCTTTCAGTGCACTTCTGTGCCAGGGAAATAGTCTGCTTCCTCAGAGAGGAGAAGCTGGACCGGAACTGACAAGCTCCCAAGGAAGACTGAGCAGGGCGGGTGGGTGTAGATGGGTCAGCCGAGGGGAGGGTAAGGGCGGAGCAGTGATA
>NW_011495030.1:4434693-4439693 GCF_000754665.1 Bison bison bison
AGCAGGAATAGAGCTTAATTTAGACTGCGGCCAGTGCTGCGGTGCTGCCGTCTGCGGGCCACACGTGTGGATGACTGAATGGTACAGCTGTGTACAGTGGTGACGTGGGCCTCATGGAGCCCCAGCTTTGTTTGGTGTAGAACCATCCTAAGTGCTCTACTCTGTCCCCATTTTACAGATGAGGAGATAAGAGGTACAGAAAGGGTAAGGCGCTTGGCCCAGGTCTTCAGTTAGTGATGGTCCTTCTCCCAAGCCAGCACACGAGCCCCGGCCCGGCTGTATTGCCTTGTGGCTGAGGGTAAGCTTTTGGTCCCTGGCAAGCCTCGTCCAGTCAGGGCTCCAGGTTCCCAGCAGTTGTCGATGAGGGGCAGTGAGAACTCTACTTCTTCTGGGGGACTGGTGCCTGTGCCTAGTACCTCCCAGGGTTTTCATCTTTTAGGACAAATGTAAATTCAGAAAGAAGACTCTTCCTGTTTCAAATACTGCTGTCTGAAGGAATGGTTCTCTTGATCGTTGAATAACGACACTGTTTTGGTATGGTTTATAAAGCATGTCCACAGGCATTCTGCTGCTTGATTTTAACTTGACACCAGCTGTCTTCTCACCCCTGCTCAAAGACTGAAAAAGGCAGAACTTACATCATGAGGGACCTGTTGGACAAAGGAGGACCAGGCTGTGTGCCTCCTGGATTTGACTCTGGCTTTCGTGTAGGCCCCAAATGAAGTACCTGTGTATCACTGGTTCTTGGCTCTCTCAAGGGACATGAAGTGTGGCCTGGAGGGAATAGTCCTTGTACTAAATCCTGATTGGATTGTGGCTCCTTCAAGAGCAAGAGTCATCTCGTGTGAAGAGACTGAGACTGCACACAAAGGAAGTAAGGAAACTCCTGTGTGCTCAGTCGTTATCACAGTGACCTGTCATTAGCCTCATCTTAGAGATGGGGAAACTGATGTTGAAGTCCATCGTCCCAAGTAGTTTATTATTTCAGTGATGAGGAAAATAGAGCAGAATTAGCCTGTGTGAGATTTACCTCAGAATGTTGGCATGAAGGGCAAGAAGAAGCCACACTATGTTTAGGTTTTGAAACCGAATGTATTTTGGTTGAAACACAGTGAATTAGAGCATTTTTGAATCTTTGGACTGTTTGCATCACCCAGTTACTGCCTCCCTGGATGAGACACGTCCGCTGCCCTAGCCATAATGACTTAACCTCTCACAGGAACAAATGTCAGTGAGAGAAGAGTCTCCACGATTCACGGTGCCACTTTGGGGGTGAGGGAA
Source organism: Bison bison bison (assembly GCF_000754665.1). NCBI lineage: Eukaryota > Metazoa > Chordata > Mammalia > Artiodactyla > Bovidae > Bison > Bison bison. The sequence goes on from NW_011495030.1 coordinate 4,435,975, forward strand.
CAGCCAGGAGCGTCACTACAGCCATGGGCAAGAGGTTTCTGGGGAGGTGACGATTGAGGAGGTACTTAGAGGCTGAGTCCCTCTCAGGCAGGGCCACTGGCACAGACATGTCACTTGTTTACGGGCTTGCTTTGAGACTCAAGTAGGTTTGGTGACCCCTCTGTGAAATAAACTGGGGAGTGTGGGTCCTCGCAGCTGCCACATTGGTCCAGGGGGATCTGGCAAAGGTGGGAAGCAGTCGGGGCAGGGGACGAAGGCCTGGACCAGAGATGGTTCTGCCTGGTCCCAGGTGAGCTGGATGGCTGAACCACATCCCTTCTCTTTTCCTTTTGTTTGTCTGTAAAGTGAAGTCACTCACCCGTGTCCGATTCTTCACAACCCCATGGACTGTAGCCTACCAGGCTCCTCCATCCATGGGATTTTCCAGGCAGGAGTACTGGAGTGGGCTGCCATTTCCTTCTCCAGGAGATCTTCCCGACCCAGGGATCGAACCCAGGTCTCCCACATTGTAGGCAGACGTTTTACCGTCTGAGCCACCAGGGAAGTCAACAAGGTAGCATACAAAAAAGGAAAAGGTAGCATACAAAAAGAGAACGGAGAAGGGATGTGGTTTAGCCATCCAGCTCACCTGGGACCAGGCAGAACCATCTCTGGTCCAGGCCTTCGTCCCCTGCCCCCACTGCTGTGCTCCTTTGCCAGATCCCCCTGGACCAGAGATGCGGGAGACCAGAGTTCGATTCCTGGGTTGGGAAGATTCCCTGGAGAAGGGAAAGGCTACCCACTCCAGTATTCTGGCCTGGAGAATTCCATGGACTGTATAGTCCATGGGGTTGCAGAGTCGGACACGACTGAGCGACTTTCACTTACAGACAGAATCAGAGCATTTCAACTGAACTCTGCAGCTGGTAAGGGCGCTGTGTTGATAATGGTTAAATATGTGCTTTCTGTTATCAGTTCCCTTACTTGTAAAGATGGCTTTCTCAGGAGCTTGCCAGGGCAGTGGTAGCAGGACCCAGGAGAAGCAGCGGCCATGCACCTTGTTCACTCACCAGAGCTTCCTTTATGATGCTTGACTTCTCTCTGCAGTGTGCACAGTGGCCAGCTGGCCCCTCTCAACACTGAGCTAGATTTTAACTGACAATTACGATGATGTTTTCAGGGAAAGGGTCATCCTAAAAACACTCTCTCTATAGCCACTCACTATTCTTTTTGATTACACACAATTGGGGGAAAAAAAAACCGACGTTTAATTGTTTCTACGATTATGATTTTTTTTAGTAAGTTTATAGTAAATGGGGGAGATTAATAAAGGGCTATTTTATTCTCAGCTTGTGGTTTCTAATTACATCAGTTACAGCTTAGGCTTCCTCTTCACTAGTGTGCAGGCATGGACTGGAAAAGAATGAGCTAATCCTTGATAGATCAGGTGGAATAAAGATCTCTATTCATATCTTTACCTTTTATCCCTTGTTCTGAGTGCCAAGAATTAATGCTGTTTGAAAGTACAAGCTGAACCTGCCAAGCTCTGGACAGCTAAGATAATCCTAATTATTTTAAATGTTAGTGAGAAGGGCAGCAGTTCTACTCTGGAATAGAGTCCTCTTGTGAAACATGAAATGTCTGCTAAGTGGTATTGATTGGACATGATTTTATTTCCAAACACCATGGTTATCATGAAGTGGAAGAATTCGTTGGTGAAGACATTTTCATCAGCTTTCCATCAGCCTCTTAGGCCTGCAAACTTGAGGAAACCAAAGAGGCCAGCACTTCAGTTTTTTTTCTGTCAGCATCTAGGTGAAGAGTTGCTAACAGTTGAAGAATGCCACTTGCATTTTTATTTTTAAAATGGTTTCTTACTGGGAGTTTACTAGTATTTAGCATATAGAGAACAATTTTTTTTTTCTCAAGCATTAATATCCTTGTTTTTCACCTCACTGGAAGAGAATTATTCATTCCAGTCCACTGACTCCCAACAGATCATTCAAGTTAAAAGTCAAGGGTCTTTGCAATGTCAAAAGATTTAGCAGTTAGACTCGGTTTTGTTGTAGAGAGGTGGGTTTGGGGGGATTCTATAATATGTTCCAAGAAGAATATCTGTGATTAGATGACATCACGGAAATCATCTGTTTTTTTCCCCTCAGCATTGATGCGAGTGATTATGTGTAAGGTTTGTTCTGAAGTAATAAAGACCGTTTAGCTTCTGTAGAGGAATAGGCTACTTGAGAGAAAACAGATACTAGGCTTGCTAGTTCAAACCAGGGTCAGCCTCAGAGGTTTATCCACCTTTCATTGTAACATGAAAAAAAGATCAGATGGGCACTTTGCCCGTTTCCTTTCTTTTCAGTCTCTACTTCAGCCTCCAGAAGTCCTTTCTTCCATTTCTGTAAATGCTGGGAGCCCACTGATGATTACAGAGTAGCACAATCCTGATTTGTCTATTACTTGAGAGAGCTTCCTGCTCCCATCCCCACCCCCACCACCAGAGCAAAGCACTCCCATCTTCACTCATGCAAATAGTGGTGTGTTGAGCATCTCTGGCAAATTATTCTTTCTTTGGGTTTATTCCCCAGAGTGGAATTACCAGGTCAGAGGGTATGAACAGGTTTATGGTTCTTATTACATGTCACTAGATTGCTGTCCAGAAAGATTGAACCAATTTCTAGTGCTACCAACCGCGTATCTTTCCCCACAGTCACATGGACGCTAGGCATTAGCATTTTTACAAAATAATATAGAGGAACCTTTTAAATTGAAATTAGCCGCCTTTAGGGCTCATTAGAATCAACACACAAAAAAGGAGAATTTTGGCTTTTTAATTTTTAATTGGTATAAAATGATTTAAAATGATCAATTGTTATTTGCCCTAGTGAAGTTTAATGAAGCGGCATTTAAATGAAGAGGGTACCTGAGGGACTATATTTAAGGGTGATAGTAAAATAAATTTTGGACATTAGTCACTAAGGTAAATACTTAATACATCTTTGATCCACATGGAACTACTTTTACGAGGTGCTATACAAAATGAGTTAAACAAAATGAGATACTGTCCTTAACTTCAACATTGAAAGACAGTGCTAAGCCTTTCAACAAGAGTAAAATGAACATGGATTTAAAGTTTGAGAGGAGAAAAGCTTTAAAAATACAGACATTTCCCTGAACAGGTTGAGCTCATTTATTTGCATCTTCTCTGGAGTGCAGTCATGCATTAAGTGGGCTTGGAGCCTCCCTGGTCTATACAGGTGACACATTCTGCACATGTTCACAGCCCCAGGTCAGAGGAATACTTTCCAAGAAAATATCCACAAGGCAAATGAGAGTGAAAGGGGGCTATCCCCAGATCCCTTTCTTTTGCAGAATTCCCGCCCTTCCCTTTTCCAGTCCCAGGTCAGCTGAATGGGGGCGTCAGGGTGTGGGGAGCATCCCTAGCTGAGCTGTTGTTACCTGTAGGGAAGGCAATCTCAGGGCTCAGAACTTGTCTGGAGAACGCTCACCTGTTCCTTTATAGCCTCTGAATCAAGTTGACAAGGGTCAGTTATTTTGCCTCCTCAAATTCACACAGACATGAAGAAGTTTCAGTGGCCACTGACTGACTATGGCACCCAAGGGTGGGCTAGTGCGTGGGTGAGAACAAGCCAGAAGGTGGGGCTGACCAGGGTTGCACTGCCCATGGCAGCTTCCACAGGGTCCCCTTTGTAAAATGGCAGACTAATTCTCTCAGT
>NW_011495030.1:4444693-4449475 GCF_000754665.1 Bison bison bison
GCCATTATCCCTGCTTACACTCCCCCTGCAAAGCCCACGCACGGAGCCCGCATAGCCGTCTCCCGGGCATCTAGTGGAAACTAGATTCCCACCCAGGCGTAGAAATTGAGCCCTCTCCCCGTTTCTCGGAAACCGCAGTACTGAACTGGCTTCACGTGCACATGTAGACTACCCCGCATCTGACGCATAGCACCACGCTTGGCACGCTTTATAGAACGTGCTTCGTGTCACAAGCAATCCAGAAGGCAGCCTGGCGAGCGCAGGGTTTTCCTTAGCTCCCGGGATTGGGCCCTATCCGCCCCTCCGGTTGGGGTCGCCGCAGCCAGCCCGCCGCCCCTCTGAGAGGTTGCTCCGGGAACTTGCGTGGGTTTACGTCCTCCTCGCTCCCTCTGCGTACAGGCAAGCGAACAAGGCCTGAGACCTTTGCTGCGCGCCGGGCACGCGTAAGCTCAGCCACCAATGTATCTTTTATTCTCGCCTTTAAAAGACTCCTCTCCACCTCCCCCCCTCCCCCGCCCCCAGGGAAAAGCGAGGCCTTCCCTCAGTCAAGTATTCGTTAAGTGCCTTCCCCTACCCCTGGCCAAAGGCCTGCAAACTTTTCAGTAACTCTAAGCTGCGGCCCAGACGGTGCAAGAGGGTTCTGGGAGAGTGGGCGGGGCGTTAGGTGGGTGGGGCCCGCGTGCTCCGGAAGTCTCCCCGCCCTGGAGGCTTTGGTGCCGGCTAGGTGAGCCGAGTCTGGGCCTAGAGTCTTGGGGTGGGGTGCCTTTCGGTTCCCGCACGGGGCTTCGGCCTTGCAGCGTTGTTGTTCTGACGGTCTGGTCTCGGTTCGTGGCGTTTGTACCCAGCTTTCCCTGACAGGCGGGCAGCGCCGGCCGTTTCCCACTATTTATTGTCGTGCCGCTCGAATCGAGAAGGGACTTCAGCGCTGAAGTCCTCACCTCTCTCCGCCTCACCCCGCAGAGCTTTATTCTGAGACTGCCGAGGAGTCGCCAGAGAGTTCTGGAAAGAGGGCTTGTCCTGGGGCATTGCACTAGCGCCCCGAAAGCAAATACTCCGGGGAAAAGAAACTCTTGTTTCTTGAAGTTTTCGCTAACATACTTAAAATTATTTTCCCGACTCTTTTTGGTTTCTGGAGTCGCAGAGAAAAGACTGTCTTAAAATGTTAAAGTCCGGGGCTGCTCTCATTTCATCTCGGAGGGTACATCTTTCCTTTTCCTTTGGCCCAGAAAGCAAACGGGGTCGTCAGGCTTCCGAGGCGACACTCTTCTAAAACGGTGTAGGGATCTGACCACCGCCCCGGGTCCCCACACGCCCTCCTGGTGCCGGCGGGGTGCGTGCGCCTCGACCCAGGAGCCCCGGGCGCCTTCGGGCCTCGCGGCCCTGGCCCAGGGGGAGCGCTCGGCGGATGTCGCCGCGCCTCAGACGCTGCAGTGCGGGAGCGACACCCCTACACCCGCCTTAGATGGTGGGGGCAGGCGCGACCTTGGCGTGAACGGTTGCTGGTTTCCAGAGTTCTAGAATACGAAGGACCAGGCAGCCGCGTCTGTACGGGGCTGGCGGGGTTGCAAGCCGTTTTAGGTCCCGTTTGCTCCGAAAAGCTTCGGCCGCCGAGATCCTCAGGCAGCCTGATACCACAATGGTGTGGTACGAGACTCCAGGATCTTCCTTCTGCTTAGCCGCGTCCCCCGCCGGTCAGGCGCAAGTTCAATCACTCGTTGGTCGCATGGTCTCTGTCCTCTGTCTTGAGCCCCGGAGGGTGACTTCGGGGATCCATGGGGGTGTATAGGAGGCCCTCCCAAATGTGGCAGACCGGGGCATCATTGTTACCTCAAGAAATGGATTGCTGGTTTCCCCTCTAGAAACAAATGCCTCACTGGACATTTGTTCCCCCCTTTCAATGTGAAGCTCGCCAATGAGTGATGCTGAGAGGCATGGACAGGGTGAGAGCTGAAAAATTCTTGAGTGGGTAGAGGGAGTTCGTTTTCCTGCTTTAAAAGGGCTTTCTAGAAAATAAAAACATAAAAAGGCTTTCTACATGCCCCAGTCTTCAGTGTCACCGTGGTCGAGGTTTAAGCAGCAGTATAAGAACCTTGACTTCCCCCTCCCTAAGAATCCAGCAAAGCAGAAAATTTCTTGATGTATTTATATATCCGGGACAATATGAAACTGTCCTTTTGATTAAGTGTTGCTTGCGGTGAGGGGCAGCTTCCAATCGGGACATCTTCAGTTTCTGAGCAGGGGCACTGCGTTCTTAACTTTTAGATATACACACAACCCGTGAGATTGTGTGCGCGCCAAGAGAAAGAGAACCACATATGCACACTTGTCTTACAGCCTTTGACCCTTTAATACCTATCACAGCTTTACCCAGTTAATTGTGGTTTGAACACATGCGTAAGCGCCCGCGCGCGCACACACACACACACAAGCTTTACCCAGTTATTGTGGTTTGAACACGCGCGCGCGCACCCACACCCACCCACCCAGAGCAGGACTGAGTGGATCCAGTCTAGCGAGGTTACACTTACTTGTAACTCTCACTGCTCCCTTTCCAATTTCTTTGATGATTTTTCCCATAAGTATATAAGCCGCCGGGACTTAGTTGTACTAAGCGGCAGGCCTCTCCTCCTAAATGTGATTCGGACCATATGCTTTTTACATTCATCCCCGCTCCGGCTTTTCTTCTCCACACTAACTACTAACACGTTATAGTCACCTTGAAATTTCCTCTGCTATTTTCCAATTAAAAGCTTAATAGCCCTGGAAACGGAGTTCATGTGGTGAAGTTTACCATAGCCCCTTGTTCTGAAAGGCTTTCTGCTGGGATCCCATTATGTGCTTGAATAAACCCTTTCTGCAAACAGAAATGGGACTCGGGGTTGTCAGGTGTTGGGTTACAATAGACTTTGAGGCAGGGGACATTTTACCAACATAAATACAAACCTGTCCCTATAGGGAGATGTTGTCAAATACTGGGATATGGAAAACATTCCCATCAAATATGAGAAAAGGATTATTGCGCTATATCAAATGAGTATTTAGGTCTCAGCCTCCATGTGCACTGGAGTGAAACGGAGCCCCGGGGACCAAATAATGCAAGACTGTTTGAGTGGCAAGGGTGACTAGGTGACTGAGGGAGAGTGTGGGTCGCCTTGTAGTGGAAATGTCCCCCAAACCTGGTGCTGAGCTCTGCTGCTTTCCTTTAAAAAAAAAAGAAAAGAAATCGTTACTCTCAGGTTTCTTATACTCCTGGTTTTGCTGACCATTTATTTGAAGGAAATATGGGAGAAATGTGGCTTTGCAAAATTTGTGGTCTCTGCATTCCCAAGAGATTTAGAGATTTCAGTGCCCCAGATTCAGGGTCATTCTAGGCCTTCTATGTGTCAACTTCCCACTTGCAAGCCTCTGGGCCACGGTGCTGCGGGTGACCCAGGCTTCCAGTCCCGAGAATTTTTGGAAGTTCCTCTCAGTTGTAGTGCCTCGCGAAGTTCGGGAGGAGAGATTGATGACGTGGTGGGAGTTAGGAGTAAGACTAAGGGGTCTGTGCCCTAAGCAGTTTTGGAGGCAAGCCTCCTAAGGTTAGCAGTCTCTTGCTGGGGGTTCCTTTCTGCGCCCCATGAGGTCCGCAGGTCTGAAATGGGGAAGGTGGGGGGCAGCCAAGGGCCTCAAGGGAAAGATACACAATCAGGTTCACTTTTTAACCTCCTCTCCCGGAATCGCCCTTTTAGGCGGAGGGTTGGCTGCTGGAACGCCTGGTGGTACTTGAATTCACAGCACACACATGGACGTTTTCGGGTTGTTTGTTTGCTTCCAAAGCAGTGCAGAATAAAGCTGAGAGGCGCCGACCGGTTGACCATTGCAGCCGACTGGTCTACGCTCCGGATTCGCATTGGATTCATCCAGACCGCCAAGAGATGAATTCAGGGTGTGCTCTCTGAAGCCTGCCAACTGAGAGCTCCGGGATTGCCATCGCCCCTCTTCGCACTGAGCCATTGTGCTACCCTGCGCCGCAGTAACCACTGCTTTTTAGTTTTGTTTTCTCGCATTAGGGGAGCATCTCTGTGCATTTGTGGAAGTATTCTGCTTTAGGCCAAACCTATACACACAGTATCACTTTAAACAGTTTTATGCTGTCATCTTGTGCAAAGGTCCTCTCCCACCCGTACACAAAGACACTGGGGTGGGGGTGGGGAGGCCCCATCCCTTATTCATAACTAGCTTGCTCAGTCCGTGGGCATTTGAATGGGGTGATGCGAGACCTCCGTTTGATCTCTCAAAGACCGTTAGGCAGAACGCAGATCATATGCGGTAACTTTGGGGGCGCTAGCGTGGCCCCTCCATCCGCTCCCTGAAAGTTTAGACCCAGTGCTTAAACACAAACTCCAAAAGAGCACTTGCCGGCTTTTCAGGACAGAGATTTTATTTTTTATTACAACGTGGAGGTGTAGAAAGGTAAACTCTGCGCCACAGAGGGAGGACTATTTTCCCCTTTGAAATAGCTTGCAAAACGGGTCGTCGTCCTTGGACCAGCAGGTTTTCAAAAGCATTTTCTTATGCAGCAGCAAAAGGGGGAAAAAAACAACAACAACAACAACGTTGCAAAAAGAACTCAAGAAAGCCCCCATTTCTCGAACCAGTTCCAATGCCCTACCTCCAATTCCTTCAGCCAGTGGCCGCAGGGCCTGGCTCCCCCCAACTTAAAAGCTCTTCTCGCGCCGGGACCCTAGTGCACCCGCAGCGCTCAGATAGGTTCCGGATATCCCCGAGCCGTGTTTCTGTGGC
>NW_011495030.1:4450189-4455535 GCF_000754665.1 Bison bison bison
GCTTTTGAGAGGGCCTCTCAGCCCCGCCGTCCAGCGGCCCAGTATCGGCTCCCGCCGCCAGCTTGCCAGCTGTGTCGGGAGCCCGGGGCATGAACGGCTACGGCTCCCCCTACCTGTACATGGGCGGCCCGGTGTCGCAGCCGCCGCGGGCGCCCCTGCAGCGCACGCCCAAGTGCGCGCGCTGCCGCAACCACGGCGTGCTGTCCTGGCTCAAGGGCCACAAGCGCTACTGCCGCTTCAAAGACTGCACCTGCGAGAAGTGCATCCTCATCATCGAGCGGCAGCGGGTCATGGCGGCGCAGGTGGCGCTGCGCAGGCAGCAGGCCAACGAGAGCCTCGAGAGCCTCATCCCCGACTCGCTGCGCGCCCTGCCGGGACCCCCGCCGCCGGGAGACGCCGCCGCCGCCCCGCAGCCGCCGCCGACCTCGCAGCAGTCTCAGCCGCCGTCGCGCCCAGCTGCTGAGTTGGCTGCGGCCGCCGCGCTGCGCTGGGCCGCCGAGCCCCCGCCCGGGGCGCTGCAGGCGTCGCTCGCCAAGCCAGGTAAGGGCCGCGGCGGGGCCGGGCCGGGCTGGCGCCTGGGCGGAAACACGTGGAAGCAGCTCTGGAGGCTTTGGCCGGCAGGCCCGAAGGCGAGTGTGGCGGGAGTGGGCTGGGCGTGATCTCCCCCCCTCCCCCAACTTCAGCCAAGCCGGTCCTTATTCCCTCGGCAGAAGCGGCGTTCAGTCTGGACCCGGAGAGGTAGGAGGTAGAACCCAGGGGCCGTTGGGAAAGGCGCCTCGGGCTCGCCAAGTGCCTTCTCTAAGTTTAAGGGGACGGGTAGATAAAGAGGTCGAAACAGGACCAGATTAAAATCCACGCGGGCGCACACACCGCCAGGCTTTCCGACTGTGGGCTTGAGAGGCCCTGCATCTGAAGGTCGGGACGGGAGGACAGAGAAGGAGCCCAGGCCCACGGTTTGGCCTACTCTGGGCGATTTTCTCGGCACCCGGGAACTGGAGCGAACCTGAAGCCTTCCTAGCAGTCTGCTGTGGTCTCCAGCCTTTTGCAGTTTGTTGAAGGAAGCCCTGTTTAGAAGCAATAGTAGAATGGGACCAGAGAGACTCCCAAAACTGTTAGCGGGGACTCAATCTGGTGCACCCAGAGCCAACCAACTCCTTTTGCAGGAGTTCAGGTCCTGTAACACCATTTCGCAGGCAGTCCTCTGCAGTCTGTGGTTTTAAAGAAAGACAAAACCTGACCTACAGTGAGGAAGGCCACGCCTGGAGAGCCCTTTCTCCAGTTCTCCGTGGGCCCGGTCCTCTCCTCTCCTCCTCCCCCTCCTCCTCTCCTGTGCTCTAGAGAGCAAGGGTCTGCCCTGAGTCCTGGAGCTGCGCAGATCCCCCTACTCACCTTTTTTTTCCGGTTCCCTGCTTCAGGCCACCAAAACTTTGCACACCCCACTGGAGCCTTTCCTCCTGGACACTTACTAGCTTGCGACTGTCCTGCCCAGCCCAAATGCCCCTTTGGTTTTTAACCCCTTGGAATTCAGTGGACAGGTATTTGGTGTTTCCCTTTCACTGGGGCAGATGCGCAAAGGAAAGAAACCCCATCTTCTCAGGGAGAGGGTTGAGAGGTATGCTGGGACTCATAGGTGGAAGGCTCTCGACTGACCAAAGCCCTCCTGTGGGTGGAACTAATGGTAGAGCTTCTGCCTACCCTTAATTGCCCTCCCCCCAAAATGCAATACTTCTGGTTTCTGGAGAGGCTTTCCGGAGCACTAGATTGCTGGGTGGAGCTGGGACATGCCGTTTTTTGGGGGGATAAGCTGGTAGGCCGCCTGGCAGGCTCAGTTCTGCTGCCCTGGTCCTCAGTTATGCTCTGTAGACCCAACCTCTGAGAATATCTTATGTGAAGAGCAGAACTGGGTGTTTAAGGACAGAAGTGAGTTTGCTGAACGTGGATTTTGTCACTGTTTAATCCGAGGTGGGATATAAGCCTTTCCCTGAGTATGTCCACTCACTTCCTGGTGACTCTCTTTTGTCAGTATGATCGCTTCATGTTTTATAGGTTTGCCACAGGGGAGTCAGAGGGGAGGGGAAAGAACCTTTTTGTTTTTTTCTTTTAAATTAGGGCAGATAACTAGGAGGGTTTTGTCTCAGTTCTCAAAGTTGATCTATGCCAGTGACTCTTCTGAACCTTCCCATTTCCAGTTCCTCTGTCTCCATTTCCCCTGTGACAGTGCAGGCAGCACCCCCATAATAGTGCATTGGGTTCTGGGGTCCCTGTCCAAGAGGGGTTTGGTTTCCTTCACATCCTGTGCTCTTCACACCTGTTCTCTGGGATAGCCAAAGTTCACCGTTTCTAAAGCACCGAGACCAAAAACAGCCCTGGGAGGTGGGCAGTGAGGGAGGCAGAAAGGCGGAGCAGCAGCAGCAATGATACAAGCTTGGGGCGAGGAAGAGCAGGAGGCTGATTGCACCTGGTGCGCTCTCTTTCACCGGGAACCAAGCCTTCCGGGATAGCCTGAGCCTTTCAAATTGAAAACCAGTAATTGCAAAGGAGAATAGGATTTGACCCAAGAAGAGGTCAGAGTGATGGCTTTGGGGGACTAAGCTGTCAGGGACCAGCAGCTCAGTTTCCAGCTGGTCCTGCTGTGTACCTTGCACATATTATTTAGGTAACTTTTGTTTTCTTCTTTCAATTGGTTTGCTCCCATAATTCCATTTAACACCAATAAAAAAGCCAGTCACCAATCTGATGATGATGAGAGAGGGCAGGGAAGGACTAGATAGTTGTTTTCCATTAGGAAGGCAGGTACACAAGTGGATCAGTTCTATGCAATGCTTTATATGGAGAAAACCCATTGGGGATTTAAGTTAGGGAAAACTGCTTGGATGGGACTACTGGTTGCTCTACGTATTTTTTTGCAGGTGTTAGGATGTATTTGTATGTAACATACCATGCATATTGAGAAGCCTGTTAGATATGGTACTGGGCAAGTAGCTCACTACTTAGGGAAGTGAAGCGCTATTTGAATTGTAGGTCCACGTGTACAGTAAGTTCACAGACCACTGGTGGGTGGTGGTGGTTTAGTCGCCAAGTCCTGTCTGACTCTTGTGATCCCATGGACTGTAGGCTGCCAGGCTCCTCTGTCCATGGAATTTTCCAGGCAAGAATACTGGGGTGGGTTGCCGTTTCCTTCTCCAGGGGATCTTCTCGCCCCAGGGATCTGACCCATGTTTCTTGCACTGCAGGCGGATTCTTTACTGTTGAGCTACCAGGGAAGTCCTCATAGACCATTAGGAATCTGAATATCTGCTGGTCATTTATAGAGATTTGTTTCTGTGGGATTATGGAGATTTTGTTCAGGTACATAGCTGTGGAGACATTGGCTTTTTTTATTGGCTGCAAATGCAGGTGCAGAAACACAGGGTATCTTTCCCCCTGTCCAGAGATCCTTAAGAAAAGAACGTGCCCTGGAGAAGGGAATGTTTGTTGGGCAACTGCTGGAGAAAAAACACCTTGTGCAGCGAGCAACATTAATACCAAAACTCAGCTTTGTAGCTGGAAGAAATTTAGTTCCCAAATTATGCTTCAGATTCTTTAAAGGAACAGGAATTATATTATCTAATGGTGTATCATGTTTAACATCCTTTTAAAAGTGGCAGTGGTTTTAAGGAGAAATTTCATATTCTTAGATTATTACTTTTAGCAATGGATTAGAGCATTTTTTTTCTTTTTTGAGAGTACATTTCCCCTGCTGCTTGAGTATCATCTATGACTGGCCTGGAATTAGTAGATTTTGATGGAACCTCAAATTCTAGTCTAAGCTTCTTTAAAACTACCCTGTTGATTTGTTCGTTCCTCTCCCATTCCCTCTTCATCCTTCTCACTCCCCTCCTCCTTCCCGTCATGAAAATATCTTGGGAACTTGAACATCTTTCAGCTCTTAGTGTATCTGAGTCAGCAGTTTCAACCAGCCAAGCCTGCCTTTCTGGACTGGGCTCCAGAGCTCAGGAAAGTTAAGGGTCATGACCAAGGTGGGAAGCTTAAGTTACATTCCTGTGTGTGGCTCCCTCCCCCCACGTCCTCCTCTTCTTCCTGAAGAATGTCCTGGGTCTCCTTGGGCTGAGAGGGGACAGGTCTGTGGCTATGGACTCTCGCTAGGTTTACATCTGCCATCAAAAGAAATGTGTGAGCAAGTTTTAACATTTCTTGAAGGTAAAGAAATCTAAAGCATCATATTTGATTAGGAATAAGAGAGCAGGGTTAAGAAAGTAGGATCTTCTTTCCTGTTTATTTCTCCTGAAAAGAAGCGAAACAAGAGACCTGTAGGGAGGGAAGTTGGGAGATTTCGGAAAACTGCCTTTATTTTATCTTACCTCCTGGCCGGCACTTCCTCACATCTTGAAGCTTACTCTGGGCTTTTCAGTTCCAGCTTGATTAGGTCCTGTCTTGTCAGCTTCCTAATTTTAAATTTTACTTTTAATTAAAAAAAAAAAAAAAGACACACACACACACACACACCTGCACCGATACTGAGTTGTGGGCAGAGCGCTAGTCCAGGCCAGGGTGGGAAATGCTCAACGACCAGGGACTTGAAGCACAGAAGTGGTAGGAGACCTCAAAGTCTTTCCTGAAGGGTACCTAAGAATTTAAAACAGGGTCTGGTTACTTCAGACGTTTTGATTTGGGGCAAGGGGTTTAGTTTTAAGTAATAAAAACCAACCAAACGAAAAGGAAGACGCGAGGCTGACCGGTCTCTTCCAAGCCTGACCCGTGGCCGGCTCTGGGGCAGCTCTCAGCCCTGGTCTTTCCCTCCTGTGCCTGGCCAGTGGCCGCCTTGGATCCCCGGCCCTTGCGCTGAGCTCGGCCAGTGCGGGTGACTGGTCCGGGATCCGGGGTTGGAGTTGGGACAGTCGGGAGACCCATAGAGGCCATGGCGGCCGTGTTTTGCGGTGGCAGCCGTGTGCCTGTGGCTCCCCTGCGGCTGCCCTGGACCGCTTCCCCTCGGATCCCTGTCCGGTGGGAGGCTGCCTCCTTCCCCAGCTCCTTCTGCAGTGAGCGGTGGGCGCTCAGCCCCACCGGCAGGGCTCAACCGGCGGCCCGCCTGGCCCTCCTCGTTCAGCTTCGCCTAGCCTCTGCTCTCCCGCTCCCCGCTCCCTCCCTGCTGCCTCCCAGCTTCGGCAGAGTGCCAGATTTAGCAAAAAGCCTACAAATACACACACACACAAATAGGACGTCAAACACTGCACAGGGCAAACTTCTAAAACATGCTTTGTTGTTTTTCCTAAGTGCAGATTCCACTGGGCATCCTGCGGACGATTTTATCTGGCAGCTCCAGCCTGGGAGGCGGACCAAGCCCCA
>NW_011495030.1:4455635-4472391 GCF_000754665.1 Bison bison bison
TTTATCCCGGGGGAGCCCAAACTGCCCCCAGAGGTTCAGAGAGGCGCTGATGTCCATCTTATGGGTCAGAGCACCGGGCGTAGGGAACTCGGGGTGGAGGGGGGGCGGGGGGAGAGGGGGCGAGGGGGGCGTTTTCCACATCTCTGAATCAGCGTTTCCCTGCCACCCAGGACAGAACCTCTCCCCCAACACAGCACGCCCCTCTGGGTTATAAATCTGGCGGATAGTCCTGTTCTCGACTTACACAACCAACTTTTCTTTTCCCTGATGGATGAACTCCCGAGTTTAAAAGATTACAGTAATCACAAGAGGACAGTGTAAATCGAATCTGATAGCAATAACTTTCGGGGAAGGTCAGGCTCAAGTGAAATGTTACCAAGCAACAGGCATTTTGTTTGCAAAATACAATCAAAGAGCATTGATGAGAAATTCTTCACTGCAGCCAGTCAGCACTTTCAGCTAACAGCTTTACAGAGGGAAAGGGAGTAAGTCTTCATAAATCAACGTGCCTGGAGGACTCCGAGCCCCTTTCTGGGAAATGTTGCACAGAGTCCAGTGAAAACCTACTTGCCTGCCTGCCTCCCCTTTCTCTCTTCCTTTTCTCCTTAGATTGGCTTTTGAACCTGTTGTGGCTCCTCAGCCATTAGTCACTCAGGTCCTGGACCCTATGTCTCGTGTCATATGGCTCTGATGGCAGGTTGGGCCTTGCATTGGGGTTTGCATGGCCTCTCCTGGCAGAGGTTGGAGTAGTGGAATGCTGGCCATTGCAGGCCCATCACCTTGGGATCGTGTCACATAGCATCCAAGAGTCCCATGTGGCTTTAGGGAGTCACCCTCTTGTTTGAGCCCTGCAAATCACCGTCCTCCGAAGAAACTGAGGGGAAACTGAACCATAACTAGGCAGGCTTTATTTTTAATTTTTTATATCTTATTATACAGTTAAACAACTATAAGAAAATCAACACAATCAACTGCTGAATAACAATATTATGGAAAACTTAACATTCAGATCATTGGTTTTCTAACAAATCTCTAATCTCTTTTGATGCCAATGACTAGGCAGACATAAATTTTATGAAGCTGAGATCTGTTCTGCCCCACCACCCTGTAATTATTACTTGTTTTAGTTCAGTATATGTTCTCCTCAGAGCCATTATATGACTGTTTTCAACAACATTCCCTCCCATGAATACAGCAGTCTGCCCAGCTGCTGGCCTTTGGGTTACCTGCTGTGTTTCAATGTAAATACCACTCATTGCATAGGTAACTTGGAAATTTTGCAAAATGTTCATTAGTAAGGAGTAAGCCTCTCAGTCTTCACAAGATAAATGCTTTGATCATCTCTGTATAATCTTGGCTAGCAGAGTGCAAGGGCACATGGTGAAAAGACTTAAAACTTGTTAAATAGACAACTGAATAAGTAGCTAGCTGCATTTTTATAAGTACCAAACATACTTGTATATTTTTAGATAATTTCCCTCCTGCTTCTTGAAAAATATTCCTTTTAGAGTCCAGAAAGAGGTCAGAAGATTGGAAGTCATTTTTGTGTGAGTGTTCATTTTCTGTCCTTAAAGTCTTGTAGCTTCTTATGGCACAGATATATTTTTGAAGTTGGTAGCACTGTTTTCCAGAGAAAAAAAATTCCTTCTTAATTGAGTATATACTTTCAAAAAACATCTTTACCCTTGTGAAGAGTTTATTTCAGGGATAGCTGTGTTTCTGCATCATGAAAAATACGAAATTGAAGTGTGAACATCTAGAAGATTTTTAAATGTCTAGATGTTTAGCTTTAGAAATAGCAAATTATATCACTTTCAATAACTGGTTTGCAATAGCAGATGAGTGATTTCTTTCTGCTTTTAGTCTAGCTGTTTTTGGTGCCTGTATATTAGGAGTAAAAATATTATCAATTGAAATATATTCTTACTCTTTAATGTTCTAGGAATTAGGGTGTCAGTTTCAAGAAGAAAGAGGTTAAAACATTTGGAGAGCATTTCGTTTTTCATTTTGCTACTTGGCAGTTTCACATTTCTATATCTCGAAAAGTCTTTGTATTTTAAACCAACAGGAGCATTTATAAAGTTCATTTAGGAAAAAAAATATCTAGAGATATAAAGAAACACCTGTTATTAAATTATACTTTATCACTGGGCCCAAGATTCACCCTCTGTAATTACTTGTGAAAGTCTGCATTTATGACAGAATAATTTACAATGCTTGTAGTTTAGGTATAACAATACAACCAGCACTTGACACCATGAACTTGCAGGGATCATATATTCTGCCCTGTAGGCATTATTGCTGGGTAAGGAGTTATTCTTGGTATAAGGTGAGAGGCTAGTCTTCCCTGGCCCAGTTTTGAGACCCCAGCATCCCTGGATGTTGACTGGGATTCTGTTTATCCAGCACCCCTTAGCAGGACTTTACATGGTGCTCAGGTGTGTGGACAGCATAGGTGTGTTCCACTCACGGCTTCCTTCAGCAGCTTCTATCTTCCCATTGGATATGGTGTAAACTGGGCTGAACTTGGTTGGTTGGAATGTTCTGAATTTGTAAGTCTGATTCCTGTGACGTCACGTTAGATTTTCTCACTTTTTGGCCATAGCCAGCACACCTCTAGGAGAGGTTGATCAGCCCAGAAATCTGCAGAGAGAGAGAGAGAGTGTGCACAGATTAGTATAATCCCGCATCACTCTCTGAGAGGTGGCCACAAGTGCTTGCTGCACTGGGATGTCACAGTGGCAGCTACAAAAGGGCAGGAGGAAATGCGGAAGAGACTTTACTCAGCCCAGTGCTTCATGACCGCTGGACGCGCTGCCAACCAGAGAAGAGTCTACTGTGGCCTGCTCTGCAGATCGGGAAGATGGATTCCAAAATAAAAGTTTGTATTGTCTGATTTACAATCCTGCCATCCAGTATCCAGTGGTTTGGAACAGTACATCCTTTACCATCTTGAAAAAACTACTACATTTTCTTAATGGTAGATATGGCAGATTAGCCAGAACATTAATTCCTTAGTTCTCCTTTGGCTAAACTTGCCCTTTGAACCACTTCTTCTGTAGTCTGAAGCATTCTGTGGAAGAATGAACTTGGTGATAGACCTAGAGACATTTTCCTTAAATGTCTTCAGTGTCTGTAACTGATCCAGGATGGGGGAAAAGTTACCTTTTAAAATGGGAAGTTAGGTTCACACACTGCTTTTGAAAGTATGCTTTTGAAAATATCTAAATATCAAAATTAGAGCTTTAAAAAATTTTTGTTGTTACCCTTTCTTTTCTAGAAGAGCCAGCTGTTTCTTGCTTTAAAACAATCTCACCATCCCTATATTGCTGTGACGCTGTGTATCATATTTCTTTCACTTTTTCATTGTAGTAAAATACACACAACATAAATTTTACTATTTTAACCCATTTTAGGGATACAATATAGTGACATTAAACACATTCATAATGTTGTGCAGCCCTTACCACTTTCCATTTTCAGAACTTTTTATCATCCCTTACTGAAACTCAATACCTATTAGACAATACATCTCTGTTACTCCCTCCCGCAGTCCCTGACAACACTCTTTTCCTTTCTGTCGCTATGAGTTTGCCTGTTCTAGGTATGTTATATAAATGGTATCATAGATCGGTTTTCCTTTTGTGTCTGTCTTATTTTACTTAGCATGTATTCATGGTTCATCCACATTGTAGCATATGTGAGAATTTCGTTTTTGAGGCTGAATACTATTTGATTATATGTATAGACCACATTTTGTTTATCCATTCATCCATCATTGATGGATGTTGGGTTTATTCCAACATTTGTCACTTGTGGATAATGCTGCTGTGAACGTTTGTGTTCCGTGTGTGCATATTTCCCACTTAGCAGTTTTTCCCTGGCTGTGTTTGCTTTCTCCCCGCACACACATCTCATCTCCCTAACTTGGTAATAAATTCCACAAGTTAGGGGCCAGTCTTATATCTGATGATGTTTTCTGCCCTTGATGTCTTTCAGGATACAGTGATAAAAGTACTTGATGCTGATAATAATAGATAATGAAAGTTAAATAAGAAAACTGTTTAGAGAATCACAGTGTTTAAAGCCTTACTTGATGTCCGTATTTCCCCCGGGAGAGTATTTGACTTGTTTTCCTAAGCTCCAGTGAGCAGAGGCCAAGATCCGGTTGTGCATTGAGTTCAGTGCTGAGTTAACATACTGTCACTGTCTGCTCATTGTCAAGTGTTTAATGACAGAGTAACACCGAGAGGTAGGTGTAGGGTCATGTGTCAGGAAATTTAGACAGGTCTGTCTGCTTGCAGTATGAGCCTGTGGAAGCTCTTCTGTTGCTGTTTTTCTCATTGGGATCAAGGACGACTACCACATTAACCCAGGAGATGAATATTGGGTCACCAATCCTAGGATGCTGCTGAAGAGGATATGTCATATTTCTCTTGCGAAAAGGTCTCTTGTGCATATCCCGAAATTGTTATAGAAAGCAAAAATGGCTTCATGCGTATTGGCTGAAGATGGTCCCCACACTGACAGCTGATATTTTGTATTGGAAAAAGAAGCAGTTTAAATGCAAATTTGGGATAGGTATGAATTTGTATCAGATTTACAGTCAAAAGTTTCACCGATATAGTTTAAGGATATTTTTTTGAAGTATTTATGCTTAGAACATATTTATTGGTTTGTAAAGAATCAAAGTTTTTTCTTGCAATTATAATTAAGGTATATCTCATATTAGAAAAAAGCTTACAAATGGGTCTTTGTTAAAGGCTTTTAAAATAAACAACAACAAATAGGAGGAGATGGATTTTAGATGCTGCTTTGATGAAATTTCACCAGCTGGCTCTCTACACCTCGTCAGGTGTGCCCAGGGAGGAGGCGACAATGAGGCTATTCAGGCAGGGGCAGTGGAAAACACAGGCCAACCGGTTGTTTACAACCTGACAACTGGGTCATTAATAATTTCCGTCTTCAGATCAGTTACGTTGGCTCTGAGTAGACACAGCCAGTACATGTTTTAAGAAAGATAAAAATCTGCTTGTATATAAATTGTTAATAAAGAATATGCTCCTTTATTATAAAGGTCTCTTAGAACCTACTTCTGCAACCAAACCAGTCTTGCTTACGTCTTCCTTTCTGCCTCTTTAGCACAGTAATACTAACCCTCTTCAGGGGGTGAGTGATGTCTTAGACCAAAATGTTAGATTTACAACTGGTTTACTGGTTTACTTCACAGCAAAGCTCTGGTTTATTTGGGAAGCTTTGTTTCTCTCTCTCTCTCTCTCTCTCTCTCTCTCTCTCTTAAAAATATAATTCAGGAAGGTATCTTGAAGTCCATCCTATACGCTTCTTACACCCCAGGTCCTGGAGTTATGGACGCACTGTTTCGTTGATGGGTCTTCCTCCAGTTTCGTAAGCCTTCTCCAGGCATCTCTTTCTCCCTGTCTGCAGCCTGTCCCACACCCAGGTTTCACAGCTGGTGTTGCTTGCCCTCTGGTGCGGGTTATCGGCAACCAAGTCTTCTGGGATCTTGAGTGGCCTTTTAAGAGAGGTTTCCACATATGGAGGCTTCTTTCACTCTGGCAATCATATTGACTTGTTATTCTACATGGTATCCTGATGAAATGTACTGATGACTGGTTCACATATAACACAGAATCTGCCTAGGGAAAATGGTTTTAAAATATTAAAATTTCCCTTGGGTGTATGGGTCGTGCACCAGCTGTTGCAGCTGTGGATGTCCTTTGGTGGCACCAGACCCCTCATTTGGAGAAGAGGAGCTAGAAAACAAGCCCAAGCTCATTTTTCTGTTCGTCATTGGGTAGTGTTTATCCTCAGTCTGATCCGCATTTAGACTGTTACTGCTAGATAGCCACATCGTCTGTGGTCATAGTTCTCTCTGCACCGTTTTGTGTTGAAGGCAAGCTTTCCTGCACAGCCCATTCTGAGAAATCACTCTGATATCTAGATCCTTATTTACAGGGTTTGTTCGTTTTTTGCCATTTGCTAATGACATAGATTTTCTGGCTTGCAGTATGTTATAACCCACAGAGAAGCAGTTCCCCTTGCAAAAAGGACAGGTAGGGCCCTCTCCTGAGCACATGTGTTCTTTGCATACCAGGAGAGGATTCAACCAGCTGTTCTCTGCTTTTCAGATTTGACAGAAGAACGACTTGGGGATGGCAGCACCGCTGACAATGCTGAGACTTTCAGCGACAAAGACACGGACCAGAGGAGCTCCCCAGATGTGGCCAAAAGTAAGGGCTGCTTCACACCTGAGAGCCCCGAGATCGTGTCAGTGGACGAAGCGGGGTTTGCTGTCCAGAAGAACGGGGCCAGCTCAGAGAGCCGGCCCGACAGCCCCAAGTACCCCGGGGAGCAGAGCCACCTCCTGATCGAGGGCCCCTCAGGGACCGTGTCTCTGCCCTTCAGCTTGAAAGCCAACAGACCGCCCCTAGAAGTGTTGAAAAAGATATTCCCCCACCAGAAGCCCGCGGTGCTGGAGTTGATCCTCAAGGGCTGTGGGGGTGACCTGGTGAGCGCTGTGGAGGTCCTGCTCTCCAGCCGCTCATCCTCCTCGGCCGCCGACCGGACTTCTGCTGGGGAGCCCGAGGGCCTGGTGCTGCCCTCCAACGGGCACCTCTTCGAGCACACCTTGAGCTCCTACCCCCTCTCCTCGTCCAAGTGGTCTGTGGGGTCGGCCTTCAGAGTCCCCGACACGCTGAGGTTTTCTGCCGACTCCACCAACGTGGTCCCCAACCCCCTGGCTGTGCCCCTGCAGCACCCGTTTCCCCAGCCGCCCCGGTACCCTCTGATGCTGAGGAATACTCTGGCGAGAAACCAGTCGAGCCCGTTTTTGCCCAACGATGTCACCCTGTGGAACACCATGACGCTGCAGCAGCAGTACCAGCTGCGGTCCCAGTACGTCAGCCCTTTCCCCACTAACTCCACCAGCGTCTTCAGAAGCTCGCCCGTCCTCCCCGCCCGCACCCCCGAAGACCCTCGGATCGCTATCCCCGATGACGGGTGTCCCATGGTGTCAAAGCAGTCCATTTACACCGAGGACGACTATGACGAGAGGTCTGACTCCTCAGACTCCCGAATACTCAACTCGTCATCTTAAAGCGCCGCCCGATGGGGGTGACCAGGTGACATTTTCTGTGCATTTGAACCCTGCGCCCTCCCCTTACGGAGAGGCCACATCCTGTGTATACCTTCTCCTGCCATATGACAAAGTGACCCTGCTTGATTCTAGACCTTAGCAATAAAAAACATAACTTATTTAATTTCTTGCACTTCACTGGAAAATGCCAAATAGCTCTGCTCTGTGGCTTTAGTGCTGAATGTTGGTTGTAAAAGAGAGTCTGATGCTAAGAATGGTCTGGGGAAAGCCTGGGCCCATGGAAGATGTCTTTGGGGACATAAAGCTGAAGGTCGGCCCCACCCCTAGACTCAACCTGGAATCTTCAGTAATGTAGCGTACTTGAATACAGTTCTGTAAAAGAGGATTGCTCAGGATAATGAAACCTAAAGAAGTGGTTTGGTTGCAAACGGACTATAAACAGGGGCCTCATATTCCTATGCTGAAAATCCTTGCATTTTAAAGAGAGACTGCACTTAATAGAGTGAACTACTCACACGCTTATTTAAGCTTGGACAGTTTTCAGAGACAGACTCCATTAAGAATTATTCTTTTCACATGGCTGAATCAAAACATGTGTAATGTCAATGTAAACCCAATCACAGCTGTGAACTGCATGAAATATATTGTGAAATGAACACAAGATTAAGCTTTGTCAGGTTAATGTAGCATGCTAAGGACTCTAGAAAAAATAAACTAAGGAGATGATCTTGGTTTATGTCATTTCTGCCTATGAAAGAGGATCTCTAAAAATAGAAACTTGATTAAAAAGCTACTTACTAGTGCATGGATCAAGGTTTAAGTTAAACGTGACACTGCTTGAGAAATACGAATGGCAAAGCTTTGAGGCTGTATTCAGAAAGACAGAATTGATTGTTCAAGAAGAGAGTTAATTCAGTTCCTCCATCCATTCGTTTCTTCAACAGATACTTACTGAGTGCCTACTCTGTGTAAGAGGATGCTCTTTGTATATTACTGTCCAGGTTATCCGCCCATGAGTCCAAGAGAGCAGGGATTATATAATGGAGAATCTCATTAAAAACAAAAATGAAACAGCCTACAGTGAGGAAAGTAAGCAAAGTGCTTAGCCTGGTTGCTGACATAGAGAAAGTACTCAGTAAAGGAGAGCAGTTACTCCTGTTAGGTTCAGGTTATACTCCTATTTGCAGCCAGGATTGTAGAAGTGAATTCCCTCATTCTCACCAGAAAAGATGCCATTCCTGTTTGGCAGATAGCCACAACAAAACGTTGGAAACCAGGACTTTCCCCCTTCATTTAAAAAGCATTTGGGTGGTGCTGTACTTGGTCAGATACTTTTATAAGTGAGTTTTTAAACAGTAATATACAGTGGTGCCCACACCAGCCACTTCTTAACTGTGTATTTTCTTCAGAGTGCTGGAGAGGAAAGGTTAGACAATAAACTTGTGAATGTGGAAGAGAAAGAAAATAAGAAAATAAACGAAAGCCGCTACATGACAAGGGTGCAGAGAGAGAGCTCCCTGCACAAGAATAAGTCTTGAAGGGATCTTCAGTCTTGGAGGGAGAAGGGCAAACCCTCTTGGCCTGAGGTGCTTCCTCAGTGAGGAACAGGAGCTAATGTCACCTGCCCACCGTCCTTGAATGGGTCCCAGGAGAAAAAAAGATACTTAAAATCTCGTTTTTATTTCTGTTGGGCACCTTGGGAATGAGAAATCATTGAGAAAAACTCCTTATATTAGTTGGACTAATACGTATTTAATTGACATGATTTCGTACCAGGGTGTTTCGAAGTAAGTGTGATTTGTTGTTAGGGTTATATTTATTTTTTTATTTGGAGGATTATTGCCTTATAAAATTGTGTTGGTTTAGGCTGTACACAACACCCCTTCCTCTTGAGCCTCCCCCCCCACTCCTATCCCACCTCTCTAGGTTAAGGTAATATTGAAATATTAGTATTTACATAAATGAAGGAAATGAAGGATAGAGAGGAGAATAATATAACCCCTGATTCTAAAAACATGTGTCCAGGACATTTTATATGGTAGTGATGGGCTAATGTTTGAGCCTACCTAACACAATTGGATATTCAGAGGTATCTTCATCTCAAAAGTTTATCTACATTTATCTAACAAGTAAGTGATCACAAATCCCATATGAGGTGATAGTACTATAAAATCTGTCACATCTTTAGGTTGAGTGACCTGGGTTGAGCAAAACTTGGCTTAAGATACCATATCCTGACAATTTGATTTTGCCCACAGATTATCAGAGTCCTTGCGTTTTTTTTCCAGTGGCCAGCAATATGGAATTAACTATAAGGCAGCTCATTCCTGGGCTACTACAGGTATGTTTGATCCTCAGCATAATCTTCTGAAGCAAGAAATAACTTACTTTGGCGTGGTAAGTGTAGTCAGGGGTCAGAGGGGGAAATCGATGGTAAAGATCCTGTGCCCTGCTTCCTGTGTTCAGTTCTGCTTCTCCTGCAGTTCTGATAGCTAAGGCCCCTCTGGTAAAAGTGGCAAAACCTTTTAGATTCCAGCTCAGCTCTGAGACCTTCCTGCCATGATGGCGTGTAGAATCAAGGGAAATGAACACTCTTCTGCTCATGCTGTTGCTGCTGCTGCTAAGTCACTTCAGTCGTGTCCGACTCTGCGCGACCCCATAGACGGCAGCCCACCAGGCTCCCCCGTCCCTGGGATTCTGCAGGCAAGAACACGAGTGGGTTGCCATTTCCTTCTCCAATGCATGAAAGTGAAAAGTGAAAGTGAAGTCACTCAGTTGTCTCCGACTCCTAGCGACCCCATGGACTGCAGCCTACCAGGCTCCTCCGTCCATGGGATTTTCCAGGCAAGAGTACTGGAGTGGGTTGCTTCTGCTCATGGGTACTCAGTTAATCCTTCACAGGAAAATCAACATCTGGATGAAAAGTGAAAAACAGCATCATTCAACTCTTAGTTAAATCCCATCATCACACAGACGAAATACCTGGGTACTTGGCTGTACACTTTCGGTTGAATCAGGCCAGGCTTATAGAGAGTTATCTCATATTGACCACAGTGCCTCTCCTGCTAATGAGGACCTGCTGGTCTTAGGGTAAATGCTTTGTTCAGCTGTGATGTGAGGGTGGGTGAGTTGTCATGGTGTCCTGCGCAGTTAGTCTCAGAGTGTGGTCCAGGCACCCAGTGCTTGATTTCTAGTTTAGATTCCTGGGCTCCACTTGCTGAGTTCACAACCCCTGTGGCCTGAGCTCCTGCATTTTTACCATCCTCTCCAGGGAATTCTTAAACTCACTGGGATTTGAGAACCACCTCACTCTGCATCACATCCTTGGGTTCCTTTCTTAGACCTATGTCAAGTAATAGCAAAAGAGCTAAGGGATGTGAACTCTGGTGGTGGGGATTTCGAAACCCTCCTTCCACTCCTCCCTACTTTCCTACGCAAGAGTAAACTTCACTGTGCATGCATGCAGTCTTCTTTAGCTCATACCCTAGAGATAGTTCAAGTTAACTTCAGGGTCAGTGTTAATGATTAGATTGAGTGCACCTTTGGGGTCAGAAATGCCTGTTTCTGGAAATTTCCATTAGTAAAGAAACAGATACTAGCATAAACATGCTACCCTTTCCCCTAAGGTGAATTTTGCCAATTTTTAAGTTGTTCCATGATTCCTGGCTTAATAGTGACACCTAGAAATAGGTTTTTCCCTGGAGCTTTGAGTTCTAATAAATATTCATAAACCTTCCCCAGCTTTTTTGAGGTATAATGAACATGTAGCATCATTTAAGTTGTACAATGTGATGATTTGACATATGTATCTGTTGCAAAATGATTACCATAATAAGATCAGTGAACACATCCATCACTTAATTACTTTTTTGTGGTGAGAATATTTAAAATCTGTTCCCTTAGCAACCTTCAAGTATACAATACAGTATTGCTTACTGTAATTACCATGCCATACATCAGATCCCCAGAATGTACTCATCTTATAATTGGAAGTTTGTACACTTAGATTGACATCTCCTATTTCCCTCACCCTCAGCCCCTGGTGACTGCAAGCTTACTCTTATTTCTATGTGTGTGTGCTCAGTCTCTTAGTCGTATCTGACACTGCGTCCCTGTGGACTATAGCCCACCACGCTCCTCTGTCCATGGAATTTTCTGGGCAAGAATACTGGAGTGGGGTGCCACTTCCTACTCCAGGGGATCTTCCCAATTCATCAATCAAACCCTAGTCTCCTGCATTGGCAGGCGAATTCTTTATCACTAGTGCGACCTGGGGAGCCCCCTATTTCTATAAGTGGCTTTTTTTAGATTCCATGTACAAGTAAGATCATATAGTACTTGTCTGTTTGTGACTGGCTTATTTCACTTAGGGTGTACCATTTTTTTTTTTTTTTTTATCAATTCATCCATGGGTGGAGACAAGTTGTTTCCATATCTTGTGAATAATACTGCTGGTTTACATAGAGTGCAGATTACCTCTGAGACAGTGTTTTCATTGCCTTCAGATAGATTCCCAGAAGTGGAATTTGTTGGAGAAGACTCTTGAGAGTCCCTTGGACTACAAGGAGATCCAACCAGTCCATCCTAAAGGAGATCAGTCCTGGGTGTTCATGGGAAGGACTGATGTTGAAGCTGAAACTCCAATACTTTGGCCATCTGATATGAAGAGCTGACTCATTTGAAAAGATCCTGATGCTGGGAAAGATTGAGGGCAGGAGGAGAAGGGGATGACAGAGGATGAGATGGCTGGATGGCATCACTGACTCGATGGACGTGGGTTTGGGTGGACTCCAGGAGTTGGTGATGGACAGGGAGGCCTGGCGTGCTGCGGTTCTTGGGGTTGCAAAGAGTTGGACACGACTGAGCGACTGAACTGAGCGTAGTTCTATTTTAAGTTTTTGAAAGTGCATGAGTATACCTGTGGTGGATTCATTTTGATATTTGGCAAAACTAATACAATTATGTAAAGTTTAAAAAAATAAGTAAATAAAAAGCTAATGTAAAAATCACACACACACACACACACACAAAAGAAAGTGCATGAGGGCTCCCTTTTCTCCACATCCTCACCAGCACTTATCTCCTGTCTTTTTGGTAATAGCCATTCTAACAGGTATGAGGTAATATCTCACTATGGGAAAAAAAAAAAAATCTCACTATGGTGAAATACCAATGCTTTTTTTTTTTTTTTCTGTTTCTTGTTTTTATTTATTTTTTGTACTTTTAAGAAGCAACATTTCACTTGATTTTATTCTTCTGTCCATGGTTAACATTAGTTACAGGTGATAATATAATCTGAGTATAAAACATTAGATTTTTCAAAAGAGATTTTGCTCTTAACTGAGTTTTTTTCAGTGAGGAAGTGGATAAGACTTACAGTAAATGAAATAGACTCACAAACGTGGCAGTCCTACTGCAGGAAAAAAACTTAATATAGTAATTTGTGGTATACTTTCATAATTCCACAGTGGAATCTCCAGAAACAAAATGTAGAAATAGAAGTTCATTGTAAATGAATATCAACTGCTTATTCCCAAACCTGGTTTAAAGATATGATAATCTGGGCTGGATTGCAGGAAATACACAATGAAATGTAGAAGCATTTCTATTATATCTATATCATCTCAACACTTGATGATGGGAAAAATGAAAGTAGTTTCTCGAACATCTTGAGAAGCAAGGCATTTGTTAGCCAGGGGCATGAACGTGGTTGAGATAGAGAGCAACCTGAGAAGGCGGCAGGTACCAGGGCAGGGGAGCCGTAATTCTGGACTTCTGGTCTCGGCTCTTACTGTTAGCTGGCCGGCTTCTAAGAGCCCAAGAACATTGAAACTTTATAAAAAGAACAGGACCTGAGGACAGGGTGTGCAGTGTAGCAGTCGTATTTTATGGGGTCTGTTCTTCAGGGACTCTTCTTCCAAGGTCCCCAGGTTGCCCTGTGGCTGGGCTGGTGGGAGGTGATAGGAGGGGGGCATCTTGGGAACATTTGTTGGGTGCCCAGAAAACAGGCACTGACTGCATTTGAACTGACATATTTGAAAAATGAACTTGATCTCATTGCATACTGTTTCAGTGATTCATTCTTTATATGTGCATTTACTCAGCAGAAGTGAGTTGAAAATAAGATGGATGCTAAATTTATATGTTAATTTTAATATTGAAGCTATCCTGTATTTGAAGAATAAGATCAATGCTTCAATTTCATTTCTTATGTGGTACTGAGTGTTGTCATTACTGGGGGAAAAATCATTTCCAAATGCATCCTCCCCAAATTCCAATCTCAGAGGGCAGAGGAGTCTTGGAAGAGGCAATTTTGCCTTTTGCTGATGTTCTTCTCAGTGATACGCTTCATTGTTCCCACAGTATCATTTACTATCTCAGTGTGAAGGGTGAATAGCAAGGGGAGAGGGTTTTTTTCTTAAATGACAATGGAGTTTATTTACTAATTGGTTTCTGAGAGTTTGCTGTGGTTTCAGGCTTTGTCAAGAGTTCCATATATCCCACAGGCAAAGCTACTGGACTCAACCAAAAGTAAATTTAGGGGGACTCCCCTGGTGGTTACCCCTTCACCTCCCAATGCGGGGGTTTCGGGTTTGATCCCTCATCAGGGAGCCAAGATCCCACATGCCTTGTGGCCAAAAAACCAAAACATAAAATAGAAGCAATATCGTAACAAATTCAATAAAGACTTCGGGAGAATATTTTTTAAAAAAGTAAACTTAGCAGTTGTTCAGAAAAATTATCCCTCCAGAAGACTTGAGTCACTGCTGGGTGATTTTAGACATGAAGAAAAAGTGAACGTGTTGGTTGCTCCTTCGTGTCTGACTCTTTGCAACCCCATGGACAGTAGCCCTCCAGGCCTCTCTCTCCATGGAATTCTCCAGGCAAGAATACTAGAGTGGGTGGCCATTCCCTTCTCCAGGGGATCTTCCCAACCCAGGGATCGAACCCCGGTGTCCCCCATTGCAGGCAGATTCTTTACCAGCTGAGCCACAGGAGCCTCATACTTAACCTGTGATTTAAGTGAAAGACTCCAAAGATTTATGGAAGGTTCTTTTGAGGAAACACAGAATCTCTGTCTCCCAGCCAAACATGGTGAGCCAGATATGTGGTGGTTTCTGTAGAAAAAGGCAAGTCCCAGCTCTTTTTCAGTCTCACAGTGGCTTTGGTGATGGAAGCGGCTGTTTGCACCAGCAGACACTGCCTCTCCATGCAGCCCTGGCCTTCCTCATAGGCTCTTCCTTTAGGGAGTACTGGGTGACACTGGCTGCTGTGGATGGTTGTATATTTTGTGTTTTGCACCAAAAGACTCAACCAAGAGGGTGTGTTGGGGCGCAGATCCAGAATGAGTGTTCTTTTCTAATTTGTCAGACCAGAAAGGGTGCTGTTTTGGGAGCTGTCTTGTTCACCTCTGCATAGAGGTGTACTAAGTGTAGCAGGGACTCTGGGGAAAGATAGGGAGAAGGAAAAAGAGTGAGTGGGCGGTGAAAGAACAGCTCAGAGTATACAAAGAAGTAGCTATGAAAGCCATTGATAAGTCTTTGGCATCCCAACCAACAAGGACCTACTGTATAGCACAGGGCACTCTGTTCAATGTTATGTGGCAGCCTGGATGGGAGGGAAGTTTGGGGGAGAAGGGATACGTCTATACATACTGCTGAGTGCCTTTGCTGTCCACTTGAAATTTATCACAACGTTGTTAATTGGCTATACTCCAATGTAAAATTAAAAAAAAAGGCTTTGCCATCTCCTTCTCCCTCAACCTGTCCCCTTGAAAAAACAGGAAGTAGTTTTTAGAATGTCAAAAAAAAAAAAAAAAAACCCACAAAAACCTCACTCATTGGAGTTGAGATTAGGCATGCAGGGAGATGTCCGAAAGGGAGGCAGGAGAACTAGCCTTTATTGAACACCTACTGATTGCATTTGTTATCTCAGGCCACGAGGCCTTTCTGACTTCAGTATGTCTTTGAGGACTTTCCCTGCTCTAAAACCAGCTTAGGCCACCAGCAGCCAAGCAGATTGATGTCATTTGGGGCTGCTTGAGTGGACAACAGTGTATGGAAAGCAGAACTGATGAATGAATGAAAAGTCCTGCAGCGAACCTTGGTGTGTGCAGTTTCTTACTTCTAAGAGAGTACTGTGAACCAGCCTACCAGTTCAGTTCAGTCACTTAGTCGTGTCTGACTCTTGCGACCCCATGGACTGCAGCACACCAGGCTTCCCTGTCCATCACCAACTCCCGGAGCTTACTCAAACTCACGTCCATTGAGTCAGTGATGCCATCCAACCATCTCATCCTCTGTCTTTCCCTTCTCCTCCTGCCTTCAATATTTCCCAGCATCAGGGTCTTTTCAAGTGAGTTAGCTCTTTGCATCAGGTGGCCAAAGTATTGGAGCTACAGCCTCAGCATCAGTCCTTCCAAAGAATATTCAGGACTGATTTCCTTTAGGATTGACTGGTTGGATGTCCTTGCAGTCCAAGGGACTCTCAAGAGTCTTCTCCAGCACCACAGTTCAAAAGCATCAATTCTTTGGCTTCAGCTTTCTTTATAGTCCAACTCTCACATCCATACATGACCACTGGAAAAACCATAGCCTTGACTAGATGCACCTTTGTTGGCAAAGTAATGTCTCTGCTTTTTAATATGCTGTCTAGGTTAGGCATAGCTTTTCTTCCAAGGAGCAAGTGTCTTTTAATTTCATGGCTTCAGTCACCATCTGCAGTGATTTTGGAGCCCCCAAAACAAAGTCTGTTACCGTTTCCATTGTTTCCCCATCTATTTGCCATGAAGTGATGGGACCTGATGCCATGACCTTTGTTTTCTGAGTGTTGAGTTTCAAGGCAGCTTTTTCACTCTCCTCTTTCACTTTTATCAAGAGGCTCTTTAGTCCTTCTTCGCTTTCTGCCATGAGGGTGGTGTCATCTGCATATCTGAGGTTATTGATATTTCTCTTGGCAATCTTGATTCCAGCTTGTGCTTTATCCAGCCCAGCATTTCACATGATGCACTCTGCATAGAAGTAAAATAAGCAGGGTGACAATATACAGCCTTGACACACTCCTTTCCCAATTTGGAACCAGTCTGTTGTTCCATGTCCAGTTCTAACTGTTGCTTCTTGACTTGGATACAGATTTCTCAGGAGGCAGGTCAGGTGGTCTGGTATTCCCATCTCTTGAAGAATTTTCCACAATTTGTTGTGATCCACACAGTCAGAGGCTTTGACGTGTCAATAAAGCACCTAATTAACCTTAAAAGCTTCTGCACATCAAAGGAAACTATTAGCAAGGTGAAAAGACAGCCTTCAGAATGGGAGAAAATAATAGCAAATGAAGCAACTGACAAACAACTAATCTCAAAAATATACAAGCAACTCCTACAGCTCAACTCCAGAAAAATAAACGACCCAATCAAAAAATGGGCCAAATAACTAAACAGACATTTCTCCAAAGAAGACATACAGATGGCTAACAAACACATGAAAAGATGCTCAACATCACTCATTATCAGAGAAATGCAAATCAAAACCACTATGAGGTACCATTTCACGCCAGTCAGAATGGCTGTGATCCAAAAGTCTACAAGCAATAAATGCTGGAGAGGGTGTGGAGAAAAGGGAACCCTCTTACACTGTTGGTGGG
>NW_011495030.1:4473024-4473528 GCF_000754665.1 Bison bison bison
GAGACAGGGACGACCCAGAGACAGGGTATGGGGAGGGAGGAGGGAGGAGGGTTCAGGATGGGGAACACATGTATACCTGTGGCGGATTCATTTTGATATTAGGCAAAACTAATACAATTATGTAAAGTTTAAAAATAAAATAAAATTAGAAAAAAAAATAAAGATTTGAAAGCCAACTTCAACAGAATAAAGAGGACAGAATTACACAGTCAAAAAAAAAACAAAACAAAACAAAACAAAAAAAAGCAGCTGTAGATGTTTTTCTGGAACTCTGTTACTTTTTTGATGATCCAGCAGATATTGGTGATTTGATCTCTGGTTCCTCTGGCTTTTCCAAATCCACCTTGAACATCTGGAAGTTCACAGTTCACGTATTGCTGAAGCCTGGCTTAGTGAATTTTGAGCATTACTTTGCTAGTGTGTGAGATGAGTGCAATTGTGTGGTAGTTTGAACATTCTTTGGCATTGCCTTTCTTTGGGATTGGGATGAAAACTGACCTTTCC
>NW_011495030.1:4473628-4476702 GCF_000754665.1 Bison bison bison
CATATTGAGTGCAGCACTTTCACAGCATCACTTTCAGGATTTGAATAGCTCAACTGGAATTCCATCACCTCCACTAGCTTTGTTTGTAGTCATGCTTTCTAAGGCCCACTTGACTTCACATTCCAGGATGTCTGGCTCTAGGTCAGTGATCACGCCATTTGGTTATCTAGGTCATGAAGATCTTCATTCTTTCTGGAGTTATTTCTCCACTGTTCTCCAGTAGCATATTGGGCACCTACCATCTTGGGGAGTTCATCTTTCAATGTCCTATCTTTTTTCCTTTTCATACTGTTCATGGGGTTCTCAAGGCAAGAATACTGAAGTGGTTTGCCTTTCCCATCTCTGGTGGACCACATTTTGTCAGAACTCTCCACCATGACCCGTCCGTCTTGGGTGGCCCTACATGGCATGGCTCATAGTTTCATTGCGTTAGACAAGGCTGTGGTCCATGTGATCAACCTACCAAATATTTCTAATTCACAACAGACCCTGACTCTTCAAGAAACATTATGTCTAATGTGGTTTTAGTGTTAACAATATTTTATTATATAGTTTTCAAAATTGGCAGTTGTGTATCTCTGTTGTTGGTGTTGTTTAGTCACTAAGTCGTGTCTGACTTTTGAAACCCCAAGGACTGAAGCCCACCAGGCTCCTCTATCCATGGGACTCTCTAGGCAAGAATATTGGAATGGGTTGCCATGCCCTCCTCCAGGGATCTTCCTGACCCAGGGATCGAACCTGTGGCTCTTGCATTGGCAAGCAGGATTCTTTACTGTTAAGTCACCAGGCTATGACACATATAGAACTCCATATTAAATAGACTGTTTGATTTGCCAAAGGACCTGGTATGTATCTGTCAGAAATGTGTTCTGTATATTTGTGTTTATACCCTCATCTAAGTCTTGTTAACCCGACACTGACTTATTCAAATTAACAATTCAAAGTGCCTGTTAGATGTTATTAATAATTTTTAAAAGATCTGCCTGGGACCAACCCAGATGAAAACTTAAAAAAATCAATACTAGCCAGAATCTAGCATTTTCCAGAAATGGTTTGGAGATATGTGTGACTCAGGAACAGTCATTAATAAAGCACTTACTCTGTGCTAGCCAGTCTTCTACAGGATTAACAGCTGTGAACTCATTTCACCTCTCATCAGTCATATAAGGTGGCTAGTATTACAGTTCACCTTTGATAGATGAGGAAGTAAAGCAGTAACTGCCGAAGGGCACTCCCTAGAAGTGGTGAATGTGGGTTTCAGTCGCAGCAGTTTGGGTCCATTCTGTGGGCTTAGAGTTCACAGAGTGTTTTAGAGGCTCTTTTGTGGCCCTTTTAGAGGCTCTTAGTGTCTTTCTTTGCCCAGACCCCTGGTTTTCTCTGAGGTCCAGAGATGCCTCCACCAGAAGTGGGAAATGCAGCCACGGCTGCAGAATCCTGGGCACTCAGGCAAGCAGAAACCTCCCTGTCCTCCGTTTTCTATCAGTGAACCAGTCCGTACAGTTGGACAGAGGATGATGCTCTGCTGGCCTTAATGAATGGTCTTCCTGTCTCTGCTGCCCCCTGGAGGTCAGTGGGGATAAAGCGGATGAAGTCAGCATTTTCCCTGTTTCTTGTTCATAATTAATCCTTTGGCTAAACAAGAAAGGCATATTGGCTGTGTCCAGTCTTGCACATGGGATCTTTGTTGCATCTTGTGTGATCTTTTGTTGTAGCACATGGACTCTCTTGTTGTGGTTTCAGGCTCCAGAGCTCAGGGCTCCAGAGTGCTCAGACTCAGTACTTCTGTTGCAAGAGCTTCATTACTCTGTGGCATCAGATCAGATCAGATCAGTCGCTCAGTCTTGTCTGACTCTTTGCAACCCAAAGAATCGCAGCATGCCAGGCCTCCCTGTCCATCACCAACTCCCGGAGTTCACTCAGACTCTTGTCCATCGAGTCAGTGATGCCATCCAGCCATCTCATCCTCTGTCGTCCCCTTCTCCTGTTGCCCCCAATCCCTCCAGCATCAGAGTCTCTTCCAATGAGTCAACTCTTCGCATGAGGTGGCCAAAGTACTGGAGTTTCAGCTTTAGCATCATTCCTTCCAAAGAAATCCCAGGGCTGATGTCCTTTAGAACGGACCGACCAGGGATTGAAGCTGCATCCCCTGCACTGTAAGGCAGATTCTTCACCACTGAACCACCAGGGAAGTCTCGGTTTATCACCTTTTGAAGCTCAAACCTTTCCTTGCCCCTGAATTTGACTACTTCTTTGAGTTTGACTTCTTTTCTGCGAACCCACCTACATGTAAATATTAATGAAAATTGAGTACCTTTTCTCCTATTAATCTGTCTTTGTTAATTAGCAGGTCTCCAGTTACTAAAGGCTTCCCTGGTGGCTCAGATGGTAAAGAATCTGCCTGCAGATTTGCTTTCTCCATTAGAGCATTAAGTAAGCTAAAACTATCAACATTGTAAACCAAATTGCCTTATTTTTCTTCCAAACTTCATATATGTCTATCAGGTAATATAGGCTTGAAAATTGATATCCTGTGGTGCTAAAGTACAGTAGAAAAGAGAGGAAAGTGTATACATGTTTTATTTTAAATTGTACAAAAGGGGAATTTAAAAATATGTAACTGCTGTTTATACATTGGCTCCTTACTGCTTATTAATCTGTATTGTACACATAATGGGGTGAAGCAGAAGCTGGGAGTTGGCCTTCCTTGAGCAACCACCACATGGCTCAGCATCTGTGCCAAACACAGGGGCTCCTAGTCTGGCCAGTGCCAAGAGGTTGCCAGGACACAGGGCCGGTGGATGGTGCCAGTGCCAGCCTAAGAGCCACCGGCCGCGGCTCCTGAGCATGCTGAGTTGGACACACCGGGCGGCGGCGCCCACCCTTGACTTCAGTGGAGACCCAGCCCAGGCCAAGGTAAAGTTAGTTAATAGCATTGGGATATTGTCACTGTAATGGTGCTGTTAACAGTTGACACCATTGTATTTTTAACTTTGTGTCCTATATCTCCTCAGCCACGTATCTTAATATCGTTTTTGTCATCGTATCTATGGTGGGGGCGGACTTTGCACTTAAGC
>NW_011495030.1:4477016-4486777 GCF_000754665.1 Bison bison bison
AAAGAATCTGCCTGCAATATAGGAGACCCAGGTTCTATCCCTGGGTCGGGAAGATGCCCTGGAGAAGGAAATGGCTACCGACTCCAGTATTCTTGCCTGGAGAATCCCATGGACAGAGGAACCTGGAGGGCTACAGTCCGTGGGGTCTCAAAGAATTGGACACAACTAAGTGACTAACACACATACACACATTTTACTACAGATAAGAGCGTAGGGGAGAAGTTTTCCCTTCCTGATGGTAGACGATGTCAGACAGTGAAGTCCGCAAGAAGGAGGACTGTGGATTCTGGGCAGGCCTCCCGCTCACAGAGGGTAGGGGAAGACCTGAAGCAACCTCAGCAGGGCTCCACGTGCCCCCAGGCCCCACCAGGACCTACAGCGAAGGTAGGGGGAGCGAACTTGGGTTCCAGGATACTGAGCATCCAGCTGCAGCCGTCAGGGCAGAGACAGCCGTGGGCTATGGATGCAGGGCAGTCTGCAGAGAGTCAACCATGGGCAGAGGGCCGGGCCTTCAGTGGCTCAAAGAGAAGGGGAGAGTAACATGTATTCTGCTGTGGGCTGAGGCCTGCCTCTGGGGAGGGGGAGCCAGCTTGCGGGTGCCTGACCTGACAGCTGCTTCTGGTGCCCAGGGAGCGCTCTCTGTGGCGGGATTAGGCTCGCTCCTTCCCACACTGCTGCAGGCAGCTGGTCACACTACAGAGCTTTGCTGACTTGCTATGAGCCTAGGTGGCTTCAGACACAGTTTTCCAGATTTCCTGGCTAACTGAAGCTGAAGCAAGAAGAATTCACTAATGGTCTGTCTTAGGAACCAGATATAATACATGAGTTGAACTTGTATTTCAGATAAACTGTGGATAATTTTTTTAACTATATGTCCCAGGCAATATTTGTATCAGCATCTGTTTATACACACACACACACACACACACACACACACACACACACATATGCATGTCTATGTGTTTGTAAAGTACGTATAGGTATTCTTCAATATAAATATTGCCTATACAGACTTGTACTAAAAAATTACTCAATGTTTATCTGAAGTCCAGTTTAACCTGGTGTCTTGTGCTTCTATTTGCTAAATCTGACAATTCTACCAGGAGAACAGTGCTTCTGTGGCCATGGCTGTGGTCACACCCCTGCAGTCAAGCAAATGGGAGAGCTGAGGTTTTATATTGGGCTGAAAGCCTCATCCAGCCCACAAAGGTATTTTGTTAGGCCAGTATAGAGGTTTTATTTTCATTTCCCATGCTTGCCATCACTTAAAAATTGGGAGAAAAAAAAAAGAAAAAAAAAGGGAGGACTCACATATGACAAGGTCTTGGGGCTATTCTAGAAGTGGGAGATCTAGCAGTACGGCATGGAAGTGGGTGGGTTGGTTAGTGCCTGCCTTGTGTACAAAGTCACTTCCTACTCTTTGTGACTCCACGGACTGTAACCCACCAGGCTCGTCTGTCCATGGGATTCTCCAGGCAAGCACACTGGAGTGGGTTGCCATTCCCTTCTCCAGGGGATCTTCCTGACCCAGGGACTGAACCTGGGCCTCTTATGTCTCCTGCATTGGCAGGTGGGTTTTTTTTTATCACTAGGTCCACCTGGGTGCCTGCCCTGGTCTCACTCATTTGTGCCTGGTCCCTGTGGCTGAGTTTAGGACGGACTTATCCAGAGCATTTAGTTTCCTAAGTCTTGCTGCTGAGCGGGGAGGTATTTTGTTTGGTCCTGAAAGTCCAGAGTGACTGCTGACCCTGACCAGGAGGATCTTAAATGTGGGAGCTCCTTATCTCCTACCCTCTGCTCTTACCTGGGACCTGGCTCCTTGGAAGGGCTTAGATGTCACAAGGGACTAGTCCCCAAGACTCCCTCTGAATCCGTTTTTATTTCTAAAATTGAAGGGAAGAAAATCTATGTTTTCTAACTTTTTTTTTGGTAACAAAAGTTGTGTTTTGTCAATCTCATGCCACTGTGGACCTAACATCTTGAAAGATCTTGTTTACCCAAGCAAATGACACATACTGCAAACAGCCTGAATTCTGGCCAGCCTGAAAGCTAACCAATGTCACCACACCTCATTGATCAAATTCCCTAAAAAAGCAGAAAACATTCTGTCAGCTCATGTAACCTGACTGAAAATACATTCAGCTGCCCCAGGCTATCTTTAGAGCCCCTAGGGGTTGGGGGCCAGATCAGTCAGCTCAGTCTAAGCCGTGCTGAAGTAATGAGCAAACTCCAAAATGTTGTTGGCTTAGCATGTAGATCAAGCCCATACAGTTGTGCCAGCGCTTTGGCAACACTGTGGGTTCAGACACAAGGATTCAGTTTCCACCTCTCCTGTGGCTCTGCCATCTCAACAGTGGCTTTTATGGTGGAAGAAGAGATAGCTAATGGGCTTTGGGGGATCCCTCCTCTGCTCAGATATCATTGGCAGGATCCAGTCTCGTGGCCTCAATTAAGGGCAAAGGGCTGGAAATTATGGTTTTCTGTATACCTGGGAAGGAGCAGAGAAATGCATATAGTGAGCTAAAAGGGAAGACCAGTGGGACTTGGGGTGGTCCATGGTCCCCTTCCAGCCCCCAGATCCCACATCCTCTCCTTCAGTGTGGCTGGAGGGTGTGGGGTAGGTACACCTGCTCGCCCTGGATGGTGACCGACAGGCATCAAACAGATCAGACACTACAGATATTCTGATCTTTTATGTCTCCAAGTCCCATCTTTTTCTTACTCATTATGGTAGTTAAACCTTTGACTTACTGTAAGCATGTACTGACCAGTTTTTTCTACAACAGCCCTCCCAGATAGATACTTTTCCTATTTATTTATCTATTTTTATTACTGGTACATGTTTTGTAGATTTAAAAAACAGGCACTGTCTGTATTTGAACTGACATATGTGGAAAATGAAACATGACCTGGATCCCACGGACTGCGGTTTCAGTGGGTCCTTCTCTGTGTGCGCGTTTGCCCAGCAGAAGGCCTGCAGCCCCCGGAGCCCTTGCTGGGAGCACACAGATAGCTGGGGCAGGAGGAGCCTCCTGAAATCTGCATTGCAGAGTTTGGACCCTGGGGGCTTTGCCTTTGCTGGCCTCTGATTGCCAGGCTCTGGGTTTTGGGCAGGTCCAGCTAGCTTCCAGAGCCCTCTTCTCAGGACTTTAGAGAGCTTTGTGTCTGGAGACTCCATTCTGAGCACAAGATTAACCTGGCATTACTTTGACCAGCTAGCATGACCTAGCTTTAATTTGATTTAAAATGGATTCTTTGTCATCCCTAGAGGGGGCTTGAACTGGGATTTGCTCTTTATGTTGCCCGGTGGCCCACATTTCAGCAGGCATATTTTCCAACTCTGGCGCTCTGGCCCAGCTCAGCCCTGAATCTGAATAACTACTGTTTCTCTATAAGCTCGGTTTTTCAACTGACTCCATTTTTGTTGTTGAAAATTATTTTTATCTTTACTTTCTGAACAGGTCATACATCTACAGAGTTCAAGAGTCAAGAGAAAATTCTCCACCCAGCTTCATGGTCGGCTGCCACCTATGCTGTCTGTACAGCGAGTCCTTGTCCCTAAAACAGGGTCACTGATAATCTGCTCTACCAACCTGTGTTATCACAGAACAATATTTGGACTTAGCCCCTGTTGCCAGCACAGAGCCCCGAAAGTGAAAGTGAAAGCGAAAGTTGCTCAATCGTGTCCAACTCTGCGACCCCATGGACTACACAGACCATGGAATTCTCCAGGCCAGAATACCAGAGTGGGTAGCCTTTCCCTTCTTTAGGGGATCTTCCCAACCCTGGGATTGAACCCAGGTCTTCTGCATTGCAGGCAGATTCTTTACCAGCTGAGCCACAAGGGAAGCTGGGAGTACTGTGGTAATACTAGAGTGGGTAATCTATCCCTTCTCCAGTAGATATTCCCAACCCAGGAATTGAACTGGGGTCTCATGCATTGCAGGCAGATTCTTTACCAACTGAGCTATCAGGGAAGCCCATTTATTTAGCAGTCTCCTTCAATGTGGCAATGGGGAAACTTAGACAAACGTGGATTAAGGTAGAAGCAAGTGTAAGTTGGATAAATTCATTGAAGAGGAATTCCTGGGCCAAAGAGCGTATGTATTTGTGATTTTTCCAGGTGCTATAAATTGTCCCTCTGTAAATATTGTTCCAGTGTATACTCCCACTACTGAAGTCTGAGAATGTCTGTTTTCCAATATCTTTGGCAAGTTTTCAGTAGTCTTGATTTTCCACAGCCTGGAAATCTCAGGGTGTTCAGTGTGTGTTCTCTTATTATGAAGGAGACTGAGCATCTTTTATATTTTAGAGCCATCTGCATCAATGAGCATTTCTTCCTTAGAGTTCTGGGGGGACCGTTGGCTTTAAGCAGGTCCTTGACCTAAGCTCAAAGCTGGAAGACCCTGTTGCTGCCAACCACCCAGACTCGTAGGTGAATATCTTAGGGAGGAAGTTGCTTGCCGTGCATTCCACTGAAGTGCTAGGAGGTGCAGAAACCAATCCTAATCAGCCTGTTGGTTACATCTGTCCTGAGATGGATAAATAGAATGGCAGTTTGATCAGGGGAACATTTGGGTCTGGCTTAACACTGATGGAGCTCTATTGTCAGCTTGGGTTATGTCCCATCAAACTTTCAGCTTTGACCTTATTGACTTGGTGAATTTTCTTTCGTCTCACCCAATATCATGGAAGTGAGCATGGCCTTTTACTTTCTGATTATTAAAAAAGTCTTTTTATTAGGAAACGAAAATACACATATAGAGAACAGTAAAGTGAACCCCAATATCTGCATCACCAAGATTAAGCCATTGAAGATTATGTAATGCTTGATTCATATATCCCATTTCCTCTTCCTTTTGATTCAGATTTTAAGACAAATAATGTCATTTTACTCTTATATACTAAAGTAAACATATCTATAAAGTGGGTGTTTTCATACATCACTGGAATGTCATTACCATATCTGACAAAGTTAACAGCCATTTCTTGGTATCATCAAATACCTACATCTTGTAAAAATTTCCCAGTTGTCTCACATCTCTCTCTTCTTTTACCATTGGTTTGTTTGATCAGGGTGCACATACTGTGCTTGGTTCTTACGATCCTTAAAGATTCTCTGTTTCACAGCAGACCCTCTCTCCCTTTGTGAGGAAACAGTCCACTGTCAAGCCTTTTTCAGCAGAATGCCATCCATTCTATAAATGTGCATATTTGCTTCTTTTGGGGATCATTTAATTTATTCCTGACATCCCCTGTATTTCCTGGAGAGTGGAAGCGACTTCTAGAAGCTTGTTTGATGTGGATTCAGATATTTGGGTAAGAGTCCACAGGAAAAGGCACCTGTTCTTGGATCATCTTAGAAGTCAACAAGGTGGGTCTTTCATCTCACTAAGCAAAATCTGAGGGGTCAAGTGACGTCAGCCAGGCCTTTGCGTTGCAAATGTCCCCTTCAGTCTTCCCCTTTCAACATTTCACACAGTGATTTCATCTACTGACTGTTGCCCGAATCAGTTATTTCATTCAGTTCAGTTCAGTTCAGTCGCTCAGTTGTGTCCGACTCTTTTCGACCCCATGGACTGCAGAACATCAGGCTTCCCTGTCCATCACCAACTCCCAGAGCTTACTCAAACTCATGTCCATTGAGTTGGTGATGCCATCCAACCATCTCATTCTCTGTCGTCCCCTTCTCCTCCTGCCTTCAATCTTTCCCAGCATCAGGGTCTTTTCCAGTGAGTCAGTTCTTCGTATCAGGTGGCCAGAGTATTGGAGTTTCAGCTTCAGCATTAGTCCTTCCAAAGAATATTCAAAACTGATTTCCTTTAGGATGGTTGGATCTCCTTGTAGTCCAAGGGACTCTCAAAAGTCTTCTCCAACACCAAAGTTCAAAAGCATCAATTCTTTGGCCTCAGCTTTCTTTATAGTCCAACTTTCACATCCATACATGACTACCGGAAAAACTGTAGCTTTGAATAGAAGGACCTTTGTTAGCAAAGTAATGTCTCTGCTTTTTAATATGCTATCTAGGTTGGTCATAGCTTTTCTTCCAAGGAGGAAGTGTCTTTTAATTTCATGGCTTCAGTCACCATCTGCAGTGATTTTGGAGCCCCCCAAAATAAAGTCTGTCACCGTTTCCATTGTTTCCCCATCAATTTGCCATGAAGAGATGGGACCGGATGCCAAGATCTTTGTTTTCTGAATGTTGGGTTTCAAGCCAGCTTGTTCACTCTCCTCTTTCAAGAAGGCTCTTTAGTCCTTCTTCACTTTCTGCCATAAGCGTTGTGTCATCTGCATATCTGAGGTTATTGATATTTCTCCTGGCAATCTTGATTCCAGCTTTTGCTTCATCCAGCCCAGCGTTTCATATGATGTACTCTGCATATAAGTTAAATAAGCAGGGTAACAATATAAAGCCTCAACATACTCCTTTCCCAATTTGGAACCAGTCTGTTGTTCCATGTCCAGTTCTAACTGTTGCTTCTGCATACAGATTTCTCAGGAGGCAGGTCAGGTGGTCTGGTATTCCCATCTCTTGAAGAATTTTCCACAATTTGTTGTAATCCACACAGTCAAAGGCTCTGGTGTAGTCAATAAAGCAGAAGTAGATGTTTTTTTGGGAACTCTCTTGCTTTTTGATGATCCAGTGGGTGTTGGCAATTTGATCTCTGGTTCCTCTAGCTTTTCTAAATCCACCTTGGACACCTGGAAGTTCATGGTTCATGTACAGTTGAAGCCTGGCATGGAGAATTTTGAGCATTACTTTGCTAGTGTGTGAGATGAGTGGAATTGTGCGGTAGTTTGAGCATTCTTTGGCATTGCCTTACTTTGGGATTGGGATGAAAACTGACCTTTTCCAGTCCTGTGACCACTGCTGAGTTTTCCAAGTTTGCTGGCATACTGAGTGCAGCACTTTCACAGCATCATCTTTTAGGATTTGAAATAGCTCAACTGGAATTCCATCACCTCCACTGGCTTTGTTCGTAGTCTTGCTTCCTAAGGCCCACTTGACTTCGCATTCCAGGATGTCTGTCTCTGGGTGAGTGTTCACACCATCATGGTTATCTGGGTCATTGAGATCTTTTTTGTATAGTTCTTCTGTGTATTCTTGCCACCTCTTCTTAATATTTTCTGCTTTTCTGTTAGGTCTATACCATTTCTGTCCTTTATTGTGCCCATCTTTGCAGGAAATGTTCCCTTGGTATCTCTAATTTTCTTGAAGAGATCTCTAGTCTTTTCCATTCTATTGGTTTCCTCTATTTCTTTGCATTGATCGCTGAGGAAGCCTTTTTTTTTTTTTTTTTAATCTCTCCTTGCTATTCTTTGGAACTCTGCATTCAAATGGGTATATCTTTCCTTTTCTCCTTTGCCTGTAGCTTCTCTTAGTTATTTCATTAGGGGTTGAAAAACAAAGGTTTTCAAGTCCAGTCATTCATTTCACATGTGTTAGCTAGATTAAAAACATTTTTGTTGATATGGACCATTTTCAAAGTCTTTATTGAATTTCTTACAATATCGCTTCTGTTGTTTATATTTTGGTATTTTGGCCACGCTTCTTGTGGGCCCTTAGGTCCCCAACCAGGAATTTATCCTGCATCCCTTGCATTAGAAGGCAAAGTCCCAACTGCTAGACTGCCAGGGAAGTCCCTTGATTTTTTTTTTTTATATAAAGAAAACCAAGGATATTGGGTCACCCTGGGATGGTTGATACCACTCTTAAAATGGCCAGTGACTTTCTCAGGTCTCTTGGCTTCTTAAGTGGTCTATCCTTTTCCAGTTTGGAAAGTAAATGACGAGGCCCATATATTCAGATCATGCAGCTAACCTGGGAGAGAGCTTTCTTCTTAGCTTTTCTCGTTATCATAGAATATGCAGCACCAAGTGTGTATGTAATTTCATAATTGCTAATTGATTCTTTTTAACCACCGATCTTATCCTCTCACCCTGCCTTTTGTTTTCTCAGAGTCGGTCTGCTTGAGTAGGCAAAGTGTTGTGATATAAGCAAGCGTGTAGTCTGAAATACCATCTCTGAATATTCTTTTAGACTTAAGGCCAAACACTTCTTGTTTAGATAACATACCATAATGACTATCAGTCATATACACTTTAGTGAGGATTACTGCAATGAGCTTGCTTTCCATTTCACAGGTTAGTTTACTGAAGGAAAATAAACTGATTTGGGAGTTGGTGAGGAGAAACAGGCCTGGAAAGGAGGCAGGGGGAGCTCAGTTGCTGATTGTAGGCCAGTCCTAGGTAGCTGTGAGAAGGCTGAGTTTGGAGGCGATAGAGGCAGCTGAGGACGTTTAACGCTATAAGGCAGTTCTTGGAAGGAGAAATAGAGATAAAGATGGGCCAGGGAATTTTTACTGCTCAAGAAAGGTAAGGTGCTCCTACTATCGGCACCTGGTGTGCCTGTTCTTCACCCATCATACTGTATCATGAACGAAGTTTTTTGCTGCAAGTCAAGAACACCACACTAAGAAAGACCATTGTGTGGACATGTGCTTTTGTGAATGGATATTGATTGGAAAATTAATACAGCACAATGGTTAAGTTCACAGGATTTGGGGACAGATCAAACTTAGTACAAGTCCTGGCTTTGTCATTTGGACAAGCTTCTTTAATAGCTTCAGCCCTCAGTTTTCCTGCCTGTAAAATGGGGATAATAGTAATAAGACCATAGGATTGCTACAAAAATAAGTGAAAAGTGTACTTAAAGCACTAAACACATTTCCATTTACACAAGCCCTCAATACATAATAACTTTGAAAAGCAGTTTAAAAATGTAAAAAGGAAGAGGTTTTTTTTTTCACTTTGTAAAAGGATTCTACTGCTGTTTGTAGAAAAAGATTTCATTATCACTTATCCAGAGGACACACAACTCTGGGGCTCTTTCTTTCATATAAAAGAGTGACCTGGCTGCCCTTGTTGCTGTTGTTCAGCCGCTCAGTCGTGTCTGACTCTTTGTGACCCCACGGACTGCAGCACAGCAGGCTTTCCTGTCCATCACTATCTCCTGG
This sequence comes from Bison bison bison, assembly GCF_000754665.1. Taxonomy (NCBI): domain Eukaryota; kingdom Metazoa; phylum Chordata; class Mammalia; order Artiodactyla; family Bovidae; genus Bison; species Bison bison. The sequence continues at coordinate 4,486,034 of NW_011495030.1, forward strand.
AGTTTGCTTACACTCATGTCCATTCAGTTGGTGATGCCTTCCAACCATCTCGTCCTCTGTTGCTCCCTACCCCTCCTGCCCTTTATCTTTCCCAGCATCAGAGTCTTTTCCATTGAGTCAACTCTTCGCATCAGGTGGCCAAAGTATTGGAGCTTCAGCTTCAGTCCTTCCAATAACCATTCAGGGTTTTTCTCATCTATTTGCTGTGAAGTGATTGGACCAGATGCCATGATCTTAGGGGTGCCCTTTAGACATTGCTAGATTGTTCTGGATGCAGAGATTCCTGGCCAGATGAAAAGCAGCATCTAGCAGCTCTGTTAAAGTAGGGCTGAACAAAATTCCTGTTGCACCGTTACTGACACCGTATGTTCCTTGAGCCAATGCCGCCATCTTGTGGTGGAGTTGCGCTAACACAGTTTGGCGCCTAGCCCAGGTTTTTCATTCGCTCTCTGCTCTACGAGGAACACCCCCAGGAATCCCTGTTTTTGTCTCCTTGTCTTTCACATTTCATAAACTGTGGTCAGGTGCCTCAGCTCCATCGGCTCTGGAGATGATGGCACCGTTGCTCACTGCTCCTCTCTGGCTCTACTTTACCTGTGCCTCTCAATGCTGTGTCTACTTGTGTGGCCCTATATTTGCTTGGGAGAAGGGATGACAAGTGCCAAGTACTGGTCCCATCACTTCATGGGAAATAGATGGGGAAACAGTGGAAACAGTGTCAGACTTTATTTTGGGGGGCTCCAA
>NW_011495030.1:4486997-4502112 GCF_000754665.1 Bison bison bison
GGACTGCAAGGAGATCCAACCAGTCCATTCTGAAGGAGATCAGCCCTGGGATTTCTTTGGAAGGAATGATGCTAAAGCTGAAACTCCAGGACTTTGGCCACCTCATGCGAAGAGTTGACTTATTGGAAAAGACTCTGATGCTGGGAGGGATTGGGGGCAGGAGGAGAAGGGGACAACAGAGGATGAGATGGCTGGATGGCATCACTGACTCGATGAACTTGAGTCTGAGTGAACTCCGGGAGTTGGTGATGGAGAGGGAGGCCTGGCGTGCTGCGATTCATGGGGCCGCAGAGTTCAACACGACTGAGCGACTGAACTTAACTGGGTAAAAACAACTTAAGCCTGTTCTGAGGTAGTGTTTAAGAGGATACCTCTAACTGTTTCTTATATGTCCTTCTTCAAACCTTAAGTATTTGAGCATTTACAGTCTCTGTAATTAGGACTCACTGTCGCACAAGTCTGGAACACTTTCCAAAAGGAACAGTCTGTATACATGACTGTATGTTGCTTCAGGCAGGGTGTCTGCACACCAGGAGGATGGATGAGGCCACTGTATGTCTGAGGACATGAGAGACCAAGAGTGTCCAGGCAAGATTATTAGCTAAAATAATTCTAGAAGCCTGCTACAAGGAGTGGTTTGAGGACCTCCAGCAGCAGCAACATTGAGAACTCGCTAGCAGGGCAGACTCTGCAGTGACATCCCAGACCTTCTGATTCAGACTCTGGATTTTAAGGAGACCCTCAGTAATTTGTACGCACTTTAAAATTTAAAAAGCACTGAGCTATAGCAGTGCTTCTCAACTTCTGCTGCGCAGTAGAGTAACCCCGGAGTGTTTAAAGATACTAATACCAGTGCTCACCCTAGACTGACTGCATTAGATTCTCTGCCGATGAGACACAGATTTACAGAGTGGCTGACCTTTTAAAATAGGTCCACGCAGTTACCCAGAGTTGGACCTCCCCATAAAGGTGTTTCAGGAAGCTGGGCCACAGAATCTTCTTTCCTGAAGACCTCACAAAAAGTGTCAAAACCCAGCCAAAATGCTCCAGTAGCAGCAAGCAAGCTAAGGAAGAGGTACAGATTCTAGTGACAGGCTTTAAAACTTTAGAATGTGGTGGACAAGAAAATAAATAAAAGATTCTTGTATAAAACACAGAAGGCCAACCTACCCAAACTTCCAGCGGATGGTGCTTCAAGGAAAGGAGGCTGGTGATAAAATCCTGAGAATTCTCACTACTCTCTACCAATATAAAGGGGAAAAGAGCCCTGGAGAGTGAATAGGCAGCCTAAAGTAAAAGTTAAGAGTATCATGAGTTCTTGTGACCTCAGCAGAGGCAAGAAAATCAACAGAGAGGCTATTTCCCAGTGACCCCGTCAGATCCTGGTGAGTGTTCCCTGCAGGTACCCATCCGTGGAAATAAGATTCTGTTTTATTAAGAGCTGTGCGTGCCTTTAGGTTGTGAAAATTGGATAATGCATATTATGCAGCTTTAAAGCTATGACACACCTAGACAGAGTATTATAAAGCAGAGACATCACTTTACCAACCAAAGTCTGTCTAGTCAAAGCCATGGTTTTTCCAGTAGTTATGTACGGATGTAAGAGTTGGACCATAAAGAAGGCTGAGTGCCAAAGAATCTATGCTTTTGAACTGTGGTGTTGGAGAAGACTCTTGAGAATCCCTTGGACTTCAAGGGGATCAAACCAGTCAAACCTACATGAAATAAACCTTGAATATTCATTGGAAGAACTGATGCTGAAGCTGAAATTCCAATACTTTGGCCACCTAATTGAGAAGAGTTGACTCATTGGAAAAGACCCTGATGCTGGGAAAGATTGAGTGCAAGAGGAGAAGGGGGCAACAGAGGGTAAGATGGTTGGATGGCATCACTGACTCAATGGGCATGAGTTTAAGCAAACTCCAGGAGATAGAGAAGGTCAGGGAAGCTTGGCATGCTGCAGTTCATGCGGTCACAAAGAGTCAGACACGACTTTGTGAGTGAACAACAACAGGAGTTTGGACTGTGGATGACCAGGTCTCAGGTTTTCAAGAAAAGCTCAGATCAAATAGACTACAGGTATTATAAATCTAATTTCCTGTAGGGGCCAGGCAATAAGTAAGTGATGCTGGTTAGGTGTAAGACCATAGGGAGTGGTGTGGTCCTTGGGAACTAGAGAGTAAAAGCTTCACCTCAAGCGATTGTCCTTAAAGTTTGGGCCCCAGCCAATATCAGCATCACCCAGGGACTGGTTAGAAATGCAAATCTCTTATAAACAAACTCCGTGAATGGAGCCCAGGGAAAACTGTTTTAATAAGCTTCCCAGATAGTCCTTATGTTCACTAAAGATTAAGAACTGCCAGAGTAAAAATTCTCTAGCTGATTGTTGCTGAGAATGTAAGTTCTGTGTTGTCATATCTTACAATTTTTTTTTAAAGAGAAGCTTACATTGTGGAATTTTATGTGGAATCTCCTAGTTTTTAAATTCTAGTAATAGATTTGCATTTTGTAGAAAATACCAAGTGGGCCGAACAAAACACACGATTGTTTTGCAAGGTGTGTTTGTTTGATGTAGAACATCTGGATGAAGTTGCCCAGGGTAAGCATGAAAAAGATGAAAAGAAATGACACGGTAAATGTATAAAATACTACAGGAAAGAAAGGAATGATCCAACCAGAGCACATAAAGATAGATGAACAGCTCCGTCTAGAAGGAAAAAAATACCCAAAGGAGAAGAGAACTCAAAAATGAGATGATAACATGCCCTGAAAATGGAGCCATTATACTGTGAAGAGATTGAGATATGTTCCCGGTTTTAAACCCATCAGTGGACCGATAACGCTGAAATTCAGTGAACAGACTTTTACACACCCACCACTGGGTGAGTGCTGTGGTCTCCCTTGGGGAAGATGGCCAAGCATCGAAGGACTGGCTCCTATAAACAAGTCTCTGAGTGCCAACCAGCCAACAACTGTCTCATTCAGGGATGTCGTCTACCTTCCCCTAACCCCCGGTTGAGTGAGGTCGGTAGTCTGGTCTGCGGAAGAGACCTTAATACAGCAGTCGTTTGAGGTTTGTCTTTTTTATTTCAGGTATTAAAGAATGGTCTCATGCTTTCATGGATTCAGGAGCAAAAAAGTTGAAGGAAAATAAATTGGTGGTGAGACGTGACTGATACAAACCAGAGCAAAGAATAGAACAACCATAAGGCTGTGATTATTGAACAGGATGTAAATGTTATAAGATGACAAAATAAAACTAACAATAAAAGCAGAAAGTTAGGAGGGGAGATGGAGGGAAATTTAAGACCTTAGATTTTCTGAACGTTTTACCCTGCGTCATTTAGCAATATCTAAAATTCAACCAAAGTGTTAAAAATAATCCTAATATATTAATATTCCCCCTACTGTCTTTAAAAATTATTTTTTATTACGATATAAATTAAACATGTACTAACATGACTAGATATTCCTATTCTTACAGTTTTATACAAAGTAAATACAAAAAAAGCTAGTAAAATGCAGATTTGCAATGACAGTTTAGAAATAGATTTTTGAATATCCCTACAGGAAAGAGCACAGATCACTGTATAGCAAAATGAATTTTCACAAAATGAACACACTCACTAGCACCTGGATTGAAACTTAAAACTTTGTCCTTCTCATCATCAGCTTCCCCAAAATAGGTAGCTCCCAATCTTACTTAACATTAGCTTCATTTTGGCTTTTTTGCACTTTATGAAAATGGAATCATAACTTTCATGACTGGTTCCTTTTACTCGGTATTACACCCGTGGAGCACTCAGTGTTACAACAGTGATGTTCATCCATGTTACTGTGGTTTATTTTTGTTTTGTATTCTATTGTATACATACACCATAGTTTATCCATTCTATGGGTAATGGATTTTTGAGCTATTTTTGGATCTCGGCTCCTAGAACTGTGCTTCTGTAAACATTCTTACCTTTGTCTTTTGGTGAACATATGTGCATTTATCTGTTACATATATTCCTAGGAGTGGAGTTGTGGGAGCAGAGTACACATATGTTCAGTTGAAGTTAATACTGCCGAACACTGTTCCAGAGGCGTAGCCATTCATACTTCTGCCAGCAGTGCACGATGTTCATGTTCTGCCAACAGTTGGTACTGTCAGTCTTTCTAATTTTAACTGTTCTGGAGGGTGTTCAGTGATCGTCTCACTGTAATTTTGTGTGTATTTTCTTGACAACTGATGATGCTGAGCACTTTTTCTCATGTTTATTAACCATTTGGATATTCTCTTTTATGTAGTGTCTATTTGTAGTCTTTTTTCATTACAATTATCTGTCTTTTTCTTACTGATGTGTAGAAGGTTTTATATGTTGTGAATTCAAGTCTATTACTGGATGTGTATGGAGAAGGCGATGGCACCCCACTCCAGTACTCTTGCCTGGAAAATCCCATGGATGGAGGAGCCTGGTGGGCTGCAGTCCATGGGGTCGCTAAGAGTTGGATACGACTGAGCGACCTCACTTTCACTTTTCACTTTCATGCATTGGAGAAGGAAATGGCAACCCACTCCAGTGTTCTTCTTGCCTGGAGAATCCCAGGGACGGGGGAGCCTGGTGGGCTGCCGTCTGTGGGGTCGCACAGAGTCGGACACGACTGAAGTGACTTAGCAGCAGCAGCAGCAGCAGTGGGTGTGTAAACAACTGAAGTTCTTAATTTTAGTGAACTCCAAGGTTATGAAGGTATTCTCTTATGTATTCATCAGGAGCTTTATTGTTTTACATTCCAGAGTTAGATATGCAATTCACCTGGAATTGATTTTTGTGTATAGGATGAGGTAAGGGTCAAGATTATTGGTTTTTCTTCATATCGGTTTCCGATTGACCCAGCACCATTTGTTGGGAAGACTATTTTTCTTCACTGCATTGCACTTCCATCACAAATCACATGACTATATGAGGTTTGTTTCTGGACTGTTTTAGGTCCTCTGGTCAGCCTGTTTATCCTTCTGGAAGGATTACTTTGTCTTAATTGCTATAGCTCTACAGTCTTGATATCTTGCCATAGAATTCCTTTAGCTTTGTACTTTAAGATTTTATTGCCTTTTCATGGTCATGTGTATTTCCATATAAATTGTAGCTTTAGCTTGTCAGCTTCTTCAGGGGAATAAGAAGCATGTTGGGATTTTGATTGGGAATAAATTGAATCTGTAGATCATGCTGGAAGGGACTGATATCTTTACAGTCTTGAGTCTTCCAGCTCAGGACGTCTCCCTCCATTTATTTAAGTCTTTTCTAATTACATTCAGTAATATTTTATCATTTTCTATATAAAGGTCTTGCATATCTTTTGATAGATTTATTCCCAGACATTTGATATTTTGATGCTATTGCAAATGGTCAAGTAATAAATATTTCATTTAAAAATATTTTCTAAGTGATACGTAGAAATGCAATTGGTTTTTGTACTTGAGCCTTTTATCCAGATACCTGCTAACTAAATTCACTTATTTATTCTATTAATAAAGCTGAAACTCCAGTACTTTGGCCACCTCATGCGAAGAGTTGACTCATTGGAAAAGACTCTGATGCTGGGAGGGATTGGGGGCAACAGGAGAAGGGGACAACAGAGGATGAGATGGCTGGATGGCATCACTGACTCCATGGACGTGAGTCTGAGTGAACTCTGGGAGTTGGTGATGGACAGGGAGGCCTGGCGTGCTGTGATTCATGGGGTCGCAAAGAGTCGGACACAATTGAGTGACTGATCTGATCTGATTGATTCTTCTGATTTTTGTTTGTTCATTTGTTTTTTAACTTCCACAGTCATATAATCTAATTCTGGCAGACAGATGGGCTGGGGGTGGATTACTTTGTCCAGTCTGGGTCTGAGCTGATTAGAAACTCCATTTCTGTATTTGTGAGAGCTGGCTCATTTCCGTTGTCCCTAATTCTAGATGACTTCAGGGGTCCTAACAAAAGCCAGGACGTCTCACAGGGCCTTTCCTCCTAAACCCCATATTCTCTCCCCAGTTTGAGAAACCCTGTTTAACTTCTCATCTTCTTGGTCACCAAGTGTGTATTGAAAATGCCTGAGGGGAGATGCCGGACTGAACGTCATGTTCACCTCCCCGGGCCTCTCTTCCTTCAGGGACCGTGGCTCCAGGAATCTCCACTTCCTTTCCATTATTACTTTTTAAATTATAACCATCTTAGTGAATGAAAGGTTATTACAACTTTTCATTTATTTAATGACTGATGATGTTGAGCATCCTTTCATGTCCTGTTTTGTCGTTTGTATCTCTTCTTTCAAGAGATGTCTACTCAGAGCCTTTGTCTATTTAAAAAACGTATCATCTCTTAATTTGAGTTGTAAGAACTCTTTATGTATTCTGGGTACCAGTCTCTTATCAATTACACAGTTTGCAAATATCTTCTCCCGTTCTGCGGACTGTCTTTTCACGTTCTTGACGGTATCGTGTGCCACACGAAAGCTTTTAATTTTGATGAAGTCCGATTTATTTATCTTCCTTTTTATTGCTTGTGCTTTTGGTGTTGTGCCTAGGAAGGCTGGACCTAGTACAAGGTCACAGAGGTTTTCTCCTAAGACTTGCAGTTTTAGCCCTTACATCACGCTCTGCATGTAGGTCTCTGGTCCATTTTGAGTTAATATTTGCGTGTGGTGTAAGGAAGGGGCCCACCTTTATTCTGCCTGTGAATAGCTGGTTGTACCAGTACTGTTTACTCTTCTAAATAGTCCCTTCATCATGTTCTTCTCAATGACCCCAGGACCCTCAGTTCTTCATGGTCTCATGCTTACTCATGGATGGCTGATTTCTGGGACATTTCCTTATGTTGCTTGTGGTTCTTACCCCTTTCTTCCCCAGGACCTGGATTAGATTAGAGATAACTTCACTCATGAATGTTGGGCTTTGCTGTCTTCATGATGTAGTGCAGAAGGAGTGGAAGAGTTGGGTGTGGAATATATATAATTTCATGGAAGACTGGGTGGGCAGTGATCAGCCTATGACACTGCAAAGATATCCACCCCAATTAAGGAACCACACAGTCTGGCAATCAGAGACTCCTCTGCTCCAGCACCTGCAGTGTTCCTCTTTCTCCTGAAGCCTTGCCATCTGACCGGGTGTTGACTCTTGCCACTGTGGTCATTAAAGCAAAATGACTTCTTCTTTCCCCAAAAGGAACATCATAAATGCAACTGAGTGCCTGATTTCTTTGGTGTCCAGTGCTCATCCACCAGGAGGCCTGCTTTTTAATATTCTTGAGTACTTTCCGTGTCACTTTGAGCATCCAGGCACTAACCAGGCCTGACACTGCTTAGCTTCTGAGATTAGACAAGATCAGGTGCATTCAGGGTGGTATAGCCGTAGATGAGCATGCCACTTCTATTTCTCCTTCTGAAAAGTGGGGGTTTGTAATCTCTGTCTTTAAGCATAAAGACAAAAATGCTACTACCTTCCTGAAATCTGGGCTGAATCCTTGAATCTGGAGGCTGTTCATGAAGTGTATCAAGAGATATGAATGTTAACCTAGTGAATATACAGAACTATGTTCCTGCTTTTTTGTGTCTTGGCCCTGTATGTTTAACAAGCACTTATAACTGTAAACGGCTTTTCCTCTGGAAGGTTTATAAAAACTCTTTATGGTCAGGAAGGACTTCATCCACCTTCTCACCACACTTTCCTCATGTTAAAAAGGCAGAAAGCAAAACTAGCACTAGGAGGGAGTGTTTAACCAGCAGAGGGAAGACTTTCCGGCCAGGTCGTCTGACGTGCTGAAGCCCCGTGCTGCACTGGACGGGTCAGCTGCGTAGTGGAGCCTGTTACCACATGTTGCTATGCCTCTGAAGAATCCAAAAGGAAAAATAAGAAATTCGGATAAATCATGTGTAACAAGTTGAGAGAATGTGGCTGAACTTTTTTCTGAAGTATTCTGTATTTGGCATCTTACCTGGTCTTGAACTGCCCAGTGAAGGTTCATATTTATTCAGTTACTGGTTTAATCAACAGGTATTTATTGTTTACCTACTATGTGCCAGGCATGGTTCTTGGGCTAGCAAGGAACAAAAGTTGAACTGCTGTGGAGTTTATTCCAGCAGGGGAGATCTGGAAATAAATATAAAGACAGATAAACTACAAACTGATAACTATTATGAAGGAAAAATTAAAGGGTACGATAGGATAACAAAGAATTAATTGGGGGATTATTGGATAGCTGAATTAATTGGGGGAAGGCTTTTCTGGTTAATTTTTTAGTCAATTTAACTGGGCTAAGGGATGCCCAGGTAGTTGGTAAAACAAATTTCTGGGTGTGTCTGTGAAGGGTTTCTGGAAGAGATTAGCATTTGAAATGGTTAATCGTGGAGATGGACAGGCATCACCCAGTTCCTTGAGGGCCTGAGTAGAACAAAAGGCAATGGAAGGGTGAATTCACCCTCTCTGCTTGACCCCAGGCATCAGTTTCTCCTGCTTTTAGGCAGGGGTGAAGGTGGTTCTCTTTTGGACTCGGCCTTATGCCATCTGACCTTGGCTCTCAGACTCGAGGACTCAGACTGAATTACGCCATCGGTTCTCTGGCTCCTGTAGCCCACAGACAGCAGATCATGGGACTCTTTGGCCTCCTTAACTATGTGAGCCAATTCCAGTAATAATCTCCTTTTATGTATGAAAAATGAGAGTGATAGTTGCTCAGTCATGTCTGACTCTTTGTGACCCTATGGACTGTGGCCCACCAGGCTCCTCTGTCCAAGGAATTTTCCAGGCAAGAATACTGGAGTTGATTGCCATTCACTTCTCCAGGGGATCTTCCTGACCCAGGGACTGAACCTGGGTCTCCTGCATTGCAGGCAGATTCCTTACCATCTGAGCCACCAGGAAAGTGAAAGTTGCTCTGTCGTGTCCGACTCTTTGTGACTCCATGGATTATACAGTCCATGGAGTTCTCCAGGCCAGAATACTGGAGTGGGTAGCCTAACCCTTCTCCAGTGGATCTTCCCAACCCAGGGATCGAACCAGGGTCTCCTGCATTGCAGGAGGATTCTTTACCAACTGAGCTATCAAGGAAGCCCAAGAAAGCCCCCTTTTTATGTATAAGTGCAACCTTTTGGTCCTGTTCCTCTGGCGAACTCTTGACTAATACACTGACTATATGACAGACTTGAAGGGGGGATGGTAAGAGGAAGAAGATTCTAAGAAGAGGGAACAGCAGGTGCTAAGGACCTGGGGTCAGGATGAATTTGGTGCATTTGAGGAATTGCAGAAGCCAGTATGCGTGGATGAACATGCAGAGAGAGATGAGACGAGACCACAGGCTTAGCGGAATGTGCTACGTGTTTTGACGGTCTGTGCTAAGTGCAGTGGGAAACCATTCTAGGGCTCTCAGAAGGGGACTGATACAGTCAGATTTATATGCCCATCTTGAGTGTCTCCATGAAGACAGCAAGCTCTTCAAAGCAGGGCTAGAGCCTTATGTTTATCTGCTTCAGAACCAGCACTGGGCTGTGGGCATCACAGGGGCCCAGCAGGTGAATTGTGATGGTTATTCACGTAGGATTTCACTTAACTTGAAGTTTGAAAGTTTGGTTTGGTTGTACTACATAAAAATAGGATATTCGTGTCCCTATAACACAGTCTAGGGAAACTAGACTTATTCTAGGTTTATTTTAGTGTGCTAAAAGGATAGAGGCCTTTCTTTGCACATGTATATATAGCCGTATATGTAGTCATATATACATTTTATGGGTGTGTACACACACACATTTACATACATGTGTATATATAAAAATTTTTTCTAGTGAAACCATTTCTTAACTTGGAAATCCATATATGATTTATTACTTTTCCTAACTCCTCTATTTCTAGTCGAAGACTGTTCCTTTTTTCAGTTTGCCTGAAAATATAGTCCAGCTAATAAATAGGTTCAAAGGCAGACAAAAGGAGCTTCCACAGGTTATGAGAAAATGCCAGGCTCTTGAAAGACCTCCGTGGATACAAAAACATAAATCTCAGAAAACTCTTTTGAAATGTCATTCACCTTCCTTTCTCATAGGAAATCAGGGCCCAGAGAGAAATGAACTAACGTTACAGTTCATCTGGACCTTGTTACTCAAACCAGAAGAAGGATGGTAGAGGAGGATGGACCCAGCAGATGCAAATCCATTTGGAGTTTTATAGTTTCCCATTTAAAAACACACACACACACACACACACACACACACAAACCCTCTTGAACTTTCTGGTAAGACAGATGTATTTATCCAACATTCAGCACCTGGAAAATATTATTCATTGATGACAGTCCAAAGAGTTATCTATTAGCCAGTGTTATGATGGCAGAGTAACAATGCAGGAGCAGAAGTCATCATTTGGTGCTGAAGCATCACGGTCCCTAGAGGACATAAAGCCATCAAGGACATTTTAACATGGTGAAGCGTGAGTCTTAGCAGGCTGGGGAAGTTTGCTCCTTAACATCACTTCTGTCATTAGTATTTTAAGAAAATATGGATTCATTCATTCATTTACTCATTTTCTCCCTCTCTCCTTTCCTTCTCTCCCTCTTTCCTCCCCTCTTTCTCCTCCATTTCTTCCCTTTTTTTTTTAATCCATCAAATATGTTCTGTTACTAATGTATGGTAGATGCTAAGGTGACTACACAGAGGTTTAAGCGTGATCCCCACCTTCGTGGAGTTTTCATTCTAGGGGAAATAAATACACAATGTGGGCAAGACCATGTTTAAAAAGTATCCCAAGTTTGTAAATAGGTTGGAGGGAAGGAGACTGGCAAGGGTGATTAGATAGTTGTGAGTGACTCAAGGCTTATGGGAAACAGAGGTTCCTAGGCAGTTCCCCTCCTTATTAGTTTGCTTTGGGAAGGGGCTGATTCATCCTCACACATGACTTCTTTAGGAAGATTTCTGTGGTCAAGTGAATTTCTTAGATACCAGTACTGATGCCTGACACCAAGATCAACCTCCTTTGATTCCGCCCTCAGGGATCAGCCAAAGAGCAGCTCTGTATGCTCCTGCAAAAGTGGGCACCGGGTTTCTTTTCTCATTTTCCTGCCCAGTCCCCTCTGCATACAAAGAAGTCACCAGATACCCTTCTCTCTATCTCTCTTTTTTTTTTGGCTGTGCTGGGTCTTCGCTGCTTTTTCCAGGCTTTCTCTAGTTGCGGCCAGCAGGAGCTCCTTCCCGGTTGTGGTGCAAGGGCTTTTCACTGCAGTGTCTTCCCTTGTTGCGGAGCATGGGCTCCAGGGCATGTGGGCTCCGTAGGTGTGGTTAGGCTTAGTTGCCCCCAGCATGTGGGATCTTCCCGGACCAGGGATTGAACCCTTGACCCTTGCACTGGCAAGCGGAATCTTTACCACTGGACCACCAGGAAAGTCCCCACCTGTCTCACGTGGGCTGGTATTCTGCATCCTGGGGGCCTGGTGGGCCCTTGCTTTCTTACTGTTTGTTCTGCAGTGTTTTTTTTCCAATCCTCTTTTTGGATGAGCTTGCAATTCAATATATTGGCCCAGGTACGTGTTATCTTTACCAGGCACACAGATACACTTTTTTATAACTTCTAGCAGAGGCCAGGGATGGGGAGGGGCTTTCAAAGATTATTTGCATCTATTCTCCTGCCCCCAGAAAAAAAGAAATTCCTGTGAGCAAAGTTACCTGTTCTTCTTTTTTTCAGAAACTCTTCTGAAACACCTGTCTGTTCCTGTTGGGTGGTGGCCCTTCTCTGCCATCAGGGGTGCTTCTGTTCCTTGGAGATCTCTTTCATTCTGGGAACTTAAAATCTCTGGGACTGAAACATGATCTGCTCCATGAGGCAGTAAAGCAAGGTGGTTAAGGAAGCAGATGCCTGGAGCCACACAGCTGGCATCCAGAATCCTCATTCTGCCTCTTACAGCTGAGACACTAGCCAGGCATCCTCTCTGCACCGCCGTTTCCTCCACTGTAGGGAAAATACTAGTGTGTCCCTCACAGGCTCCTGAAGGATTGCATACCTGAGGTGTCCAGAAAGGGCCTTGGCAAAGAATAAGTGTCATATGGTGGTGGTGGTTTAGTCGCTGGGTTATGTCTGACTCTTGGGACCCCGTGGGCAGTAGCCTGCCCGGCTCCTCTGTCCTCTGTCCATGGGATTTCCTGGCAAGAATACTGGAGTGGGTTGCCATTTCCTTCTCCAAAGCATCATGTAACTTTCCTCTATTATTATTTCACCTTGGATACTAGAAAGACAATCAATTCTTAAACTAAATTCTTATTAGCAACATTTTTTTTCTCTTAATTGCTAAGAAATGTTTGAAAAGGAATATTCGTACATGTTTCTACAGCCATAGAGATAACGTAGATTGAGAATCACTGACTTTCTTCTGTCCTTTCACGGTCAATCACCTCCAACCCCAGCCCCATGCACCGACTGTCCTGCCTTCTGTCTCTGTACATTCCCTCTGTCTTTCTAGAGTGTCATATAAATAAAAGTGTACAGTACAGAATCTCTCAGGTCTGACTTAGTCTGCTCAGTGTTCTGTGTTCAGGGCCAGCTATACTGTCCTAGGTATTAGTTCATTTCTTTGTACTGCTGAGCAATATTCCATGGTGGGGACATATCTGTGTCACACGTTGTCTATCCATTTGCCTGCGGACGGGCATTTGTTTTATTTCCAATTTGGCTGTTATGAATAAGGCTGTTATGGGCATTCACGCTGACATCTTGTGGACATGTTTTCATTCCGTTAAGTAAATACCCAGGAATGGAATTGCTGGTTCCTTGACCAGCAATTTTTACTGGATGTTTTACTCTGTGAAAAGTCAAAATATTTTCCAGAATGTTATCATTTTTCATCCTCAACAGCAGTGTATGAGAGTTCCAGTTACTCCACATCACCAACACTTAGTATTGTCAAATTAAAAAAAATTAGCCACTTAAATAGCTATACGATGCTATTTCATTGAAGTTTTTGTTTGTGTTTCACTCATGACTAATCAGGTTTAGATCATTTCATTTGCTCATTAGGAATTTGTATATCTTCTTTGGTGAAGTGTCTTGTTAAAATCGTTTACCAATTTGTCTATAAATTGGATAACTTGTCTTTGTATTACTTAATTGTTAGAGTTCTTTATATGTATTTTTAGTTACAACTCCATTGTCAAATATTTGTATTATGATTATTTTTTTCTGAGATAATTTTTAAAATTTTCACTCTTTCCAAGCTATATCACGTATTGATCAAGTAGTCCCAAACCAGGGAATCTCTTAAAGCAACACCAAGTAATTGCTTGCCCCCGCAACCTGGTATTTCTTCCATCCTTGGAGCTAAATGTTTACATTTGGAGTTGAAAAGACACCCTGTGTGAGCCTAGAAGTAGCATTCCATCTAATGCTGTCAGAATAAACAGCTTCAGACCAGCATTCTCAAATCTGCAAGATGGAGCAAACAGATGTTTTGTCCATCACCGGAGGAGGTCTATCACATTTCTGAAAAGTTGTCTCTTTCTTCTTCAGCGTCCTGGCTTTTATTAGTGAGCAGTCTGACCAGATGTGCCATCCCTTGGCCTCTTTGCTTCTCTTCCGACAGAGAGTGTAGTTACCCAAGATGGCCAATTATGTCCTTTAGGCTTAGAGGTGGCCAGTGGAGCCCTCTCTGACCCCACAGAAGGACCCAGGAGGCGTGTGTCTAGACCAGGAAAATAACTTCTAAGCCAATGGCAGGTGAAGGAGAAAGTAGTGGTTTAGGCATTCAGGAAACTTCTAATTTCCATCATTCTCTAACAGATAGTAAAATAATAAAACTACTGTCTAACGTTAATCAGTTGTTGACTAGCTGCCGGACAGTTCACACAGGTCTTCTCTTTGAATCTTCCTAAGAACCCCAAAGAGGAAGGCACTTTTGTTATCCTCATTTCAGATAAGGAAACTGAGGCTTAGAGAGATTTTGTTTAAATTGTGGGTTTATTTTGTTTGTTTAATTTATTTGGCTGTGCTGGGTCTCAGTCGTGGCGTGCGGGGTCTTTAAATGCCATAACCGGGTGGCACTTTGACTTGGTTGCAGCACGTGGGATCTAGTTCTCTGACTAGGGATCAAACCTGGGCCCCTTGCATTGGGCTGATTCAAGCTCGTGCCTCTGCCTCCCCCCACCCCTGCCTAAATCACAGATGTCCGTGTGCTCAGATCTTCAAGACTGCTCACAGAGAGCTGAAACTGTGAATGTCAAACCTGGCAATGCCAGGGGACCTCTGCACTTAGTCTGAGCTAGCCCTTGATTTCTGTGCCAGATCACTGTGCCCACATCCTCGGATATGAAATCTAGGAATTCAGGAGGATCTTTTCAGAACTGAAACAAGGGGAATACCCAAATTCATATGGAAGCCGAAGCTCAGGAAGCCCTCACCCATGTCTCTAGACAGCTCTCAGCAGAGTCTCAGGGGAGGCTGGGCTTTCCAGCTATGAAACTGTGGAGGAGGCAGGGCAGATACACACCAGAGAAGGCAAGTGTGTGTGCGTGCACGTAGGTTCATGCTCCCGTGAGCATGGCAGGCGTGAGGTGGTGCGTGTGGCTGAGGCTGCTGCACATGGCGGGTCAGCCCTCTCAGTGCTGGGTGTCCCAGCCGAAGCCTGGCGTGACTGGAGGGGCTATGGAGTATGGGGAAACCCAGCTCTGCTCAGTGGCCTGGAATCATGGGACTCTGTTAGGCTCTGGGGTAGCTCTGCTTGATGCTTTTTAAAAAATTAAACTATAGTCAATTTTCAACGTTGTGTTAGTTTCAGATGAATAGAAAAGTGATTCAGTTATATGTATATATATATAATATGTGTGTGTATACATCTTTTTCAGGTTCTTTTCCCTTATAGGTTATTATAGAACATTGAGTGTAGTTTCCTGTGCTATAAGGTATGACCTTGTTGGATATCTATTTTATATATAGTAGTGTGAATCTGTTAATTCCAAAAGTGAAAATGTTAGTCGCTCAGTCGTGTCTGACTCTTTGGGACTCCATGGAATGTAGCCCACCAGGCTCCTCTGTCCATAGAATTCTCCAGGCAAGAATACTGGAGTGGGCTGCTGTTCCCTTCTCCAGGGGATCTTTCCAACCCAGGGATCAAACCCAGGTCTCCTG
>NW_011495030.1:4502270-4502972 GCF_000754665.1 Bison bison bison
ATTTATCCCTCTCCTCTTTCCTGTTTGGTAAGCACAGGTCAGTTTTCTATGTGAATTTGTTTCTGGTTTGTAACTAAGTTCACTTGTGTCATTTTTTTTTTTAAGCTTCCACGTATAGGTAATAGGCGGCATCATATTTGTCTTTGTCTGGCTTACTTTACTTAGTGTGTTGAGGTTTCTGACCAATGGTCACACCAAAAGCTGTTAACAGGTTCCTTTGCCAGCCCTAAGCAGTGGATAGAAGATTTGTTTTGGTTTTGATTAGCTTAGTGGTTCTGAGGTTTTGGGGGAGAATAAAAGCACAATTATCTCCTTAAAACATTAGATCAGTACCTAGATTCAGTTCAGTTCAGTTCAGTCACTCAGTCGTGTCTGACTCTTTGCGACCCCATGAATTGCAGCACGCCATCGAGTCGGTGATGCCATCCAGCCATCTCATCCTCTGTCATCCCCTTCTCCTCCTGCCCCCAATCCCTCGCAGCATCAGAGTCTTTTCCAATGAGTCAACTCTTCACGTGAGGTGGCCAAAGTACTGGAGTTTCAGCTTTAGCATCATTCTTCACAGTCCAACTTCTCACATCCATACATGACTACTGGATAAACCATAGCCTTGACTAGATGGATCTTTGTTGGCAAAGTAATGTCTCTGCTTTTTAATATGCTATCTAGGTTGGTCATAGCTTTCCTTCCAAGGAGTAAGTG
>NW_011495030.1:4503072-4509108 GCF_000754665.1 Bison bison bison
TGGGACCAGATGCCATGATCTTCGTTTTCTGAATGTTGAGCTTTAAGCCAACTTTTTCACTTTCCTTTTTCACTTTCATCAAGAGACTTTTTAGTTCCTCTTCACTTTCTGCCATAAGGGTGGTGTCATCTGCATATCTGAAGTTATTGATATTTCTCCTGGCAATCTTGATTCCAGCTTGTGCTTCTTCCAGCCCAGCGTACCTAGATTAGTTCTTGTTTATTTTTTATTTTGAAGAAGAAGAGGAGGAGGAAGAGGTGTGGAGTTTGATTCTGGGAAGGAGCGAGGCACCCACACCCAGTACAGCAACACATGAGGTCAGCACCTGATCCTAATCACACCACAGCATCCCCCATCCTTCAGGGATTAGTTTCTCCCTCACTTCTGTACTAACTGTCATCAGGAAGGGCTCTGTATATCAGCCATTTCCCCACGTAGAGATTGTGGTGGTTAATCTCTGTCTAAGGAGGCAGAGCGGTGTGGCGGTTAATGCACTGGAGCCCGCCTGCCTGTGCCCAAGTCCCATAATAAACGGATGCGTTTACTTAGCTTTTCTCGCCTTGTCACTCGTTTTAGTTTGCTTCCAACTTCTTCCCATGTTACATGATGACACCACAGATCCAGTTGTATATAGAATTTGTCATTCCTATGGGTTGATTTTTATCCCCAGAAGCGGAATCACTGGGTCAAAAGGCATCTTATTAGTGTGTGAACTTGACAAGTTACTCGCTATCTCCATGCTTAAGTTTCCTTGTGTGTAAAGCGAGATGGATCATGAGGTTTGTTGTGAGAATTAAATGTTACCATATATAAAACAATGATATCTGGCACATAGCAAGTCTTATACTTAGTGCTTAATTTATTGTTATCTCTGCCACAGTTCACATTTTTATGCCTTATCTCTAGTTGTGAAATGAAGGGTTATCCTCTATTGAAAAAAATAGCTTAGCTTTTAGGGAGTGGTGGGAAGTGACTTCTTTAGAGGAGGGCATCTTAGCTGATTCCTTGATTCACAGCTGGGGCAGCCCTTTCTGCCAGGGAGATGGATGCAGCTCTCAGAGGCTAGTGGCAAATGGTGCAGGCAGGACAGCCCTCTTTGGCCAAACCAGGGAACCCAGGAGCCCAGCGTCCCAAGACAGATCAGCCTCCTTGCCCACAGGCTTGCTCCCCTCCCACCGTGCTCAGTGTTCCCTTTCTTCCCGGACAGTCCGTGGGGCCACCAGAGACCTGGAGGTGCAGTGACGGACACATAATAAGGGCTGAGGGAATGCGTTTGAGGAAAGAAGTCCCGCTGGGGAGCAAAGCTGTTTCATCACCTGCTTCTGCCTGTCACTTCTGCTGCCCCCAAGACGCAGCGTCACGTAAACATTTATAGGGCTCTTGACGGCAAGTGGTCGCTCAGATCCAAGGCGCCACTCACTTAGGTTCAAGTTCTTAAAGCAGTGGACTGTGAATCATGGGTTACTGGGAGCCCTTGGCATGACTGTCTCCCATAATTTTCCTAAGGCTCACATCCAGATGCCCTAAATAGGTAAGCAGACCTTAAGGACAGTTGCCATCAATTTCCTTGATGGTCACACTAGGCATTTTATTTTAAAGGTTTTTAAATTTCATTTTATTTATTTCTAGCCTTATTGAGATATACTTCACATATAACATTGTCTAAGTCTAAAGAGTACAATGCGTTGATTTGAAACACTTACATATTGCAAAATGATCACCATCATAGCATTAGCTCACACCTCCATCATGCCACACGTCTGTTTTTTTATAGTGGAAACATTTAAGATCTACTCTCTTAGCAACTTTCAAGTGTAATAGTATTAGGAATTTTCAAGTAATAATAGTATTATCACCATGCTGCACATCAGGTCCTCAGGACTTATTCATCTTAAAACTGAAAGTTGGCACCCTTTCGTCAGCATCTCCCTTCACTCCCTGCCATGCTAACCACTATTCTACTCTATTTCAATGAGTTCAGCTTTTTTAGGTTCTACATCTAAGTGAGGTGTCTTATTTCACTTAGCATAGTGACCTCAAGATTCATCCATGTTGTCACAAACAGCAAAATTTCCTTTCTCGTGGATGAATGATGTTCCATCTGTGTGCATATGCCACATACTCTTTATCCATTCATCTGTTGACGGACACTTAGGTTGTTCCCATACCTTGGCTATTCTGAATAATGCTGCATTAAACACGGGGGTGTTCAAAGAAAGATATCTTTTCAACTTAGTGTTTTCATATTCTTCAGATTAATACCCAGAAGTGGAATTGTTGAATCATATAGCATTTTTACTTTTAATTTTTTGAGGAACCCTGATGCTGTTTCCATAGTGGCTGTACCAGTGCACACTCCCAGCAACAGTGCACAATGGTTTTCTTTCCTCTGTGTTCTGGCCAACGTGTGTTCTTTTGGGTGATAGGCTTTCTAACTGTACACTTTATTCCCTGATGATTTTGGAGTGATATATACGCCTATACATGGTCCATCTATACATGGTCCACCAAAGACTGACATTTCTTCATTTAAAAGGAAACAATTTAAATATGGATTCTATCTTTCTTATCTGTTGTTTGATTACCTTAGAATTTGACACTGGGAAAGGATTCACTAGCACATCAAGGGTGATTAATAAATGCTTGTTGAATAAAGGAATTGATGAACAGACCATGGTTTACTTAGCTGTTCCCTGTTGTTGGACTTTTAGGATGCCTTTTTAAAAAAATTATGAATAACATTACCTTGATTATATTTGTGTGTATATAGCTTTTTCTTTCTTTTAGGTTATTTCTTCTTTCAGAAGTGGGATTTCTGAGTCAGTGGGTGTGGATGATTTTATGGCATTTGATATGTATTTCTAAACTTCTTTGCCCAAGATTTGTGCCAATTTCTGTGCCCCCGTAATGTTTGAGTGCCATTTTCACGGCACCCTTACTGGCTTTGGTTGTTAACATAAAATTTAATTTGGTACTTAACCAGATAAATATGGTTTCTTGATATTTAATGTTGCATTTTTTTGACTTCCGGTGACTTGTCTTCTGTTTTTGATTGCTAGTTGAATTTACTGTTTTGTGAATTCTGTTCACCACTGTGTTCTATTATCAATGAAATGACACGTATCTTCAAAGTTATTAGCCCTTGATACTGTGTGCTGTAAGTGTTTTCCCTATTTTTTTACTTCCTTTCTTTCTCCTTCCTTCTATTGTTTTAATGTCCAGTTAATCCAATCTGTTGATCTTTTCCTTTGATTTTTTTGTTTATCAGCCTTTAGAATGTGAATGCTAGAAACAGAGGGGAACGAGAGGCACCGATACATGAGGAGGGAGAATTTCTCTAGTCTTGTACTGCTGGCTAGTTTACATCTCTCTCCATATTTTGTTGTTGTTTAGTCACTAAGTCATGTCTGGCTGTTTTTGACCCCGTGGACTACAGCCCACCAGGCTCCTCTGTCCATGGGATTTCCCAGGCAAGAGTCCTGGAGTGGGTTGCCATTTTCTTCTTCAGGGGATCTTCCTGAGCCAGGGATTGAACCTGGGTCTCCTGCATTGGCAGGTGGATTCTTTACCACTGAGCCACCAAGGAAACGCACTCCATGTTTACCTAGGGAATTTTCATCTGTGTGATTAGCTCATGGTGTGAAGGGCAGGTTATAGTTCTGACACTTTTGCCAGAGTGCGTTTGTTCTGTGGGATTAGCAGTAAACAGACAGAGGGCTCTGTTTCTTCCTGCCTCAATGCTCCCTCTGGAGAAGGCGATGGCACCCCACTCCAGTACTCTTGCCTGGGAAATCCCATGGACAGAGGGGCCTGGTGGGCTGCAGTCCATGGGGTCGCGAAGAGTCGGAGACAACTGAGTGACTTCACTTTCCCTTTTCACTTTCATGCATTGGAGAAGGCAATGGCAACCCACTCCAGTGTTCTTGCCTGGTGAGTCCCAGGGACTGGGGAGCCTGGCGGGCTGCCGTCTCTGGGGTCCCACAGAGTCGGACACGACTGAAGCGACTTAGCAGCAGCAGCAGTGCTCCCTCTGTGAAGACTGAAGATGGGAAGTGGGGAGAAAGGCAGCTGACTTGAGCACTGGAGGAAGGAAGAGTTTGTGACAGTGAAATATGCTTCACTGCCCCCTAAGTGAAACATGTGGGAAAGAGGAAGGCTGGAGTCAGTGTTTCTTGGCTCTTGCAAAGCTGGTTTTTAAGGCTGAGTTAGGGGGTCTGCGCACAGCGGGAATGTTGGTGCTGGCACCAGTGTGCAAATGCATTACACAAAAAGGAAGAAAACCAGCCCTCAAATGAGATGGAAATGTTAGGCCAGGCCTCCTCCGGGTGTATCTGAAAATCAGAACACTGAGACTTCTGAAGACTAGTTCCATGGAAGATCTGAAGGGCCTTCCTCTCCGGGGTTTCCCATCTGGGTTTTCAATAACTTTTGCGTTTCCCGTGGAGGGTGGGTTCGGGGCAAAAATGGTGCTAGTTGTTACATAACCAAACAGCACTTGTCCCAGCGTGCCAGTTCCGGGAACTAGTTTCCGGGCAGTTCACATGGGAAGAGGCAGGCTGTGAAAATTCTCTTTCTCAGGGGCGAGTCCTGCTTTCCCTTGTGTTATTTTAAGCATTAGGTTATCATTGCCCTACGGCCTGACTGCAGCATGTGGCTCGTGTGATGTATTTTAGCAAAGAACTTGATAAACTGGTGTAACTGACCTAAAAAGTCACTGAGATTTAAACTATTTGTACTTCCTCTCTTAGTTATGCAGCGAACATGGTAATTGTAATGAGAGGTGAGTGTAAGAAGTTATATAATTTTGATCTCAGTACAGCCTGAAACCCAATATGGGAGATTTATGAAGGATTAGTGACGCAGAAGAGAAATTCTGAGCTTCACTTAAGATTCAGTTCTGTCTGGTGCTGAGAAAGGCTTCTATCAGCCCCTGTTTTTTACCAGTAAATATTAATGTTGTCCAGGCACACCTGCGATCAACTGCTGAAAACCAAGCCAGTAGGCAAGCTTGAATGCCTGAAGGAAGGACAGTTGCCCTTCAGGGCTTCTGCCTTTGGCTGGTGACCTCAGGAGGTAATTGTTTCTGCTTCCTGCCTCTGTCATGTATGTGTCTTTTAGCCCTACTTGATCTTCTTCTGTCTGAGCTGGCCCACAGTGGACACTCAAGGTAGTTGGGTTGCCTTGCTGGCTGATGGAGGGAGCAGCAAGGGAAGAATGGATTCTCTCCTGCTGTTCCTTACTTGAGGGCAGCCAAGGTTGCTCATAGATCCCAAGAAGCCCCTCTGATATAGTATGTTCAGGGGAAGGGCCTGGGGTCTTCCTGGTATGGTCTTTAGAGGCAGTGGCTCTGACTTCTTAGAATTGACAGTACAACAGCCAGTATTTAATGGATTTTAGGCACTGTACTGAAACCCTTAGAGTACTCCAAGTGAGAGCTCTGAGCGAACCGTATCATCACTTCCTGGGAATTTTCTAGAAATGCAGACAGAGGCCTCAGCTGAATTGGGAGCTTTGGAGATGAAGCCTAGCTCTCTATATCATAGCAAGCCCTATAGGGGATTCTGATGTACCCTGAAGTTTGAGTATCACTGTTTTGGGGAGTGCTGAGTAAGTTATATAATCCACATGACAACCCTGTGGAGTACAACCTATTTTAAAAAGTCTTGGACTTCTCTGGCAGTCCAGTGGTTGAGACTCTCTGCATGTCCAAGGCAGGGGCCATGGGTTTGAGTCTTGGTGGGGGTCTAAGGTCCCATAGGCTATACAGACCCACAGGCATGGCCAAAAATAAATAACTAGTAAATAAAAAATGAAAGTCTCAATTTTGTAGACAAGGAAAGACAAAGGAATTCACTGAGGATTTCACACCAGCAGAACTGGGGTTTGAACCAGATATGCTGACTAATAGCACAAGATCTTTGCAATCACACTGAGATATGGGGATAATAACAGACAGGAGAGGAGGAGGACACGCTTTGTAGGTAATGAGAGACAAGGGTGACTTTTATTTAGGTGTATTTACCCAGCTTCTCGGAG
>NW_011495030.1:4509208-4517095 GCF_000754665.1 Bison bison bison
CACTTTCACTTTTCACTTTCACGCATTGGAGAAGGAAATGGCAACCTACTCCAGTGTTCTTGCCTGGAGAATCCCAGGGACGGGGGAGCCTGATGGGCTGCTGTCTACGGGGTCGCACAGAGTCGGACACGACTGAAGTGACTTGGCAGCAGCAGCACCCAGCTTCTAACGGTGTGCTGGCGCCTGTTCCTGCAGGGTGAGAACCAGTTGCTAACATCTCTCCCCAACTCTGATTTCAGTAATATCAGGTGGGTTGCTCAAAATGTGTTATTCTGGGAATATTTACACCCCAGAAACTATCAGGTGTTGCACGTCAGGGCTTCCCCACCCTCAGCCAGTTGTTAAATATTTACCATCACACCATTGCCCAAATGTATCTGTGTGTGTGTGTGTGTGTGTGTGTGTGTGTGTGTGTGTGTAGTCTACATCCTTACTAGATATTACATACCAATTACGAAAGCTAATTTAAAGCCAGCACCATTCATGGATTCATTAATATTTTAGCCACAGCTATATTTTCTCATGTCTAGAATATTGCTTTGATGACATTAAGATGTCAGAACCTTAGAGTGAGAAGGGAACTTGGCATTTATTTTCTCAAAATTCTCTTTGTTTAAGAAAAATAAAAGGAAAAAAAAAAAAGTACAGTAGTATTACCAGTCAATCCTAAAGGAAATCAACCCTGAATATTCTTTGGAAGGACTGATGTTGAAGTTGGAGCTCTGATACTTTGACCACCTGGTACAAAGAGCCGACTCATTAGAAAAGTCCCGATGCTGGGAAAGATTGAAGGCAGGAGGAGAAGGGGATGACAGAGGATGAGAAGGTTGGATGGCATCACCGACTCAATGGACGTGTTTGAGCAAGCTCCAGGAGATGGTGAAGGACGGGGAAGCCTGGCGTGCTGCAGTCCGTGGGGTCACAAAGAGTTGGACATGACCGAGCAACTGAACAGCGACAACAGCATCACCTCCTGCAAGGAGCCCCAAGACCTGAGACATCCTTTCTGGGCCCTTTTGGTAGCTCTTGGGCTCTGGTGGGGGAAGACAGAGCTGGTCCAGCTGTTGGCAAACCTGATGAGGAGGGTGGGGTGGGAGTTCCCCTCTCTGCGGCCTGGCAAGGGTGTGGGAGAGATGGGGTCGAGAGCTCCCTGCCTCTGGAACAGGGTAATGAATTGAAATGTCAACACAGAGCCTTCTGTGAGCTTCTGTCTCAGAGGGATTCATGTAGGAACAACTGAGGATTTGAGATTTCAGGGTTTCCAGGCCAGAGTGGAGGGGAGGGCAGGGCATTCTGTAGTTTCCCGCCAGCCCCTCATTCCATCTCTGTCTTGGAAAACAGGTTACACCACTCCCTGGCCGATGGGGTGTCCCTCTCCCCAGACAGTATCAGGAATGAATTAGCATGTTTCCCTCTTGTAAGTGATCCTCTTTTTGAGTAAACATCCCCTGGGTTTCTGTGATGTGTAACTAATGGAGTGCTAAACTCTCAGGCTGGTTTAAGACTCCGAGCGCACACGTGTTGCCAATCCATCATGCTCCTAATACTAATTAACATAGCAGGGACACAATAAAGCCACAGATCCTACACACATTACCCGGCTCGGGTTACTCTCTCATAACAATCCTGCTGTTGACCCACGGAGAGCTCACATTGGGAAAAGGAGCTCTGGCCCCTTCTCCCTGGGCTAGGCCTGCCCCACCATGTCAAAAATGCCATCGTTACTGTGTGTCACTGTAAATTTGGTGCCCGCTGTCCCCTTGGTGTTTGGCGCCTGAGTTCACGGAGCTGGAGGGGGTGGGCTCTCCAAGTGTGCCTGACCAGGGCGTGGGGGGGTGGGCACGGGGACATAGTGTTTCTCTAACACCCTGGGCTACCATTCAGACTGGGATTTGGGGCCCTGCCTGGTTCACAGCTCTTAAGCAGGCCTTGAAGGGAGATTTTCTGTCTGACTGAAAACTGGCTTACCTGCACACTGCCAAAATCATTTATCCCCATTTATCCCCTCACCCCAAAGTCACCCAGGCAGATAGGCATCTCTATCTTGATTGGGGTGTTGGTTACACAGGTGTACACCTCTGTCAGAAGTCATTGGATCGTACACTTAACGTCTATGCGTTTCACTAAATATAAATTCTCCCTCAATTAAAAAGTTCTAAAAATTACTCTTTACAGCTACGTGTCCGAATGAATCAGGACTTTCTGAGTGTCTTATAGTCAAAACAAGTTATAGAAACAGATGCTGAAGTTACTATACTAGGCATCCATCACCTTGTCAGATCTTGTGGTCATTATTCTCTAATGACATTATTCCCATTCATTTAAGTGACTTTGGATGTAAACTTAGAAAATAAATTATGAAAAAAAAATAAAGGGAAGAGCATGTTCAAAGCCCATCCTGATGGAGCCTCATAAAATATTAAGAATTCCTGCTTTAGAGGCCTCTCATAAAGGGGTGATTGATCCAAGGGAAACATGATAAAGCGGCTTATAGTCTGGTGTTGAAATGCTCAGCAAACAAATCTTGTGTAATATAGCATCTGGTTAAGGCTCCCTTTCCTCAGTTTCCGTGATTTAGAGACTGCCACGTGGGGCTGGGCTGAGGCAAGTGGAGAAGCAGAGATACACAGGGTCCCCACTCCTGGTTCAGTGAGGATGGCTCAGAATTTAAGTTTCACATTGGCGCCTTGCAGGATGCTTTCTTTTGTAGAAAGGTTCTTAAGGTAAAATATGTTGGAAAATCATGAGCGAATGATCCCAGCTCTCAATTTAATATATTTATCATTCTATAGCATAACTAGGAGATATTGGCATGAGCACACATTATCATGGGAGATTTTCATTGTTATCTTTCCAGAGTCAACAAATCTTTTCATGTTGAAGTATACCTGACATATTCTGTGCCAAAGTAATAGTTATGCATAATGTAAGATATTATATGTACTTATCATGAAATCACATATACTTACCTATGTGGTATATACATATACTCAATAGTTTCATGAAATAGAAAATAGCTATGCATAACCTAGAATATTTTAATATTTAAAAAATTATATATCAGAAATTGTTCCATAACAATAGGAGGAAAAGTAAAAGTAACTTTAAGAGTATTGCATGCAGAAAGATGACCTAACAATGTTTTTATTGTGCCCTCCCTGCCTAAATATTTTTAAAGATGAGGTTGTTGGTAGATAGTGGCTTCTTTTTCACATATTCTTAGCGTAGGGGCTTGCTTATTTAAGTGTTGAACAAGTAGGCATATCAAGAGAATAACAAAACAAGTCAACATAAGCCTTGGGGAAAAAGGACAAAAGCAAACAATGTCACGTTGTCAGGCTCGAGAAGAATCAGAGGAAGAAGTAAAAGCTTGTGACAGAGACAGACAGCGGTTAAGTAAACTACATTTCAATTAGGAAGAATAGTGTCAGCATATCGATAATTTGATAATTAGCTAATTGTTGGTGGCTTTGCTCCACCTGCAGGATTACCCTAAAATACAACTTCATTATCCATGATATGCTTGATAAAC
Organism: Bison bison bison; assembly: GCF_000754665.1. Lineage (NCBI taxonomy): Eukaryota > Metazoa > Chordata > Mammalia > Artiodactyla > Bovidae > Bison > Bison bison. The sequence continues at coordinate 4,512,741 of NW_011495030.1, forward strand.
CACCTGGTAAATGAAATCTATCAAATCTATCTTTCCTTTTAAATATTAGCATCATTATGTAAGTTAATAAGTAACATTATAAAGATGGGGCTTTTTCTGTCTAAGGTCTCATTATGAATGTGCCAGTGGTTAAGTACAGACTAGATGGATTTTTACTTGCTAAATACTGAGTTTGGTTTCTTGCAGTCTCATCCTTTTGGGGAATAAGGTAGGATATATTCCTCTAACATGATACTGTCTGACTTAACTGTCATATAAAGTGTGCTTTCTGTCTGCACGTCCAGAGAAGTCGTCTAATCCAGATCTGCTCTTTGCTGCCCGGCCTTGGGCCCCTTTACCTTGTGCGATGCTCTTGTCAGCCACACATTGGCAGTCTGAGTTGGTTCTGGAACTGAAACCCGTTTGCCATCTTGCCTCTGCCCAGCACTGCTTCCTGACTCAAGGATCCACTGGGCCAGTGGATCTCTCTCTTTGCAGTGACAACACTTTTTGCTTGTTAGTGTGCTGCTAAGTCACTTCAGTCATGTCCAACTGTGTGTGACACTATAGACAGCAGCCCACCAGGCTCCCCTGTCCCTGGGATTCTCCAGGCAAGAACACTGGAGTGGATTGCCATTTCCTTCTCCAATGCATGGAAGTGAAAAGTAAAAGTGAAGTCATTCAGTCATGTCCGACTCCTAGCGACCCCATGGACTGCAGCCCACCAGGCTCCTCCGTCCATGGGATTTTCCAGGCAAGAGTACTGGAGTGGGGTGCCATCGCCTTCTCCGCTTGTTAGTGTACCCTTTCATAACGCCTCCTTTCACATATGTGGATCCGAATCTGGAGTCAAAAAGTGTATTTGGCTGACACATGTGTTTTATGATTCTGAAATGAAATTAAAAAAAAAGAGAATTTGTTGGCTAGATATTTGTCAAGTAAGGCTTTCAGTCACTAAGAGCTGGAAAGAGTCCCCGGATATCATGGATCTAACAGACTATCGAGCCCCTGAGTCAGTGATTCTTAATTTTGGTGGCCCTCATACCTGGTTCCTGATTTGGCACCTGCAGCGATGTTCGTCTGGGCACTGGGGGTAAAGGAGAGCCCAGATTTCACAGAAAGTATCTGTCTGTTCCAGAAGTTGAGAACTTCCCAGGTGGGTCAGTGGTAAAGAACTAGCCTGCCAATGCAGGAGACATAAGAGACACGGATTCAATCCCTGGGTTGGGAATATCCCCTGGAGGAGGACAAGGCAACCCACTCCAGTATTCTTGCCTAGGGAATCCCCATGAATGGAGGAGTCTGGTGGGCTACAGTTCATAGGGTCACAAAGAGTTGGACATGACTGCAGTGACTTAGGATGCATGCATGTGTAGTCAAGTATAATTCTGCAGTTTCCACCAGCAATGGTTAAAGGAATGGGCTCTGGAATTCGGTCTATCTGGAGATGAATTCCAGGCCCACTGATAGTTGATCAGATGTATGACTGTGGGCAAGTTTCTTAAACTTGGTATGTCTAAAAAACTGGACATATTGCTCAACTCAGATAAATTAATTAGATAATCTATTAATGCACCTGGCCTAGATGGGTGCTCTATAAATGTGGGAGTGATTTTATTTTACACAAGTAGCCTGAGCATTGGTCTGATTTTAGTCACTGCCATTCATGCTAAATGGCACTAAGTGCTTTAATGCTTTACAGCTCTGTTTGTTAAGCTCCCCATCTTGCTCCAAAGTCCAGGTCCTCTAGGCTCTATATCTGAACGCCCCTCCCCACTTCTCTACCACGGTCTCCCTTACGCACTCTGATACAGTTGCACTGTGCCACTTTTTGTTCATTGAACTCACCAAGCACATTCCTACCTCAGGGCCTTTGTACTTGTCATTTTCTCTGTCTGGAATGTTCTTCCATCAGAGGTCTCTGCTCAAACATCTCTTATCAGTGAAGCCACTCTGTATAAGATAGCACCCCTTCCAGACACTCCTTATTCCTCTTGTTATTTAGTCACTCTGACTTAAAGGCTTTTTTGTTTGTTTTGGCTTAAACAATAGACACTTGTTTTCTCACAGTTCTGGAGGCTGGAACACAATCAGAGTGCAAGAAATGGTTAGGTTCTGGTGAGGGCTGTCGTCCTGGTTTGCAGACACCCACCTTCTCCTTGTGACCTCGCTGTGTTCCTCAGAGCATGTGTGCAGAGAGACAGTGATTGATCTCATGTCTTACAAGTCCACCAATCCTTTCAGCTAGGACCCTACCCTCATGATCTCATTTAACCTTCATTACCCTCTAAAAGCCCTTCTCCAAGTATAGTCACATTGGGGGTTAAGGATTCAATATGTGAATTTTGAGAGGACTTAGGGTTTTTTTTCATGGCACTTATCTCCATCTGACATATTATGTACTACCTTATTTATTTGTCTGTCTTCCTTCTATAAAGTCAGGGGATTTAGTCTCTTTTATTCACTGGTGTGTCTCCAGAGCTTAGAACTGGGCTTAACACATGATAAGTACTCAATAAATGTCTGTTAAATTAATGAATGAAAGACCCTTATCTGCCACTCACAAACGGGTGACTTAAACATTTAATCAGCACATATTCACTCACTACATATCTTCCTTAAGGTGGTGTTCTAGGTGCTATTGGAAATACAAAGAGTTTTAAGATATGGTTCTTACTCTTAAGGAGCTTACAGTCTAGATTTAGAAAAATAACATATGAAAAATGACAAAACTAAACAAAACAATATGCTGCTGCTGCTGCTAAGTCGCTTCAGTTGTGTCCGACTCTGTGCAACCCCATGGACTGCAGCCCACCAGGCTCCCCCATCCATGGGATTTTCCGGGAAACAGTACTGGAGTGGGGTGCCATTGCCTTCTCCCAAACAAAACAATATAAAAATAGCTAAAAACACAAGGTAGAATATAAAGAGCATAGACATTGAGATAAATCAGGGGTCAAGGAGAAGGGTATTCCTTGGACGGGCTGGGCAGAGAAGGTTTCATAAAATGTGAACAAATCCTTAAGAGATGCTGGACTGTGATTGGTAGAGTACTGAGGGGCTGGTATCAGCGGACAGACAGAGAGGAGGTATCAGTAAAGACCTGCAGGTATGTTAGAGGGCATTGGGCGGGTCAGTATGGGTGGGTGGTTTCTCATAGACAAAAGCGAAATTTGAGGTTGTGGATGGCTTTGCAAGCTGGAAGAGAGTCAGGGCTGGTGGCACTGTCCTGAGGCACTGAGCTGGGAGTGAGAGTTGGAGGGTAGACCACATGATGTTTTCAGATGATGCATCTGCTGATGTAAAGGAGCACTGAATTTGGAGAGACCTGCCAACAGAGGAGGCTGTGCAAACAGCCAGGCTGAGGGCATGGGAGACTGAGCCACACACTAGCCAGGAAGGCTGGCTTTGCAAATAAACTCTTGATTACACAGAGGTTGGTTAGACATCTTGGGGATTATCCAGGCCTCCTGTCTTATTTTTCCTATATTAACAGTTAGTGTTTTGGTCATTTCATGGTTCATTGGCTCCTTTAACCAGGTAAGAAGGGCGAGAGTTTGTTTAAAACTTTTCTCAACTGCAGTTTCAGAATTGGTTTGTAGAGGGCCAGAGACTTGGGTGCAGGGCTTTTATGAATATTTAAAAAATAAACACCATGGGGGAAGTCCCTGGTGGTCCCATGGTTAGGATTCTGCACTTTCACTGCCAAAGATGCAGGTTCAATACCTGGTTATGGAACTAAGATCCCAGGAGCCTCGCGGTGCAGCTGGAAAAAAAATATGTAAGCATTAAATTTAATATTTTCTAAATGTTAATTACATCAGGCTGCCTGTCCATCAAGGTAGTTTACATCACCTGCCCATCTCCAGTCTCACGTGCCCAGAGACAGCGACGAGGACTCTCTCCTATAAACTGTTTCGGCTGTTTCACTACAGTGCTCACAAGTGTATTTGTTTAGAAACTGCTCCACTGGCAAGGTGTAACATCAGAGTCAGACAGGTGTTTTGCTGGTCTGGGAGGACCTGTAAGGTCAGTGGCCTACTGCTTACTCCTGTAAGAATTATCTGTTCGTGTCTGTTTGGAGACACAGTCTGCTCCCTTCTCCCCAAACCCAAATGATCAAGGCAGTTTTAGTCTCTGAATTACTTCTTGTTGCTTCGACTGGCTTCTGGGTGTTCTTTTGCTAACAGCCTGTGTGATGGATGTGAATTTAATTTCTCAAACACATTCAGTCCAGTTCAGTTCAGTTGCTCAGTCATGTCCGACTCTTTGCGATCCCATGAATTGCAGCACGCCAGGCCTCCTTGTCCATCACCAACTCCCGGAGTTCACTCAGACTCACGTCCATCGAGTCAGTGATGCCATCCAGCCATCTC
>NW_011495030.1:4517906-4521443 GCF_000754665.1 Bison bison bison
TTCCTTATGATTTCACTGACAGTTGAATTAAAAAATTCATTGCCTACAAAGGAAGGAAGCGTCTTCAATGTTCCAAACCTAAGTAAGAGTGAAAAAATGCATTCATAGAAATGCCTTCTAAAGCCCATTAAGATCTGCTTTCCCAGAGGCAAATAACTGGTACAGTATTACATGTAGCTTTTCCCTCTACTCTGGGTTTTTATTAGTGGGTGCTCCAAATTTCAGTATGGCCCTGCTGAAGCTTAGTAGGGTTGACTCAGATTGAGATTAATTATCTCTTGACTGGATGAGATTCAACTCAAGGTAGGGCTGGGACCCAGGTCCCTGGGCATGGTTATCAAATAACACAGTAGCATAAAGCAAGCAGCATTGCATGAAAAATCCCTTGCCTGTCATCCTGAATACCATTGCACATGATAAATTGTACTCCCAAGTTCTTTTGTTAGATTATTGTAATTATTGAGTAATTTTAAGAGTAGTCTATTGTGGCTTTTTTCATTTAAAGTTTTGAAAGCAGTTAATAAGAAATAGAAATGAAATGATTGGCACCACCAAGCTGTCACCTTCCCCGAAGCAGGCACTGCACACTTTGTATTTTTCATATCAATTTAATTAATTACGTAGTTTTTAGAGAAACTAATTTTACAAAAGAAGTAAAAGCTAAACTGTACTTTTAGAAAAACTTTTAAATTCTATTTCTAATTTGTTTCAAGTATGAGAATTCTGGTTAATAAACTTTGTTTTACAGACACACAGACAAAACTACCATTAATTTCATTATGGTATAAATTTATAAAAAGTTCTAGATAAAATTCCACACCTAATATCTTCCAGGAAAATTTATCTACAATATAGATTTTTAACTGTATATTCTAAATTTACTGAAATTTATTTTGCTTTTCTGAGTACAACACAGAATAATCAGAGTTCCTTTTTTTTGTTCAAAGAAAGTCACTGGTTGAGCTGAGCTTATGCATGAAAAATTTCACCCCAGAAGGATAATATTTTTTGAAAGGAGCGAGAACAGGGTTTTGAATGGAAGTGTGTGTAACTGGAAGAAGAGGGGGACGTTGCCACACGTCCCTTCTCTGCTGCAGAAGTCACTGTTACAGTAATGTTGGGCTGCACTCAATGAGGCAGTTCCTGTACTTCTGTCTTGTCTTTAAAAACATTTGAAATTCAGAAACCGTGATCCTGTAGCCAGAAGGGAAAATTAAAACATGTTAACTGAGGAAGTTCATTAATTTTTAAAATCTTTTATCTTTGGTCAGCAACCAACATATTTAGAAAGACTTTTAAAAAATGTTTCAAAACACCAATAATCCACAGGGACAAATTGAAAAAAAAAAAAAGGAAACACTACAATGAAATTCTGCATCTGGTTGACATTTAAATAAAGCTGCCAGAGTACAAACAAATTTCAGGACAATTCTAGTGACATATTTCTAAAAGAGAGTGCAGAAAAAAAATATTTGGCGGAGCAAATCTTAACACCACATGTGAGGGAACCATCAATATTATTACACTATGGATTTGCCAAATGACCCAGAGCATCTGGGAATACTATAGAGAATGCTGTAACTGGAACCTGATTATGTGCTTTCATATGGTGGACTGTGTACTGAGGCCAGTTCTAGTTCTTTTGAAAAAGATAAGCCAAGTCTACTGACTCAGTTCAGTTCAGTCGCTCAGTCATGTCCAACTCTTTGCAACCCCATGGACTGCAGCAGGCCAGGCCTCCCTGTCCATCACCAACTCCCAGAGCTTACTCAAACTCATGTCCATTGAGTTGGTGATGCCATCCAACCATCTCATCCTCTGTCGTCCCTCTCTCCTCCTTGTAACTGTTAAATAGATGAGGGTTAAGTGTGCAGATGTCTGCATGCATGGTGCAAACTGGGCTAAAGAAAAACCGTTAAAAAGAAAACAGTGACAATGAAACTCCTGGGAGGTAGTCTGTTCATGTCAGTGTGAGGCAGGTGCAGATGTCTTAGGCTGGGCTCAAGATGTGTCTTGGACAAAAGGTAAAATTCTGAGTGTAGAGAGTCCAACTGGGTTCTTAGATGTACACCAGTGCTGAACCACGTTAGTTAAAACTCTGTGAAAGTAACTGATTCCAGGCTCGTACAGTGTAAAAATTCTAAACATTTTGAAAGAGTGAGTAATTACTCTGTGTGTTTGAGGGAGTCCTCCAAGTTGGTTAGAAAAGCAGGCTGCACTAGAAAAGCAGTAATTCAGTTTGTAGACCCTAGAATCTAGAGCCATGATTCACTTCTGCCACCTGTGTCTCTGATTCCAGTCCACTGGCATCAAGCCAAGTGCTCAAACGAGTATTTTGCTGGAGTGATTTATCACAAGGTTGTGAATTCTAGAAGATATCAGATCAGAGACCCAAGAAATTCTATCCAATTACTGTAATTAAATCTTACCAACTCAGCCCATGGGGCTGAAGCTTCAATTGACATAAAAGCAGTGGACCTCTGAAGTGTTCTTCTGAGAATGGAGGAGCAGAAAGACTAGCCCATGACAACTGTTAAATCTGGCTAACGGATATATACACATTGTGTATCCATATGGGTCTATGAATAGCGTGGATATTACACTGTTGGATTTTACTAATGGACATTACACTATTTGACCTGCCTTTGTATATTGTTTAACATTTCCGTTATTAAAAGCAGAAGAAAAAGAAAGGGAAGGAAAACAGTTTTGCTTAAAGTTCTAGCTGGAAAGCAATCTTAGCAGACTGAGATAAGACAGTTAAAGATGAACCTATTCTTCTCTGCATAATGACACACAGGATTTTTTGGGAGAGAAATGGAAAGCCTGTGGTTCAGTGTGTTTATTTAGCAAGGTTTTGTTACCTTTCAGCCTCCCTCCTGCTCTTCAAAGTGAGAATAGGATTTCCTTCTCAATGCTTTCACACAGATAAAGAAATCTATAAGCATTCCAAAACTTTGTTTCCCATTGGCCACAAGGAAAGTAAAATACTTTTTTTTTTATTTGGCAAGTGAAGGAACATAATGGCAGCGTCATTTCAGAGAAGGGTATTGCTTGAATAGTCATTAATAAAACCAGCACAGTAGTCCCCTCTGTGGCTGTTCACAGTCATAATCTTATCAACTTGCTTACCCAGGGCATGATGTTCTTGATTTGACAAAATAAGACAAAGGGGACCTCATTAATACCTTATGTTCAAAATGCTTTATGTTTTTCAAATAATTCCAGGGTTTTTTGTTTGTTTTCATTTTGAACTTAGAAAACCACTGGTATTGTAAGGAAAAAGTATTTATCTCCATGTTATAAATGAGCAGCTGAGACATAGACAGGTCAAGGGCCTTGACCAAAACTTCTCAGGAGCCTTGGAAATGATTTTAGGTCTTCTGGAATCAAGATTGCCAGGAGAAATATCAATAACCTCAGATATGCAGATGACACCACCCTTATGTCAGAAAGTGAAGAGGAACTAAAAAGCCTCTTGATGAAAGTGAAAGAGGAGAGTGAAAAAGGTGGTTTAAAGCTCAACATTCAGAAATG
>NW_011495030.1:4522035-4531406 GCF_000754665.1 Bison bison bison
GACAGGGATGAGATGGCTGGATGGCATCACTGACTCGATGGACGTGAGTCTGAGTGAACTCCGGGAGTTGGTGATGGACAGGGAGGCCCGGAGTGCTGCGATTCATGGGGTCACAAAGAGTCGGACAGGACCGAGCAACTGAACTGAACTGAACTGATGCTTTCAGAGCCTAGGGTGGTTTACACAGCTTCCTGTAACCTTGGCATTGTGTGGATTTGTCTTGGGTCATTTCTTAGTTTGGGGGATTGGTTTCCTTCAGAAGCAGCTGGGTCCTGTGCTGGAATGGGGTGGTTCAAATTCAGATATGGGTTCTCTTGCTGTCCTAGCCCCCTGGACAGGACAGCCTCTTAGAACCCGCATCTTTAACTGTCAAATGAAAAGCTGTGAAGAGTGGATAACACCAAGCTAGAAGGGTCCAGCACCAAAACTGTGGCCCTCAGTAGCTGTGAATCCTATTTCTCTTATCCTTCCTGGGAAATGCAGTCCAAGAGTCAATGCAAGAAAGGCCCCTCTCCATTCTTCTAGGTAGATGTGTAAAAGGCTAAGACTGGGATTCAGAACCGCTCCCTCCTCCGCCACCCCAGGCCCCCACTCACCCCCGCGCCACAAGCAAATGACGCTTACAATCTCTCTCTCGCTGATGACCCTTCAGACTTCAATGGATCAGTGCTTCTGACCACCGACCCCACCTAGAAAAGAGCACGGGAGGGCCAGGGAGATTTCAAGCAGTGCTCTGCGTCTCAGCCGAGTCTAGTAAATGCTGGTTAGAAGGCAATGGCACTCCACTCCAGTACTCTTGCCTGGAAAATCCTATGGGCGGAGCAGCCTGGCAGGCTGCAGTCCATGGGGTCGCAGAGTCGGACACGACTGAGCGACTTCACTTTCACTTTTCACTTTCATGCACTGGAGAAGGAAATGGCAACCCACTCCAGTGTTCTTGCCTGGAGAATCCCAGGGACGGGGGAACCCGGTGGGCTGCCATCTATGTGGTCGCGCAGAGTCGGACACGACTGAAGCGACTTACCAGCAGCAGCAGTGCGCCCGCCCCATGGCGCCCCCGTGTGGCTTCTTTTGGTAGGGAGGATGCACCCGTCCCTGTTTTGGAGGAAGCTGGATCCTTGGGCAGTGGCCTGGCCCAGGGGGGTCCCTGGCATTTGACAATACAATCGGCTAGAGTCCACTAGGCACTGTGGGAGGATCAAAGCATTCTTGAGGGGTCTGAGGCAGGCACCCGGGGTTGCAGTTTTGTTAGCTTGGCCTCACCTCGACAATAAATTTTCTACTAAAGAAGGGGCAGGGGTGGAGGGCAGGGGGCGGGGTGGCGAGGCTTGGTGACCAGGAGGCGAGAATGGGAGTTTCTTGCACCTGCACTCCCGCCCCGTTGAATCAGTGTGAAGCAAGTGACATCTCCCCTTTGCCTGCCCCCTTCAAACTCATCTTCCTTCCTTAGAACACCCGCCTGCTGTCTGGGGTCAGCTTTTCAAAGAGAGTATTTCCTCCTGGCTCTTCAAGTTTATGTAAGCACTTTGTAAGAGGGTTGCGCGCTCAAGCTGGGCTTTCGTCTTTCCCGTCCCCTCTCTCCCCACACACCTCCGTGGAGAAACCATCACACAAGCCTTTTTCAGTTTCTCACCCCACCCAAAAGTATTTTTTTAAAAATATGGGAAGGACCTTTAGAGGTGACTTGGTTCAAGCCTTTCATTTTGCAGAGTAGCCAGTCAAAGCCTAAAGAAGTAATGGTGAGTAAATTGGCCCAAGGTCAAGGGTTACTTTAGTTGGCAAAACCAAGACTAGAACAGGAAAATCTCTGGAGACTCTTCTACTTTTTTTACACTGCTTATTTCATAGAGAAAAAGAATCTTAGAACTGTCTCAGGCAGGTCAAGTGCTGTGTAGAAGTGTCTGTGTTTTTGCCAGTTGGCTTCCAGACCTGTGATCACACTTCAGTCACTTGGATGTATGGATAGTTGCTTGCTATCTATGTGAATCCAGGGTGAGCAGGAGCCAAGTACAGTTTGATCCTCTTTTCTTAGCCACTCCCTCCCCACCCCCAATCCATCAGGAGGGAGCATCTGTGCTCTTTGTGTCACACTGTTGGACTCTTCTACTAGGTTAGAGTAAAGCTTGACCATAGGGATGCTTCTGGTAGAAACTGGAAGGAATTCAGCCAGCCAGCAAGGACACATTTCAGGGAGACTTCCTGGGGTTAACAGCAAAGAAAATATTTTGGCCCTCTCCAGAGCCCAAACTCAAACCCCAGAGGAAGCTTAGAACACAGGGTAGGGATGCTGCTGCTGCTAAATCACTTCAGTCGTGTCTGACTCTGTGCAACCCCATAGACGGCAGCCCACCAGGCTCCCCCGTCCCTGGGATTCTCCAGGCAAGAACACTGGAGTGGGTTGCCATTTCCTTCTCCAATGCATGAGAGTGAAAAGTGAAAGTGAAGTCGCTCAGTCCTATCCGACTCTTTGCAACCCCATGGACTACAGCCTACCAGGCTCCTCGGTCCATGGGATTTTCCAGGCAAGAGTACTGGAGTGGGGTGCCATTGCCTTCTCCCAGGATAGGGATAGGGAGGCCTATTTAAGTGACCTGGTAATTTTTTTTTTGTCTTTTCTTTCCTTAAAATTCAGCCATCTGGACTGAATCTGGAAGTTACAGCATCATGGAACCTTGATGACATGTGAGAACCCTCTTTGTCACTTGAATGAATCCACCACACTGGATCTGGGCTCTAGGGAACTGAATCTTTTGTGAAATTACTCTATGTCCCTTTCTTTCACTAGATGACATTTTTGGGTTTTATTATCACATACTTGACTTGGATTTTGATTAGATAAGATCAGTAATGGAAATATGCAGGAGCAGAATATCACCAAGATGTCAAAATCAACACCAAGTTTGTTTGTTTCTTTTTCCTCTTTCCTCTTCTTGTCCTTCTTGGACTTTCTTCATGCCCTTATGATCCGAACCATGAGTCCATCAAATGGTAGTTTACATTTGTTACTGTTTGAGAGAGAACTTGGAAACCAATGAAATTTACTCTTCACTTTAGTCAAGAAACTGGAAGCCCAGGAAAGTGAAAGGATTTACCCAATGGGCCCTACCAGGGATGAATTAAATTTTCACCATAGTGCCTGCATCACAAACACTTTGCTTTCCTCTTCTTCTCTACTTGATATTAATAGTTGGACTATTGGGAAAATATGGAGAGTGATTTGAGTGTGGTTAAAGGCTGTCCTCTAGAAATGTTAAGGCCCAGTATGGGATGGGAGTAGAGGTGAGCAGTTCTCAGGGATAAGGGTTCATGGTCAGGTAAGCATGAGGCTCCCAGGGGCTTCAGGGAGGCCCCCAGCAGGAGCTCAGTGTGCCTCCCGATGTGGCAACAAGCAAAGACACGCCCACGGGATTGGAACCCAGGCCCCACTACAAGCCTGAGCCTATACCTCCCCTGACGGCCATTTGGAATGGGTACTGAGAAGTCATGGACGCCTGCAGTTGCTTCATCTCCTAGAAGCTACTTGACCCCCAAGTGAATTGAGCCACATTTCCCAGCATGGAGGATGGAAGCTGCCTGGGGGTTGGGTCGGGCTGGCTGGCAGATCCTTGGATGTTCTAGGATTGCTTCACACACCCAGCATCTAACTCCATTCACCTCCCACAAAGGGCACATTTTTGTTTGTTTGAATGGTGTGAAGACTTTGAGGTGGAGAGGGAGTTACTGTGGACCCTTTGGTCCCACGCAGTCATTGTGGAGCTGCGTGTCTCCTTAGCAAGTCCCATGCACTCTCCAAAACTCAATTTTCTTCTCCGTTTGTAAAACGAGGGGGCGTTGACTAAGTGCGTCCCCTTCTGTCATAAATGCCTGTGATTTAAATCTTGCTTCCCACGGAGGAGGGATGAGAGCGCAGATCGCATTGTCCTTTTTTGTTCAGCATTTCCCCCTAGACATGCAGGGCAGGGAGCAGGGAAAAGGAGACTTCCAAAGCCTCGCGGAGAACAGTTATCTTCCGCTAGCTGCCTCATCCCCCGGCCCCCTCCTCTTGGCTTCTGACTGGTCATATATTTGATTACGCAAAGCAAATTGGGAAATCGAATCGCCGCAGTCCCATCTGGGATTATTTATTTCGCTGCGTCCACAGCCGGTAGAAGTTGTGAGACGATATAACGTTAAGAGTAGCCTTCCGCGAGAGGAGGTGGGTTTGAGGTCGTCTTCTGAAAAGAAACCGGAGCGTTTATCAGCCAAAGCAGAGCTCTTCTGCGATGCTTAGACGGTTCCAAAAACCATTTACCACTCCGGGCGCTGCCGGCAGGTTGACGTCGCGAGGCCGCTCAGGCTGGCGGTGCAGCGCAGGCCTCACCTCCCGGCCTGGATGCTGGAAAGTCGGGCGAGGACCCAGGAAATCGGCCTCGTATTTCCCGGCTTCGGGCTCCCTTGGGCTCTCCGCAGGCCAGTGCCTTGAATTCAAATGATAAAACTGAAACAAATAACTCCTAGGTACTGACCGTTTAGTGCGGGCGGGTCACCGTGCCAAGGCCTCTGCACCTATCTTGTCCTTTAAGGTTAATTTCACTTTGCAGTTGTGCAAAGTGAGGTGCAGAGGGAGTTAAGGACTCTCCTCGATGTCCCCAGCCAGGGAACCGCAGATCAAGCATTTTAACCCCTGAGAGCCTATTCCCAAACCTGGACTCGGCCTCCAAGCTGGTTACCCTAGAGGCGCCTGGACCCAGAAACCCCGCTCCATTCTAGCAGCCGGGGCCTCAGAGAACGCGCAGGAAGTGACCGGGCCAGGCTTGGGAAGCTAGGCGTCCTGCAGTGGCACCTGAGCTCGCGTGGTGGGCGGCCGGCTGCGATTCTTAGCAAGGAATTAACGGGCGAGCGCGGCCAATTTGAAACATGCTTTTATTTTATTTTTTTTGAGAACAGAAAAGAAAGCCCCTATCATTTTGAAAGAGGAAAACTCCCCGCGCCCCCTTTCTGTCCCACCCGCCCAGGTTCCCTTGCTTGACTCGATGTGGGGAAGGGGGAAGTTAGCATTGCGTGTGTCCGAGATTCAAGAGAAAGGAAAGGGGTGCGAGAAGAGAGAGAGCTGCAGCAAAGGGAGAGGGAGAAGAAAGGACCCCCAGCGCCGGCCAGCTCAGAAAGAAGACACTCCCGAAGCTACCCCCACCATGGGGGACTGGCGGAGACAGTGGCGGCCCGCAGCTTTGTAATTTACTAGAGAGACGCCGAATTGCACTTTGTAATTTGGTGTTGGTTTACAAGCCAAAAGACCTTCTGTTTCTTCGCCTAATAGATCTGCAGTCAGGGCCTGACCCCTTTTCAGAGAGGGCCCTGGGGAAAGGAGCTGGGTTCCTGGGCCATCGCCTGTCAGTCAAGTTTGGGAGACAGTTGGTGGCCGGGCCCCCTGGGGCTGCAAGGGCGGCCGCCCACTGGCCAAATAATGTTTATTAAACTCCCATTGTGTGAAAACTGTCCTCTTTACTACAACGGGCCAAAGATGGACATTCTTCCCATTGTGCAGATAAGGCAACTGAGGCCCAGGGATATAATTAACCAAATCAGGTAATGGATGGAACAACCAACAACCAGCCCAGGCTCTCTCACTTCCGCTGCCTCTGTATATTTAGTTTACTAACCAGTTTGTGCAGTCCAGATAATTTCTGATTTAATATTAGAGTTCCTCAGGTTTTCCTAAACTCCTAAGATAAAAACTTCTCCACTCCGACACCATCTCACCTCTCAGCAATTGGAGGGATCTTGATCTTCTTGGGGAGTTCAGGGTCAGGGAATGGAGTGTAATTCAACAGGATCACGATTACAGTTGTTTGCCCCCAAAGTACCACAGGTGGGGTGCAAAGAGAATAGGACAGGTTGGGGAAGGTACGTGGAGGTGGGTGGGGAAGTCCGGAGGAAGCAATAGGGCTGTAGAGTAGGTTTTTAATGCGGGAGGAAGGGTGGGGGCCTGCGTGCAGTGGAGGGAATGGTCCAGGACCCACCCACCTGGATCCAGAGTACTCCACCCCTCCAGAAAATTCTCTGGCTCTGCTTTCCCCAAATCTACCCAGATGCGGCGCAGGGAAAGGCACAGCGGGCTCAGACTTCTGAGGGCCTCGCACTTTCCTTACGCTTTCAGGAGCTGCCTTCATGGTCCTCAGGTGACCCCTCCTCCCAGCTCCAATCCCTTGTCCTGGTTTCAGCCCGCACGGTTTACTGTTCACAAATCCCACGTGTTTCCTCCTTGTGTAGCAGCTTTTACAACTCGAACTAGTTCAAGGGCTGCCCGTCTTGTTTATTTTCTGTTTAGGAAACAGCAGATCCCGCCCCCTTTCCCCTTTCACTCTGTCTTGGTTCCCCTTCCCCTCAATCGAGTTACCCAAAATTTGCAAACTTTTTTTGTGCCGTCCCTCTCTCTTAGGGTAACCACTAGTTTAGCAAACCTACTTTCTTAATTTTGTTTTTTAATATTTAAAACAACTAGCGAAGGGCTAACGATTTCCTGTCCTCCGCCCCCTCCCCCGGTAAAAGCACTAAATTAAATAAAAACCCAGTCGGCCAACTGCTTGCCCACGCAGCCAGCAGTGTTGGAAGTTTGTAGTTCGTTAGCATGTCTCGGTAGAAGCAATGAACAGGCTGTTTGCTGCTGCTGCTGCTGCTAAGTCGCTTCAGTCGTGTCCGACTCTGTGCGACCCCATAGACGGCAGCCCACCAGGCTCCCCCGTCCCTGGGATTCTCCAGGCAAGAACACTGGAGTGGGTTGCCATTTCCTTCTCCAATGCATGAAAGTGAAAAGTGAAGGTGAAGTCAGTCAGTGGTTTTCTACTCTTAGCGACCCCATGGACTGCAGCCTACCAGGCTCCTCCACCCATGGGATTTTCCAGGCAAGAGTACTGGAGTAGGGTGCCATTGCTACAAAGGTAAAAACAGCTAACGGGGAGACGCAGAAGGGCAGGTACCAAAATCAGAAGCCGCGCAGGGAAATAAAAAACACGAAACCATTGTGAGTTTTTCTGGCTTGAAACGAAGGACTTCTCGAAGTATGAGACTTCAGAACAGAGGCAGACCTAGGACCTTGCATACCAGTCCATTGCCCTCCCACTGCGTGACCCAGGGCTCCTCTTTGAACTTCAGTTTCATCATTGGGAAAAACGGGACAAATAACACACTTCTGCGCTCAAGAATTCAAACTCTCTAACATGGTGAATAAATGCACACTGATGAGTGTAAGAAACTACGCAAAAGGTTAAGAATCACAGTGTTTCTAGGTGGTGCCAAACAGGAGTCTGCTTGGCTCTTTGTCCTGTGTTTGAGCGGACACAGCTCCCATGTGACCCTCCGAAATGCCCAGAGGGACTGAGCAGCGGACAGCAATAAACAGAACTGTTTCTCTACCTCCTTCGCTGGGCATGGAAAGCGGCTCGAGAGAGAAGAACCCGCACAGAGAGAAATCCAAGTGCCTGGTAACTAGGGAAGAACTTTCCGCATCGCCCCCTGCGCCTTCAGCACATCGCGTTAGTTTCACAGTAGTCTTTCCTAAGCTGCCTCGTTCCCACCTGTTCGAGCTTGGTTAATTCTGCCTGCCTGTCTGCCTGCTCCGCTGCTCTGTCGTGTCCGTCTCTTTGCGACCCTCTAGGCTCCTCTGTCCATGGGATTTTCCAAGCAAGAACACTGGAGTGGGTTGCCATGCCTTCCTCCAGGGGATCGTCCCGACCCAGGGATCAAACCCACGTCTCTTGAGTCTCCAGCATTAGCAAGCAGGTTCTTTACCACTAGCGGTTAACTTCTAACTTTCAGTAATTTCCTTTGTTTAACAAATATCTGTAGCGGGCCTACTATGTGTTCAGTGCACAGGCATTCAGTTTTCTAATCCGTCTTCTAAACCAATCCTAAGAAGCACTGATTATTTAAAGATATAACTAGAAAAGTGTCCAAGTGACTTTATATTTAGTTCGAGATAAAATGCAGCCTTGAATTAGAAGACTAATTCCCTTTTTCAAGATGTCAGAAACGTAACCGTTATTAAAACATTTACGTAAGAGATTTACGAAGGAGCCCTTTTCCCTCTTGTAAATACATTCACGAATACCAAAAAGTTCTCTTTAAAAGGAGGTTTCGTTTAAAAAAAAAATGCTTAGAGTGAATATATTGTACTTAGATCTCTTAATGGCACGTATATCCCGTTCTCTCCCAAATCAACTCATAGGAATTCATATAGAAAAATATAAGTGACTTGGTGACCTGCCTATCTCACGGGCGTGGTGAAAGTTAACGAGGAACCACTTTTCACCTTGAGGATGAGTGGCGCTAGCCCCCAAAGTATCTGCAGGTCATTATGTCCTCTTAAGCCGGCGCTGGGGTGCAAGGTAACCATTGATTTATTCTTGCAGGAGAAAGTAGGATGCCTCCGTGCGCTTCTCTTATTTCCGCTCCTATCTCTTATTTCCGCTCCTAACACTGGGTTAATGATTGAGTCGCAGACACACTGGTGATGCAGATGACTTAAGTTTTTCTGAAAGCTGCCTTGTCGTCTGTTACTTTCTCTTGAGGACAACGTGATTTGTAAGACTGTTGTCTACTTATTTTCTAGCCCACGAGATAAATGGCGACTTCGCTCCCGCCGGCGCCGTCACACTTCGGTTTTAACCTCGGGACAGACTTCCCGGCTGCACCGAAGGCCGCCAGGGAGGATTCTGGCGGAGCGCGGCGGGAGGGGCGCGGCGGTTGCGAGGAGGCGGGGAGCGCCGGGCCGAAGCGCCTCGGCCAATCAGCGTGCACACCGCCTGACAACCGGCCAATCAGCGGGCACAGAGCTCGGGGGCCCAAGCGGATAATACTGGGAAAGGGAGCCGAGGCTGGCGACTTCAGCCAGGGGCAGTGCGCTGTTCGCTGCTGCTTGCGTCCGCCCGTCCGCGCGTTCTGGGAACTCGAGATCGAAACCTGGTCAAGACGACCCAACCTTCCAGTTCAGCTAAGGTCAGAGAAAGCCAGAAGCAGACTCAGCGAGGTGAAGCGCCTGGCTGCTGAGGAATGATCAGAGTCCGGGATGTGCGGAGCCTGGTCGCTAAGAATTTGACTCACTTTCTCCATGCTCCTTCTCTTCCACTCCTCATCCACTGGACTCCGGGCCTCCAGCTGTCAGCCCCAGATTTCGTGACAGGGTGTGGCGACCCCGATTTCTGTTTGCAAGCCCTGCCAGCAGCCCAAGAGCAAGGTCCCAAGGCTGGATTTCTTTTGCCTAGGCTGCTTAGCCGGGGCCTCAGAGTCTTGGTGAGTTGATGTGATGTTGCTGGGGTGGGCAAAGGGCGTGAATCATCTTTCCCTACCTTTCCTATTCTACTTGTATGTCTTGTCTTTAAGTGCAAATCATGAAC
>NW_011495030.1:4531506-4532563 GCF_000754665.1 Bison bison bison
CGATGTACACAGAGCCCGCCTGGCTTAGTGCTGCGCGGCTGAAACACTGCTGATGCTGGACGGGTGTCTGCAGCTCTGTGCCCAATGTCCCCATGGGATTCTATTGGCAGCAAAACAACTTTGATTTTTAGTTGATTAAATCTGGAGTATCCTGGGGGTGGGGGGAGTGTGCTGGGGTGTGGGGTGAGTTTGGGGAGGATAAGAGAATCTCTCCAAGCCCGACAGGTGTAGGAGGATGACAGGTGTGTGGGAATTGTGGGTGGTACCTCGCAGGGTCCAAAGGTCCCTTGTGATCTGGAAGAAAACAGTTCTTCCATGGACATTTTTATATTCATCATGGCTATACTAGTTGGATATGGCAAAGCCTGACTAGTGACCAAGGCCGTGGTAGTTGAACACGCTATCTTTACCCAGGGACTTGTCCCAAAAGCGTGTGTGTGTAAAGCCAGAGAGGGTTGGTGTTCACAGAGCACTTAGAATGCACAGATAGGAACCTTGTTGGGTTGGGGAACCGTGACGGGGCCTAAAGATACAAGAAATAAATGCTCGTGTGGTCTGGATGTGAAGGACGTGTAGAGAAGTGGGCTTCTCAAGAGGTCGGAGGCAGGCAGACCAGGCGCTCTGGGCCCCAAGCCTGGGGACGGTGCCTGACGGCTGTCGGTCGGTGGGTCTTTGGGTGTTTTCCTGTCTCTCCAGAGTGCAGGCCACTGAGCATAGGCCCGGGCGAGGCGTGGTGCGCCATGGCGGACGGGCAGCCGGGTCCCGCCGTGGACTGGGAGATCGACGTGGAGAGCCTGGAGCTGGAGGAGGACAGCCGCGGGGGCACCGCCGCCAACGCCGCCCGGGCCCAGCCCGCCGCCTGCCTACGAGGACGACGACGACGCGGAGGACGAGGACGACGTCGACGCGGAGGACGAGGGAGACGGGGAGGAGGCGGCCGCATCTCCAGGGGGTGCCGGGGGCGGCCGGGAGCGGGCAGGGAGCCCTGGCCCCCAAGGCCGTCCACGGCGCCGCAGGCCTCGGCAGGCGCCCGCCGGGCCTCCGGAGCGCGGCGCAA
>NW_011495030.1:4532747-4533574 GCF_000754665.1 Bison bison bison
GCGTACCCGCCAGCCGGCTCACCCCCTCCCGGGTGTTTGGGGCCGCGGTGGGGGTCGGGAGTCGGGGAGGCAGGTAACGCACACTCTTCGGCCCGGGTCTTCCAGGCGCCTGGCCCTGCCTCAGAAGGATGTGAGGATACCTCTGCCCACGCTGGCCTGCGGTGTCGGGAGGCAGGAAGCCATGGCCATCGCTGGGGAACTTGGCAGAAAAGATTTTGTGTGAAGAAGCAGGCAGAGAGGTCTTGAAAGTGGTTTAGTTCCTTTGGGGACATTATGGGACATAATTTTATTTCGATTTTCTATATTTTATCGTTTATTTTGGTGGTGTTGGGAAGCGGAGGACAGAGGCCATTGCAGCTCCCTAAGTCCATGGGCGTATTACCCAGCTGATCGAGAAAAAGAACCACCCAGCACTTAGAGCTCACAGCACTTCCGCAGTCACGGGCCCCTTAGGAAAGTTGCTGCCTATTTATGTGTTTGTCAGTCGTGTCCCACTCTGCGACCCCACGGACTGTAGTCCACCAGGCTTCTCTGTCCAGGGGGTTTTCCCGGCAAGAACACTGGAGTGAGTTGCCGTTTCTTACAGATGAGAGCAAAAGTGACTTGGGAATTTTGAAGAGACGTCTGACTTCCAGGAGAACTACCTAAGAACCAGTTGACAGATCTCTGCCGCCAGCGCGGGGCTATGGCTGTGAGGAGAGCCTGAATCTTCTTTAAGGGAAAGGGTCTTCTTGAACCTCGGCCTGGGACTGTGTGTTTCTTGTGTCCCTGTGCAAGCGCGCTCCGAAGAGAGCGGGCAGCTCCCACTTGGGGGTGGATGGAGAATT
>NW_011495030.1:4533674-4586161 GCF_000754665.1 Bison bison bison
AGGCCTTGGGCAGTGATCCTCATGGGAAGCCTCCCAAAGGCCCTAGAGAGCGCGGCGCGCTGGGCTCCAGAGGTGCCTGGGCCGCGGCGCGGCCTCCTCGGGTGTCCCGCGTGTTGCAAGGCGGTCTCTGCGTTCGCTCGCGCTCCCCGCGGCTTGCGGGCGGGGACGCGGGTGGGGAAGGGCCCGGAATTCCACCTACCGGGCGGTGACAGAGGGTGCGCCCGACTCTGGTTTTGCTCACCTTCGGGTGCCCAGTGAACAGCTTGGAGTTTTGGGCAGACCTGGAAACTTTCGACTTTTCCGCGTCGACTCTCTGTACCGGATCCCATCAGCCCTGCTTCGAGGAGAAACCTGCTCCACATCTCTGACCAACGTCGTCGGGTGCCCGGCGGAGTCTTTGGCCCTAGGCTGGGCTCCGAGGTTACAGCGGTTCGCCGCAGCTCTGTTTTAGGGCCCGGCTCCTACCATCTCATCCACTGTGGATTTCACGTCCTCCCCGCCTGTCCCTCCACTTCTGAATGTGGACTATGTCTGGATGACTCTCGAAAAGTGGCCCCAGGGAAAGCCCGGGCCCTTGCCCCACAATTGGAGGGTTCAGACAGAGCATCTAGCTCATTGTGCTGGAACTAAGCGGTGCTGATATTAATTTGTTTAGAATCATCTTTACATGGGATGGGAAAATAAATACATTAAGAACGAGGAAGATTACTCATGCCTCTCCCTTCTCTTACACCACCTCCCCCACCCTAGGGCTCTATTGATTGTGTTTCTTGTATTTACAGGACAAGAAGGGGCTTTCCGGGAAACAGAATAATTTCGAGCGCAAAGCAGTGTATCAGAGGCAAGTCAGGGCACCCAGTTTGCTGGCCAAAAGCATTTTAGAAGGTAAAGCAACGCAGAATTATCCTTTAGCCTTTTAAACTGTGTTCTCAGTGATTCTCATTATTCAGGCACATGGCATTTTTACTTATCTGTGAAGGAGCAATCTGAGGGGGAATTGCTTTTTATTGGAAAGTTTGGGTTTGGGAAGGAAATCAGGATTTGGGAAAATTAATCTCACATACCTCCTTTTTTTCACTGGTAATTTTGTTTTCTGCCTAGTAGTTAATGGGTTAACATGGAGTACATGTGAAATTTGCCCTAGTGTGAGGGATGTACAGATACATTGCCAAGTGATCCCAGAGCAGATGTCCTGGAAGGAAATAAATTAAAAGAAAAGAAATCTTTAGTTTCATTTGGAACTAAATAGAATGAGTCAAGTGAGTTTGGGCAGCTACCCACTGCCTTTAGTCTGGGCAGTCCAGCCTTTAATACCTCTCTTTTTAATTGTACTCCTTTTCTCTCTGGATTATCTACTTAAATTGCAGTTATTCCACGCTTCATTTTGCTATATTGACAGTTTATAGATTGTAGAATGTGGAAAAAGTTTTGAATCACACAAGAGAAGTGGAGGTTGAATTTGAACAGAGTGATGTCTCTCTCTCCGTGTGTTTGTTTTCTCTAAAGCTTGGGAATATATTACTTTTTCTTACAATACTACTGATTTTTAAAAATGGTTCAGTTTGGGTATGGAATTTATTTATTGATATAATAATATATTGACTGTCTCTCACCATTTAAAGAAAGGGAAAGTTTATATTTGCTCTAATTGCTGCCATTTCATAAGGCTCAGGTTGAAAAGCAGGTTTTTTTTTTTTTTTTTAAAGTAGGCATTTGAATTGTTTTTCCTATGTGGCTTCTGAATTGAGTTGTTTCTGGACAGGTTTTAAAGTTTGTTCATGTCTCACCCTGCGCTGTATACTTCTGACCTTAGAATGGCTTCTCATGCATTCAAAATGAATTTGGTTACAAACTGGGTAAACAGATTTATAACCATAGGGACCACACTGATAAATTGAAATTGTGCCAAAGCAACTTGAGAAGTGGGAGGACAAAATGGAATAGAAAATCCAAGTAAATAACTTTCTGGCAAGAGCTCACCATAGAAATGTACACATTCATTTTCAAATTATATTTTATTTGCAAATGAGTATGATGGGTTTGTCACTATGTAAACACAAACATCACAAATGAATCCTTCAAACAGACTTGACAGTGGTGAGTGCTTGGGGCTGATGAAATACTCAAAGTATTTTGTGCTGCCAGGAATTCTATTTATGATTTATACTAATCTTTGTTTTTTACTTTATCCCTATTTATAAGATGTATAATGACTTAATCTATGTTCTAGTGATTGCTTGTTCAACCATTTTGGTATCTGGCCAATGTGATTAGTACTGGTGAAAGATGTTTCAGATCAGTTATTTTCCGTATAGCAGGGGGTACTCTGGCCTTTGTTTGTACTGGTAGTCAGAGGTGGGGGTAGGGGCCCGGTTAAATTGTTCACTGCAGAGTCTCTTTAGTTAACAGCTCTTTTCAATTTTCTA
Source organism: Bison bison bison (assembly GCF_000754665.1). Lineage (NCBI taxonomy): Eukaryota > Metazoa > Chordata > Mammalia > Artiodactyla > Bovidae > Bison > Bison bison. The sequence continues at coordinate 4,536,101 of NW_011495030.1, forward strand.
TGCTTTTCTGTTTCCTTAAGTCTTTCCTCTTTTTCTCCTCACTAATCTTTTTTAACTTTCTCTTTTTCCCTAGTTCTCCTTGGATTATTCTGCAACTGTAACAATGTGTACATAATGAGCCAACTTTAGAAAATAAAAGTGACATCAGCTCTAGGTATAGATATCTTTTTTTAAATAATGGAAAAAGGTGACATGGATAGTAATAAAGAATTGATTGAAGCAAGCTGAGCAGCCTTGTCTTCTTAATATATAGGCGCCTGGGGAGAATATTAAAATTTCAGCCAGTCAAGTATGCCTGTCAAAATAAACAAACCTATCATAACAACAACAACAACAAAAAGTTACAGTATGGATATTCTTCCCTGGGAAGGGATTCATTTTAAATTGAACCCATACTTTTGCTTTCTGTATAAAAATATTAGTAATATGGAACTGTACATAACTGTTGTGCTGATATGTATTGTTTCTGTTGCCTTCTGGATTTCCAGATTTTTTCTTATTAGATGTTAATCTCTGTCATGTGCAATGCTTACTTATTTTAGGCTACCGCCCCATTCCACCAGAGACTTATGTGGGAGGGAGTTTACCTCTACCTCCCCCTGTAAGTGACCGGATGAGGAAAAGGCGGGCCTTTGCTGATAAAGAGTTGGAGAACATTATGCTGGAGAGAGAATATAAAGAGAGGGAGATGTTGGAAGCTTCCCAAGCTGCTGCCTTATTCCTGCCCAACCGCATGGTGCATGGTTCTGAGTACAGCTCCTACAAAAGCGCCTACAGCCCCACCCCAGTGGAACCACCAAGCAAAGACTTCTGCAATTTTTTGCCCACCTGCCTTGATCTCACCATGCAGTATTCAGGCTCTGGGAATATGGAACTGATTTCTTCTAATGTCAGCGTGGCCACGACTTACAGACAGTATCCCCTCTCCTCGAGACTTTTAGTTTGGCCCAAGTGTGGCCCCATTAGTGACACCGTCCTCTACCAGCAGTGCCTGCTGAACACTACCACGTCAGTTCAGGCCCTGAAGCCTGGGACCAGCTGGGACTTGAAGGGAGTACGACTGCAGGATGGACTTGGAGCAGATCATGACATGATGCCACCGAAATTGGAAGGCTCTCTGGTGCTGCCTCACACTCCTGAGGGCCACATCTTAAGAAGTGACCTTCAGGGTCACCAGGCCCTCCCGGAGAGGTCTGCGTTCTCCCCACCCCGACGGAATTTCTCGCCCGTTGTTGACACGGACACCCTGGCAGCTCAAGGGCACGTCTTAACCAAGATCAGCAAAGAAAGCACCAGGCACCCTCTGCCACTTAAACATAATCCATTCCACTCATTATTCCAACAAACTCATAATGACAAATCAGGTCCCGAGTTGAAAACATCATCTGTCAAAGAGGCCTTTGAAGAGGCCCCTAAGAAACCCAGGGAGTGTTTAGTCAAGGAGAACCAGAAATACACATTTACAATAGATAGATGTGCAAAAGACCTTTTCGTAGCCAAACAAGTCGGAACAAAACTCTCAGTGAATGAACCCCTGTCATTTTCTGTTGAGTCTATTCTTAAGAGGCCTTCATCTGCCATCACTCATGTCTCTCAGTGAAAGGCTGCTTAAATGGAAAGCTGGATTTGCTGCCGTCTCAGAGGATTCTTACTAGTCACTAATTTTTTTAAAGATAAAAGTTGTATAAAGAAATTTCTAATGTAAATGATGATGATTAAAAAAATTCTGTATAATCTTATGCATGTACTTTACCTTACCACATAAATATATTTAAAGATGGAAATTGCTTATGTGCAAATTTTCAGGCTTTACATACCATTTCAAAAAGCAATAAAATTGACACTGTTTTCTAAAAGACCCAGAATTTGCTTAAGTAAATAGTTTCTCTGTCTAGGTAAAAAAGCAAGTGTCCATGAAACGTGTTCTTTATTTTTCTGTGATGCTGTGTATTTTCAGGTGCTCTTAATGGTTTCTGGGAGCCATAGGGGAACACTTATAATGCCTTTGTTGTGCATTTTGGAGGTCATCTAAGTGTAGGTATTTAAGACTGAGGCAAACATAGCTAAGGAGAACATAAGGAAGATTTAGTTTATAGAATCTTCATTTCATGTGATTGGACAAAGTGAATTAATTTGAAGGGAAATGAAGTTTAATATCATTTATATGACATAGGTTCTTGGCATGGGTCCCAGTTTCCTTCACTGATGGGCCTCAGGCTTCCTTTCTAGGTTGAACATTCATTCTGTGATTTTTTAGGTTGCTGGGAGCCACAGAGCAGGTTCCCCTGCACATGGTGAACCCCAACTCAGCTCTGCGTTACTTTGTTCTTTCCTGGGATCTGGTGACAGCAGGCATTTAGCAGCAGACCTCGTCACAACTTGCAGCTGATCTGGGAGTCTCAGCTTCACGTGTCCCACATTTTTGCCAGTGTCAAAGGTGTAGCTTTCAGTGTAGCTCTCTTCTGAGATAAAAACATTTTGTCTTCAAACTGCTTCAGCAGATAGTTACCGAAGCCTGCAGATGTTTATCACAGCATAAGGGTGGCTTCTTGTTTCTTACAACTTCCTCCCTGTTTTTAAGTTGTTATCCCCTTGTTATGTTCAACAAAATGTTATCTGTTGTTCTATAAGATTGATAAAATGTCAGTAAGGCATTTACGAAAGTATGAAATTCATCCCTGAAGACTTCACCCGTGGACCTGGAATCAAGTACTAGGATGTTATGGTCATTTCAAATAATCAAGAGCCAAATCCACCTTTTATTTTGCCATGGAGTGAGGTTTTTACTTTCAACTCTGCTCTCATTGGGTAACAGGAACGCTAGGTGGGCATATGGAATGTGCCAAGACATTCAGTAGTTTGAAGAATTTTTCACTCTGAAAAACATTAAAAATTATTTAAGAATGATTTTCTTGCTACTGATGAGCTCATATAAGGCTCAAGGGGTTCTCTGGATTGTTGCTTAAAATCAACAGCAGTTGCAAAAACAAGCCAGACTGTAGATTGATTTTCAGTTTGTACTTGTAAAATAACACTTGGTTTAGTTGAGTCAGATTTTCTTATTTTTACTGTTGCAAAAGCCAGAGTGAATGGAAGTACGCCAGAAAAAAAGAAAATGAAAGCAGGTGGAGATCCCAATAACTGTTGAAGATTCTCATTAAGTGCAGAGTGTTTTCTAGTCATGAAGTCCTGGTGTCAGAGACAGAATCTTGCACTGCAGTTGCCCCTCTGCCCCCACCCCCAGTCATCTTTGTTTTATCTTTACAGTTACTAATTGTTTTCCTCCTATTAGGAATTTATTCTTCATATTAAGTATAAGGGCTTCCCCGATGGCTCAGCAGGTAAAGAATCTGCCTGCAATGCAGGAGACACAGGAGATGTAGAATCGATTGCTGGGTGGGGAAGATCCCCTGGAGGAAGCAATGGCAACCCACTCCAGTAATTTTGCTTGAAAAATCCCATGAACAAAGGAGCCTGGCCAACTACAGTCCAAAGGGTTGCAAAGAATAGGACATGATTGAGACTGATGCACACACACATTGAGTGTAAACTTAGTATCGAAACTAACTGCTGCAGAGGTAATGGGGGAAATCACATTAGAAAAACCACATAAAAAATCCCATTGAGATGGCTTTCTTAATCCACACGTGGATTTTTGTCTTTTTCTTACCACATTTTAGGATTGGGAATATATATATATATATATATTTGTCAAATTTTTTATACTTTTGTGTTCATTGGACATTTGAGCATATATTTGCTGACCTCTCTGTATATCATTTTAATCTCATTAAGTGAATCCAGTTGGCTGTGAATATTAGTAGTTTTCCTCACATTACCAGTGTCCAAAATTTCACTGTTTTGAACATTTATGAGGGTCAGTACTTTCCTTGGTGAATATATTACTCTACCATGCATTAATTCTGCTGTAATGATGAGTTCTTGGAATTTCATATCTACCATCAGCCACTCAGTGAGAGCTTTGTGCTTGGCACTTTGCTTCTTTTAATCTTTTCTCTTCTGTAAAAGCTAGTATTTGGCTATATACAGTCTTCAGAGAATACTGTCTTCAACAAATTGAATAAAAATTTCAGTTTAAGTATTTTTTATGTTCAAAACAATAAATGGATTTGGCTTTAATCATTTTTAAGAACTTAAGGAATAGCAAAACATGGACCTTTCCCTCAATTTGACTCAACAGTACAATAATGCACTTTAATAACCTATTTTCCTTCCATCTCAATGGATCAAGCAGTTCTGAATCCTTTACAACAATGGTTCTCAAGCTTTAATGCATGACCTGGGAATCTTGATAAATGCACATTCTGATTCTGTAGGTCTGGAATGGGCCTGAGCTTCTGCATTTCTAACATTCCTCCCAGGGCCTGCCTGTGTTGCTGTCTTTAGACCACACTTTGAATAGCAAATGTTTACATTTCTATTATTTTAATACACATTTAACACACTCTTCTGTGCATGTTAGGTTCTAATGCGATAGAGTCATTATGAATAATTTAATATTGGGTTAGCCAAAAAGTTCATTTAGGTTTTTCTGTAACTATGAATTATTAAAAAAATTTCCCTCCAAACCCATAGAATATCTGACATCAAGAGTGAATATTAATGTAAACTATGGACTTTGGGTGATTATGATGTGACAGTGAAGATTCATTAGTTAAACGTTCCACGCTAGTGGGGATATTGATAAGGGGGAGGTTATACATGTGTTGGGGAAGGGGGGACATGGGAGATCTCTGTACTGTTCCCTCAATTTTGCCATGTCAGTTACGAAAGTTCCCTTTCTTTTTGACCCCTTGGTGGCAGAAGTAGAAGACCTAGGCAAAGTCATGAAGCAAACAAGTTGCTTCTGTTTTCCCTTTTTTTTAATGCCTAGATATTCTTTCAATTTGGTTAAAAAGTAATATGTATTTGAAATTGTGATAAAATACACATAGCATAAAAATCACTGTCTTAACCATTTTTAAGTACACAGTCAGTGGTATTTAAGAATATTCACATTATGTACAACCATAACCGCCATCCCTCTCCAGAACTCTTCTCGCAAAACTGAAACCCTTTTACCCACTAAACAATAATAACTCCTTGCTCCCCACAGCCCTTGACAAACACTGTTCTCCTTTTATTTATTTATTTATGGCTGTGCTGAGTCTTCCTTGCTTTTGCGTGGGGCTAGGTGTGGTGAGCAGGGGCTCCTGTTTAGTTGGGGTGTGTGGGCCTCTCATTGTGGTGACTTCTGTTGCGGAGCACGGGCTTTCTAGTGCTCGGGCTTCAGTTGTGATGTGTGGGCTCAGTAGTTGCTGGACTCTAGAGCACAGGCTCAGTAGTTGTGGCACACTTGTTTAGTTGCCCTTCAGCATGTGGGATCTTCCCAGACCAGGAATTACACCAGTGTCTCCTGCATTGGCAGGCAGAGTCTTAAACACTGAGCCACCAGTGAATTTGACTATTTTAGGTACCTCATATAAGTGGAGACATAATGTATTTGTCCCTTTGTGACTGGTTTATTTCACTTAGAATATTGTCTTCAAGTTTTATGCATGTTGTAGCATATGTCAGAATTTCCTTCCTTTGTAAGACAGTAAGTAGTATTCCGTTGCATGTGTATGCCACATTTTCTTTATCCTTTGATCTGTTGATGAACACTTGGGTTGCTTCAGTGCTGCTGTGAACATGGGTGTGTAGCTATCTCTTCCCCTAGTCTCCACTTCCTGATTTCACTTTCCAGCGTCAAGAACTCCGTTTTCTCAAGTGTACACCCGTCCCACATGGTTTTCTCGTTTCCTAGCGAGTGAACCATCTCCATTCCTCACCAAGTTAGCTCTGCTTTGCCCAGAGAGGCTCCAGTGTCAGTCATGTACCTTTTAATGTGAGTTTAAGTGAGTGTGTTATCACATCATCTTCATTTAAAAGCTTAATTCTGATTGTAGACTGAAAGACTTGCATTAACTTGTATTAAGAAACTTTCTGGAATGTCTTCTGGAAAGTCTCAGCAGTGCTAAAGAGCAAAGAAATGGCTGAAGGTCAGGATGAAGTAAGAAAAGGAGAGTCTGCAATTCCCTGTAGAATCATAAAGACATCACTTCATTTTGAGGCTGGATTTTCAATTGGGACTAGAATTCTACTGGCCATCCTGATTTTATTTATTTTTGGATTAACTTTTTTGTTCCTATTCTAGGTCTGTAAGCTTAGGCTTATTTCTTAATAAGCCCTGGGGCTGTTAGTTTTTGATATGGCTGGATTCTGCAGTTTGTACACTTTGGTTTGTGGCACCCACTTATATTTATTTTAATGGTTGTACCAAGCTTTTATCATACTCTACCATCCTTAGTTATGTTGTTTTCTACCTTGTTATATCTGAACATGTTTAGAGTATGTGGTTGTTCATGGAATTCAGTTTAATGAACATCGACTGAGAACTTTTTGTATGCCAGATACATGCTGATAAGTGGGCCTATATTATTTAGGTTCTTTTAAGTAGAAAAAAGAACCCACAAGACTACTTTTTTTTTTTTTTAAGTAAGATTTTATTTTAAAGAGAAGGACATAAGAAGGATGGAAATCTTGGCACTTAGCAGGTCTCCCAAAGACTGGGACATGGTCAGAACACTAAAAGGTGGTTCAGTCCAGGTCTGGCAACCTTGCTTCCTTGTTGTTCCCTTGGCAATTACTGCGTGACCTAGGGAAAGTAACTGAAAGTGCTAGTTGCCTCTTCAATGTCTACTCTCCTCTCCTTTAGTGACAGAGCCCTCGATTTATTTGGACTGGTGACAAGCCCAGCTAAAAGTCTGCATTTCCAGCCTGATTTGCATCTAGGTGTGGCAACCCACTCCAGTATTTTTGCCTGGAGAATCCCATGGAAAGAGGAGCCTGGCGGGCTACAGTCCATGGGTCAGAAGAGTTGGACGTGACTGAGAGGCTTAGCACGCATGCACGTGACTCTTGTGACACAGGTGGACAGCCATGGGTAGACTTGAGGGTATCTAACAGAGACTGGAACCACAAGGAGCAGCACATTTGGAGTTTTTCTGTTTTGCATTCTTTATTCCTGGAATTTGGAAGAATCCTGTAGCATGTGATGACATTTAGGTTGGCAGCCATGTTCAAAGGAGGCTGAAGCAGAGAAATCAAAAAAGTCTAGATGCCTGATTCTTTAGAGGATCTGCTATAGCAGCCCTCAATTGCTTTCCTCTGTTCATTTTTTATGGGAGATACCATGTGCATGCGTTGTCACTGGCTCATGGTTACAAACAGCTGAATGTAATCCCTTTTGGTAAAGTGGGGAGGGTTCCTCCATTCTGATGAAGCATCTGCTGGGTGTGCCTGCTTTTCCTCTGTTCCCACTCTCTTTTCTCTAATTTTCCTTCCCTTCTTTACTATTGTCTCTACGTGCATCTTTTGGCTTCTTTCTCTGCTATTGTTCCATCATACTGTAACTCCTTCCTCCGTACCAAGAGTAGGATCCGATGAGTTCAGCTAATTCCTGTTGTCTTCTTTCATCCAAGCCTTACAGGTAAGGTACTTGGATTTGGTCTCCATGGGGAGTCCTGTGGTATAAGCCATGGTGTTCTCCATTAGGAAACCTCTCACTGGCTATAGGGGGCTCTTGGAATATTAATATACTATATCCCCTTACAAATTAGTTAAAAATACGAATAAGACATGGTCCCTGCACCCTAAGGGCTCAGAGCCTACTGGAGCAGAAGCCTACATATGCTTAGTGGGCTCTTTGTTTTGTTTTGTTCTTTACAAAAATCCAACTCTAAGTCAGATGACAATGATAAAAGAGCTAACTTATGTTCTTCATTTTTTTGTCTGAAACTTTTCATGCATTATTTCATTTAATTCACACAAAGTTTAACTTGTGAAGTAGATATAATTGTTATCCTCACTTTACATGTAAGAACACAGGCTTAGAGAAGTGAAGTAGCCTGCCCAGGATCACACACTGGGGACGTGACTGTGTAGGGAAGAATCCCAGGTCACTGGAATTTCAGAGAGTGTACTCTTAACCTGCATCTTATGCAACCTCACAGAAATGAAACGAAGCTCCTTTTCATGCCCATATCTTGGTGTATGAGGACAGAGAGGTGGGAGATGTGAGTTCCAATTCATGCTTCCTCTTTCTGTCCTTTTACTTCTCAGATTTTGTTTCCATCTGTAAAACAAGGGTTGGTGAAATGGGCCTGAAAGACTTGGCTGTTGAAAGGCAGAATTTGAATCCTGGTGGACCACATGCTTGTTACGTGGCAAGAAGATTCAACAGAACCCCTGAGCTGTGGTGGCTCTGGCTGGTCTATTCATCCTGGGCTCCATCTGTAGTGTTAATCCTCTGGAAAGAGACTCTTTAAAACCCACTTTATGTGGAATAAAACTAAATTGTCCAGGGGGACATCTGAAGCATGAACCAGAGGATGTGTTTAAGAAGCTTACCCTGATGCTGAAAAGCCTCCAACAGGAAACAGACATGGCTCATAGTCACTAAGTCAGCTCTAGTCTACTTTTTATATGGCATTTCTCTTCCTTTCTCCACTCACTTAAATGACCATATTCTTAATATGAACCTGTTCCCTTAGATTGCTTCCAGGAGGCAGCATGGCAAACTAGAATGCATACAGGCTTGGAGTTAGGTTAAAGCAATTTAAAATCTAGCTCATCCTTGGCCAGTCATCTCACTTTTCTGAACTTCCTTTTTCCCTTCTGTGCAGTGGAGACAATAACATCAGAATTGTTCAGAGGATTAAGTAGTTTAATGTGTATAAAGGGCTTGATCCAAATCAAGTTGCTCTCCCTACCTTTGACCCGTGATATTCCCTAGAAGGTATTTCTCTTCACCAGGAGTCTGTAACTTCAAACAGCCTACAAGAATTACAGGGTTTTAAAGACTAATTATTAAGATGGAAAAATTTAGCCTCAAGATTCTACAGAACTGTAGACTATGTCATTTAATTTTATAACATAATAAACATTTTATGATAGCATGTGTATAATAAAATAAATGCTGTAATAAAATATAATAAATGCTATAATAAAAGTGAGCCATTTTGTACCCACTCATAATATGGACTTCTTTTCTAGATTTTAAACTATTAAAAAAATAGGTGAAGAATGTACATGGTGCAAGACTACAAAGGATGTACAGTGTAAAGTAAGCTCCTGAATCCCCTCTTCAGAATCAACTGCTATTGCTCATTCATTACATATCTTTCCAGAGATAATCTGTGAACACAGATGCATGAATGGGAGATGACATGTGCAGAGTTCTGCACTTTGCCTTTAGTACTGTATCCTGGGACACATTCCATGCCAATTCATGTTGAGCTGCTTTAATGTTGACTTAATGTAGACTCTGTGTCTTGAACTAGATTCTCAGAGATGACCTTCTCAGATGGTAAAGAGTCCGCCTGCAATGCAGGAGACCCAGGTTCAATCCCTGGGTCAGGAAGATCCCCTGGAGAAGGGCATGGCTACCCACTGCAGTATTCTTGCCTGGAGAATTCCATGGACAGAGGAGCCTAGCTGGCTACAGTCCCTGGGGTTGCAAAGAGTTGGACACCACTGAGCGACTAACACACAGTGTAGTCCACTCTCTATATCCGTGGATTTCACATTCACAGTTTCAACCAATGAGCTGCCATTCAGTTGAATTAGTGAATGCAGAACCCTCAGTACTGAGGGGTGACTGTATTCATTGTACTGCAGCATTATATCTACAGGATTTGAGCTTCACAAATTTTGGTATCTGTTGGGGTTCTCAGAACCAATCTCCCCATCCATTCCCTTTGTATACAGAGAGAGAGGACTGTGCAAACTTTCACTGTGTAGAGGAGGACACTGGCTTACAGGAGTGTGAACTGTTCAAGGTTGCAGATCCCTTAATTTTGATTCTGGTGAGCTTTCCTTGTCACCAAGCTGTGGATGAGTATAGGTGTGTGCACAGACGTGTGTGAGCACACTGGCCAGTGAGTTAGCTAATACCTACTACTTGTGACATGGTACCTTTAATTTAAAAGTTATAACAAGCCTTTCATTTAAAAGTCATAACAAGAGATACAGACACAAATGAGGAGAGTGAGCTTAAGTAAAGAATCTGTTCAAGGTTTTTGGTTCTCTCAGGCTCTAAAATCCATACCCTTTGGCACTGCACCCAGCTTTCTCTCTTCTTTTTAGAGGTAACAGTTTCAGGAAAGTGGGGACAAAGGATGCAAAGTGGCGTAAAGTGATTAGATTTTGATTAAATGTGAAGTACTTCTCTGGTGGCTCAGACGGTAAAGAATCCTCCTGCAACATGGGAGACCTGAGTTCGATCCCTGGGTTGGGAAGATCCTCTGGAGGAGGGCATGGCTACCCACTCCAGTATTCTTGTCTGGAGAATCCTCATGGACAGATGAGCCTGGTGGGCTACAGTTCAGGGGTCACAAAGAGCTGGACACGACTGAGCGACTAAGTGCGCACACACATACTTCCCGTAAAACAAATGACTCTGTTGAATCTTGAGGGAAAGGCACATTGTGTTGTATTGGCGGAGGTGAGGGTGGCTGGGAAGATGGGTCGTTAGGAAGTGTGGGTCAAAGTTGCCTGCAGGTGTGGTGAGGGCATCACAGCTTCATGACAGCCCAGTCTGTAGGCTCTCTCAGAATGACACCGCTAAGTGACGTCTTGTTCGTAAGAACCAAACCTGTCAGCCAACTTGGTCAGCATCCCACTTCTTCTTTTAAACCATGGCATGTGTTGCCCAGTTTCATTTCCCTCTTTCCCCTGGAATGTGCTCCCTTATCAGACTTGGAAGACAAAATCATTCGAGCCACCTTCACTCACAGTGAAAACACCACTGTATTTCTCATTTATGTTATAGGTTTAGATTCCTGCAAGGCCTGCCTTGCAGCACTGAATCACAGTGGATCCTAAGGCTGTGTCCATGACAGTGGATTGTGAATAGTAGATGACATAGTAATGTGGCCACAGCCATGGTGGCTGGCTGCCTCCGGCCAGGATCTGCCTTTTTCTGGCAAGTTGAAAAGCAGTCCCTGCTCACAGGTAGTGTCATGAATGTTTCTTCCCTATTTTGCATTGAATATGTGTGTGTATGTGAGTATGTGTGTGTATGTGTGTGTGTATCTTTTTTTCTTTCCTCTTTTATTCCCTTATCACGTAGCATAAAATGTATTAATTTTATATCACAATGTTTAAATATTATTATTTAGTATTTTATTATTTATTATTATTTTACATCATAGTCTATAAGTTATGGGATATGATGAAGAGTAAACATGACTTAAGGACTTTACCCCCTGTTTCTTCTGAGGTGGAGGTTACTGTGATTTCAGCCTACACAAGATAGTTATATCATGTTAGGCAGAATTATGACCTTATTACTGTTTTATTTAAAGATCAAGTATGGTTTAAAGAGATGCATGTGGATGCCAGTTTGACAAAGGGTTAATCTTACCATGTGATCTTGGTGGGGCACAGTGTGCCCAAGATTAAACATAATTTTTGGTGTGTTTGAGAGGGTGCTTCCCAATGAGATCAGCATTTGAGTTGGAGGACTCTGTAAAGTAGACTGCCCTCCCCACTGGGGATGGGCATTGTCCAGTCCATCGAGGGCCCAAATAGAATGAAAGACAGAGGAAGGAAGAATGAGTCCCTTTTTCCAGCCTCACTGCATGAACTCAGACATCTTATCTCATCTTCTGCCTTTGGACTGAGGTTTACACTTGGCTCTCCTGGTTTTCAGGCATTTGGACTCATACTGAATTATGCCATTGGCTGTCCTGGGTCTCCAGCTTTCAGATGGGAAGAATTTCAACTTCCATAATCTCATGAATCAGTTCCTCATCACTCAACTCTTGTAGCTTTCCCACTGAAAACTCATGGGGTTGGAGTTTATAAATCTAACTCCAGAGCTCTGCTTGCCTTTTGGTGCACCTGCTACCAGGCAGTGGTGATTAGTTATGGTCTCATGGATCAGATAGATACTGAGGAAACGTGGATTGGCATGCTTTTCCATCCAGCTAGGGGAACTAAGGGAACACGCTTCATAACCCTCTTATTGGATGTACATACTTTTTGTATAATTTTGTGCAAGATAACGAATATTCTATGCCTTTCTGTTCTTGTCCATAAAGTGGAATTACTTACATATATGTCACCGGGATGTCACACAGATTTAAATTAGGTCTTGTATTGTGTGCACTCAATAAGTATACGGTAACTTTGGATAATTATTATATCGATGTTCATAGTTTTGCAAAAATGGATTTTCCTGGCAGCTATATTCTATGTTCTAACCTGTCTTTTTTATTTGTGGGAAAGCCTTTTAGCTTATAGCCTACCTTTGTGATCAAGAAAGATTTTTAGAATGTGGATGTTCATAACCAATAGGTTCCCAGATCACTGCCAGACATAGTGCTGATTTTTAAACAAGTTGTATGTTCCTAGACTATACTATTTTGAAACACTTAACCAGAATCCAACACTCTTTCTGAGAAAGTAAAGGATGCAATTTTTTCATAATTCATTGCTATAAAAACATGGATACTTATGAGCAAAGAATAATTCAATTTTTTTCAGTATCTAATTTTCTGATAATGAAGTAATGACTGAAAATGGCTTATACTCAAGGTGAAGCCTACTGAGGATGAGAATGCCAGCTATTAGATGTTGCCAAATCAGGACAGGATAGGAATGTTCCTCTTTCCAGACTGTTATTGTAATCATTAGGTCTTTTATTCGCAGGAGACCTAAACCCTAAATAATACAGAATAAACTAGGACACTGAAATGAAGGTAGGGGCAGGGGTATTTGAAAGGCATATTCATGATTCATTTATGCTTGTTCTCAAAATTCAATGTATCTTGAATAATTTTGATAGTGTATCCTGCAGATTTAGGGCATCAAAAAAAGTAAGTTTTTTGATGTAGACTAGATTTTGGGTTTGCAGAAATACCGCTGCACTCCATAAACTGATTATGTGCCTGGGAGAAGAATATCCACTCACCAGCTCCTGCTGATAGGATTGTATACTGGGTGTTGTGTTAGAATACTTTGTGTTGCAAGTGACAGAAATCTAACCCTTAAGCATTTAGTTTAAACAGAAATGGAGAATATTTGAAATACAGGGGTTTCTTACATAATTGAAGAAGGATTTATAAATAAAATCTCAAAAGAAGCAAGGAAATGTTCAGACTTCCCTTCAGGAACAACTGGAACTGGGACATTTATCTCTGTACCGGATTCTCTCATGTCTAACATCTATCATTGCTTCTTCTTGCGGTATTCTTCCTTCATTCGCTCTCATTGCAGACCAAGTCCCTCCCAAGCGTCATATTTCATAGCTTTCACCCCTGAGAATACTGAATTCCTACCTTTGTTCCATTTAAAAGTCCTGGGAAAGAACTCTGATTGGTCAGGCTTGGGTAAAGTACCAACCTTGGACCAATCAACCCTAGCCAGGAAGATGAAGAGATAGGGCCTAGGCATTGCTACCAGAGACCAGAAGAGAGACTCCTGAGTCAAGTAGACCCCATTTGGTACCAACCACAGTTTGCTAGTCCCAGGTCTCTTTAGGTGCTCAGGCATCTCTTCATTTCCTGAAAAAATCCTGTACACTTGGTATGTTCCTATGCTGAAATCCAGGTATAGAAATCTGGAGGAACTCTGGATGATGTGCCTGCAGACCACATAATAATCTCTGGCCCAGGGGAAAAGATCCTCTTGGCCATAGGATAAAGATGTAGAGAAATTTCTTGCACCACACACCCTAAAGGAACACACATTTCTTAGAGCCAGGGGTGAACATGATCACTTTGGCATTTTCTTTTCCCCATAAAAAGACATATCAAACCACTAACACATTCATTTCCCTAACTTCCTTTGCAAAGGCTCATCCTACCTCCCCATCTTTGAAATACTCAGTGGAGACACTCACTGGCTTTGATATCACAAATAATTTTTTCTTTGGGATGAAGGTGTTTGCTGAGGCAGCAGATTTCCCTGCTTGATTCTTTATTTGTGCATTAAAATATAATAGGTCTGCAGTTTTAATCCTGGACCAGAAAGAACATAAAACATGTTTGATCTCTGGTTCGTGATGGAGCTCCTTAGGTCTTGGATAGATTACTTCTGAATAGGTGCCCTTTGCCCAGAATTCCAGCGAGTACTCCAGGGCAAAGATAAACTGTGTCTCCAGAGATGAAAGGACAGTTATTTTTCCACAAAACCTCATAAATCAGTTTTGATATTGTTTTTGTTTGATTTGATTTTTTTTTCAGGCACAACATTAGGGCTGTTCGATCCGTTTAATTGAAAATATTTGTATAGAGTCCTGGGTTTTCTTTTGTGATGAAAAGTGTTGCCTCAAGAAACGAGCTGATAAATTGCAAGGCAAAGTGAAATGAACATCCACCCAGCAACAGGGTCTGAGAGTCCAACATCTGATTGTACTTAGTGAGGAGGAAACTTGAAAAAAAATCAACCCAACTTTCATTTCTTGCTTCTTTTATCCTTAAGCTCAGCAATAAACTAGCACTCTTTGGTTAAAAAGTCAAGGGAACAGATGTATCATACTGGTGCTTCAGCATGTATATTTCAAGCAGAGCACGTAAAGTATGCGAACGCCTCTCAACCCTCAGTGGAGAGAGCCTCAAGGAGCATGTGCCACGCTGCTGTCAGTCACCAGGGCACATCCCTGAAATTATAGCTCCTCTAGTTAGCTGGGGAGAAGGCAATGGCACCCCACTCCAGTACTCTTGCCTGGAAAATCCCATGGACAGAGGAGCCTGGTACGCTGCAGTCCATGGGGTCCCTAAGAGTTGGACACGACTGAGCGACTTCACTTTCACTTTTCACTTTCATACATTGGAGAAGGAAATGGCAACCCACTCCAGTGTTCTTGCCTGGAGAATCCCAGGGACGGGGGAGCCTGGTGGGCTGCTGTCTATGGGGTCGCACAGAGTCAGATACAACTGAAGCAACTTGGCAGCAGCAGCGGTTCGCTGGAGCTTGGTACAAAGGGATGCACTTCTGGAGGCTGGCTGCTTATTTCACAGAAAGGAAGTAAGTGGTTGGCTTGTACAGAGCTGAAACACCGACATTTGACAGCTGGTAGGTCACAAGCGGAGCCTGGAAACGATACTGTTGAAAACTAGGGACAAACCTCAGAGGCAGTTTAAAAAGGCACTGAGTGCAAGGTCTTGCGTTCTGTCCCGGAAGACCTGGGTTGTGTTCCACCTAGCCCTTGCTAGTCAGAGGAAGTTATTTAGTTTCTGCTCCCAAAAATTGGGCCTATCTGTGTTTGCCTCAGAAAACTTTTAGGATGAATGACAGTGCGTGCGTCTGTGTTCGGTCTCTCAGTCCTGTCCACGTCTTTGTGACCCTTTTGGACTGAAACCTATCAGACTCTGTCCATGGGATTTTCCAGGCAAGAAAGCTGGAATGGATAGCCATTTCCTCCTCCAGTGGATCTTCCTGACCCGGGGATCAATCCCGCCATTCCTGTGGCTCTGACAGTGCAGGTGGATTCTTTACCTCCTGAGCTAATGAGTAACAGTAGTGTGCGTAAAATGATTTTCTTATGCTCTAGTGTAGAGTGTATTTTTTTTAAATTAGAATTCATTACGTATAAGAAAGGCTTCATTCAACTTTTTAAATTCAAAAGCTGGAAAGGACCTTTGAAACGATTTGGTTCGATTTACTCATTTTGAGAGACTTCCTGATTTTGAGGCAGTGGCTTTTCCCAGGAAAGGATGGGCATAATAGGCTGGAAAAGGCACATATTTCAGCCTTAGCATGGTGCTCCTGCTGAACCATGCTACTGTCAGACTCTAAGTGCCACCAGGGCAGGGCCCCCAGAGGTGTATTCAATGCCTGTTATGGTGCCTGGCGTTCAGTGAAAGTTTGTCCAGATGGTAAATGAAACTCAGGGATGCTAAACTTTAACCAGAAGAGATCATTTTTTTTGCTTTGTGTTTCAGCTTTTACGTCTTTCTGAAGAGTCAATGAACAAAATATTGTGAACTTCTTATTACATAAGACAAATTACTAAGCAGCCTAATATGTGTACTGAACAAAAAAATGGGATATTTGAAGGAAAACTGCTAACTGATGTATGACAGTGCAGTTGAAACCCTAATCATTCTTAGGCTGTTAGGAAATACTTTTTTAGATGTCTGCTTTACACCTAGGATTATGATGCGTTAAACTGAGAAGAAAGGTTAAATGATTGTGGTTACCAAACATCCTACAGAATATGCACAAACAAACAAAACTAGTGAACAAACTGTTCTCTTGATGGTCCCCAAATGCCTTTAGGAATTAGTAATGACTCACATCTATTTTTCCCCGAGTTAGGATCAAATAAAGATGCCTATCCCTCTTCTCAAAAACACCCTTTTTGTAGGCTCAGGCCGGGATTCTTGGCCTGGTTTTCTGCATGGCTATGCGCGTTTTGCTCAGTAAGCGAATGGAATCCACAGAGAACCCCTTGACCACTGTTGGCCAGCTGCCATCCACTACTCCTACCTCTTCCTGCCATGTAAGGAAGGATGGCCAGATGAAGGGTAGTTAGACTCTGAAGGTCTGGCACATGGGGCTTCAGTGTTCCAAACTAGAGGAGCTTCTGTTGAATCTGTCCTTCTTTGTTGGGGAGCAGAGCTAGATAGGAGCAGGTGGCTTCCCAGGCAGTCTCATACTTGGTACCTTGATGCTCTGTAAATATGTGTCCAGTTGTTATTCAGGCTGCATGGGAGAAGCATGAGTGGTGCTCTGCTTCTCTCTTTTCCCAAATAATTCAACTCCAGCCCCAAACATACTTATCTTTTTAAAACAAAAGCCTTGCATTCTGATTGAGTAGGGTTATTTGTTCACCTAAATGATTGAGCAAGCCTCTTATGGTGGCAGTTTAAACAAGGTCACCATGGACAGCCTTGCAGGTCATATGTAAATGACATCTGCTGGAGTTGTGCAGACTTCGCATTATGATCTTGTTTCACTGAGTTTAAATAATTCTTATTATTTTTCGTGTGTTTCCCTGGGAGAGGGGCCACACACAGTCCCACCTCACACAATTTATAACTCAGTTCTTTTCTAACCTTGCAAAGTGCTCTCGGTAACATGAGTGCTAGGAAAAATAATTTTTTCCATCTTGCTATAATTCTAGTGATATTTTTAGCACCTCTTAAATACTAGCACCCCAGGCAACTCCTTCCTGACCTACCTCTTAATCTGGCTCAGTATGGAATAGAATATAAAAAAGAGAAAAAAAGAAATTTGTGGTAATGAGAGATCACTGGAGACATTTACAAGCTCATAAAATATAGGTGAACTTCCAATGTGTGATGCTTATTCAATGTGTGGATCACCATTTTTCAGAATTCACTGAAGATACAAAAAATTAGAAGTCAAATCTATTTTGGTTCATTTTGTTCCTCGTCAATGAAGGAAATAATGAACTATAAACTGTAAGACTTAATATCATTTCAAAGGGTTTTCATGTGTATGATGTAATTTCTTTTTAAGGTGCAAACTTTTCAGTTCATAATACTTTTACTGTCATTCATTATTGGTCCATGTAATTCCCTCTTATTTTATCATTTTTTTCCCCTAATTCCCCAACCTCCGCTTCAAGTTCCCTCTCCAATATATTTCCAGCTAATATGTTGATAATGAGTCTTTAAAGATGTGTGTGTGTTACTAAAATATAGAGTGTTGTTTGGAACATATTTATGTTTTTAATTGTGATTCAATCTTGTATTTAATATGGCTGTAGCTAGTTAGCTCAGTATTTTTAACTACTGCAAGGTATTGCATAGTGAGCATCCACTGTATTTAAAAAATATTTTAAAAATTCTGGTAAAATATACATCACATAAAATTTACCATTTAATTATTTTCAAGTGTACAGTTCTTTGGCATTAGGTACATTCACATGATTCTACAACCATCACTACTGTCTTTCTGCAGAACTTGTTCATTTTACCAAACCAAAAGTTAACTGTTAAACATGAACTCCACATTCTCCTTTCCCTTCAGCCCCTGGCAACCACCATTGCATCTACTGAATTTTATTATTCCCCTACTGATGGACACGGAGGCTATTTGCAAGTCCCAGTACCACAAACCCTACCACCACCAATGACCTCATATAGATCCCCCATGAAGCTGTGCAAGAATTTCTCTGGCTTAATAGAACCAGAAGGAGATTTTGGAATCATAGAGGATACATGGTTTTCTAGAAAGACTGTACCAGTTTACAGTTTCCCCAAAGGTATCCCAAAGTTTCTATTTTGCTATATCCTGCCTTCTCTAGAATTAGCTATTTTTAATTTTCTTCAGTGGTAATAGTCTTATTTTCACTTAAATTTCTTTGTTTACTAAAGAATCTGAGCATCTCTTAATATTCTTTTTAGTTACTCGGGCTTCTGTTTCTGAGAATTACCTTTGTAATACTTTGCTCATTTTAAAATTGGAATTCCCACTTTTTCCTTATGGGTTTTCAGGAGTTGTTTGGATATTATTTGGTGCAAAGTTCTTGCTGGTTTTGTGTTAAAAGTATTTCCCCCTAAATTCTCATCTCTTAATTTGTCTATGGTATTCTTTATTATTTTTTTTAAACTTTTTGTTTTGTATTGAGGTATAGCTGATTAACAAACAATGTTGTGAATTTCTAGTGAACAGCAAAAGGACTCAGCCAAATGTACCAATTCTCCCCCAAACTCCCCTGGGAAGTTGATTGTTGATGATCCATTTCCATATGACAGTGGAAACTGATAATCCTTTTTTTTCCTTTGCAGGTGGGCAGTGGCTCATCACCTCCCATGATCAATCTCGTCTCAGTTGGGGGACAACATCAAGGTAGCTTTGTCCTCTCTACCTGAAAAATTCTAGCATTGCTATTTGTACAAGAAGTCAGCCTTGCGAAATTCCTGTTTTTCTAACTTGCAAAATTCCTGTTTTTCTAATTTGTAACAAACTAGCCAGCAATGATGACAAAATAGGATTCCAGGGGCCAGGAGCATAGGGGAATCATTAGGTTACCACCACCTATTTCTCTTTCATCTTTTTTATTCTTCAAGAAACACATTTTATTGTTTTTATTTTTGTTGTTCCCGAGTAACTTTATTTTGACAAAATCAAATCATCAGTTTTTTAATGTTAGCATTTATGTTTTTAGTGTCTTGTTCCAGAAGTCTTCCGCTAACCCTATATAAAAAATGTACTATTGTACATTTTCTTTACATTTTTTGTTCCCTCATATCTCATCTGTATTTTCTTCATAAAGTCACGTCTCACATTTGTGCCTTTAATCCATCTGAAGTACACCCTTTTTCACTAGTCTCATATAAGGTCCAGCCTTATTTTGCCTCATCTTGGTGACCTACTTTCCCATCAGAATTTATTACTATAAATGATTCATCCTTTTCTTCTTGTTTTGTGGTACCAGCTTTATCTCACATTAGTTCCCGTGTATGTGTGGTGCTGCTTCTAAGAACTCTGTTCTTTTCCATTGGTCTGTTTGCCTATTCCTGGTTCAGTGCCATGCTGTCTGCACAGCTTTGTAATATGTCTCAGTATCTGGTGGGGTGAGTGTCTCCTCCTTGACTGTCTGTTTCAAAATCGCCTTAGCTATTTGTGGAATTTCACTTTCCCATATACATTTTAGAATGAGTTTATGGAATTCTTTAAAAAATCCCCTTGGAAATTTGATGAGATTGCCTTGAGTATATAGATTAATTTGAGAAGCATTGACATCATTCCAGTATTTCTCTATTTATTCAGATTTTTCTTTATGTACTTTAATAGAATATTTTTAGTGTTTATTTTATAAAGGTCATCTATTGTTAGTTCCTAGATACGTTGTTATTTTTGTTACAATAACTTTTGTTATTGTAAATGGCATCTTCTTTCTAGTTCATCATTGCTAGCATAGAGGGATATTACTGCTTTTGTAGATTTATCTTATAACACTCTTGCTAAACTCTAGAAGTTCTAATATTAATACTTTATTGAAACTCTTGAGTTTTCTCTGTGGATAATGCTATTACCTTAGCACAGTAAGTTTTATCTTCTTTGTCTAATCCTTATACTTTTTAAGTCTTTTTTTTTTCTTTTTTGCCTTATAGCATTTGTCAGTTTCTCTTGTTAAATGAAGAAGTGATATGGGGCATTCTTGTTTGGTATTCATTATTAGTGGAATAAGTGAAATGTTTCTCTATTATATGTGATATTTAATATAGGTTTGTGGCATGTAGTTTATTTAAACTCAGGGAAATAGTTCTCTTGGATCACTGATCTTTATTGAATGCTTTGTTTGCATGTTCTTAGGTAATCACATGATTTTTCTTCCTTCCTTCCCACATCACATCATTAAGCATCTGTCCTATGTCAAAGAATGCTGAGAGGATAAAGTAAGAATTGGAGATTATGGGCAGACTTTTTGGAGATAATGAATAGTACCAGGGGCAGTTAAATCTATGGCTCTTTAGGGCTTCGTAGGAAGCAGTTGAAGGGATTGTGAGAGGAAAAAAAAATCTCATTAAAATTGTATAATATAGTGATTAAAAGTAAATTTATTGGGTATTTACTGTGTGTCAGGATCTTAGTTTGCAACTTTAAAGCTGTTATGTCTCTTTAAGCCTCATAATAACCATGTGAGGTGGAATTATTCTCACATTTTAAGGTAGAAGAAACAAAGGCTTAAAGAAGTTAAATAACTTCTTGTTTTCTTGGAATGTTGTGAATGCTGATTGCCTTGAGGAGAGGAACCAGGAAATGGGGGAAAAGGAGTAAAAGGGAAAATTTCACAGATTCTCTTTTGTTGTTGTTCAGTCACTAAGTCACGTCCGACTCTGCGACCCCATGGACTCAAGCACACCAGGCTTTTCTTTCCTTCACTAACTCCTGGAGTTTGCTCAAACTCACATCCATTCAGTTGGTGATGCTATCTAACCATCTGGTCATCTGCCGCCCTCTTCTCCTTTTGCCTTCAATCTTTCCTAGCATCAGAGCCTTAGCAAGTAATAGAGCTAGTGTTCAGACTCAGATCTCTTTCCAAAGCTCATGTCTTTCCCACACACTGTTATTGTATTCCTTAAAAAATCTCTATTGATAATATGAAAGAGATATAAAGATGAAACCCAGTCAGTCATCAAAAGCAAAACAAAACAATTCCATCTCAATATGCTATAAATTTGGGGAAAAGAAAAATGAACTAGAGCTCCGTTGAGAAATTACCAGTTTCAGGATACCATGAAGGTACAAGATGATCTTGGAATGTGTTGTTATGCCAGAAAGTAAAAGAAGTTCTCGTAAAAAATGATAGGGACCTGTCAAAAGGGTACAAGAACCAGCTAAAGGGGCTCCTGATGGTCAGATCTGGAAAAATTTGAGCATCAAAAGAAACAAGAACAGTAATTAGTTGTAATCCATTGAATAAAGTGAGAATCCATGAGTCTGTACTAACAAATATATAAATTGAGATAGAAAAAAAGATTCTTCCTTTTGTACACATGATAAACCCGGAGGGAGTGGTGTAGTTGGGAAAATCACTATTTTGCAGCCATCACTGCAGAGATTGTTTTAGGCTTGAATCATCAATGGATGCTAAATTCCCACGTGAAGCAGAATGTTTGCATGGTCTTGAAATGTCTGTCCAGAGGTTTTTTTTTTCCTTTAGTGCAAGGAAGGAAAATAATAAATATACAGTGGAAAAATTGGACAACACCTTAAGTTAGCAATAAAAATCATTTTCATCAAAAATGGGCTTGTATGGCTCTAGATTTGATACTTCAAGGGTGCAGCATCATGGCATATAACCAAATCTGATCATAAGGAAACATGAACCAAACCCAAACTGAGGAATATTTTATAAAATAGTATTCTATATAATAGCTGACCTGTCCTGAAGGACTGAGAACTGTTTCAGTTTAAAAGAGATGAAAAGGACATGACATATAAAATTTAATACTGTTTGTGATCCTTAACTATATCCTATCCTGGAGAAAGGAATGTTATTAAAAAAAAAGGCATTTGGTACAATTGATAAAACTAGATTATTGATTGTAGATGAGATAAAACCGTGTGTTAAATTTCTTGAATTAGATAGCAATTGTAGCACCATATAAACACTTTGCTTTTAAGGACTATATATTGAAATATTAAGGGGAAATGGAGCATTTTCTAATGGCTCAGAAAGGAAATAAATAATAAAATATGTACAGGTAGAAGAATGAGAAAACAAATGTGGCATGATGGTAATAAATTAGTGAAGCTGAGTAAAGGCAATATGGAAGTTCTCTGTACAATTTTTGCATATTTTCAGAAATTATGAAATTATTTCAGAATGAAAAAAATATTGAGTAAGAACTAGTAAAGCCCTTTGTTGAAAGTACTGACAGATTTGACCCATACCATCTGTGTTTTCCCACAGAATGGATGACGGACACTCATAAATTACACATTTGTCCCCGAGATGGACTTTCTAGAAGCAGAAAGCTCCTTGTTGGTTATCTGCCTTCTCTTGCTTGTAAATTCAGTACCATTATTAAAAGGAAAGGAGGCGTTTGTTAGTGAATAGAGGTTTTTATTGTTTTCCTTTGCTCAGAATGGTGGATGGCAAGCCTAAGCCTTTCCAAGACTCTGTTTCCCAATTTGATGTATTTATAATAATAATCTTTAAGAAATCAACCCTCAGTGACACCCTGCACCCGAGGGGAGTGAAAAACCACTGACTTTTGTTTAGTCTCTGCTGTGCTCCAGGATTCTGCATGGAGCTCAGAGTCATGTTGGGGATGTGTTTTGTGTGGTGCTAAGCAAGTCACCCAGATTGTGTTATCGCCAATGCTTTACTTAGAAGTGAACAGAAATTCTGTAAGTTGCATAATACTTCTATTTTTTTCTTTAAAATGAATTTAAAATTTGTAGTGAATACATATAAAATTGTGATGATATACATATAATGTATACTATAAAATTTATAAGATAATCATTTTAAGCATACAGCTTAGTGGCGTTAAGTACGTTCATATTGCTGTGCTACTCTCATTGCCTTCCATCCACAGAATTCTTTTCATCTTGAAAAACTGAAATTCTGCATTTATTAAACAGTAACTTCCTTCTTCCCTCTTCCCACCCCTTTGGCACTCCTTTCCAGACTTTGGCAATCACCATTCTAGTTTCTGTCTCTGTGAATTTGACTACTCTACGTACCACATATACGTGGATACTATATTTATACTTTTGTGACTGACTTGTTTCACCTAGCATAATGTCTTCAAGTTTCATCCATGGGGCATGTGTCAAATATTCTTGGCTTTCAAGACTGAATATTACTCTACTACATATATGCCACATTTTGTCATCCACCTGTTGATGGACATTTGGGTTTTGTCCGCCTTTTGGCTTTTGTGAGCAATGCTGGTGTGAACATTGCTGTACACATTTATGTTCAAGTCCCTGTTTGCAGTTCTTCTGGATATATACCTAGAAGTGGAATTGTTGGATCATATAGTAATTCTATTTTTAATTTTTTGAGGAGCCATCATACTTTTTCTGTAGTGGATGCACTAATTTACATTCCCATCAGCAGTACAGAAAGCTTCCAATTTCTCCACATCCTCTGTAACACTTGTTATTTCATTTTATTTTACTAGCAGTCATCCTATTGCATATATCTCTTTGTGATTTGAGTTGGATTTCTTTTAAATGCAAACTCCCTTGAGAAGGAAAAGCAAATATTACCAGGTTATCAGTACTCTAGAGTGAGTGAGTTTATAAGGTTTTCTTTTTTTCTCAAAATGACAGCTCCCTTTAGAATGGCATGTATATGGATGGAAAATTACTTGTAGTATTTAATCTAACCCTGAGATAAGAGCCAGAAGGCCTTTTTCCAACCCATTATTATGAGGTCTTTGATAAATCAATATAATTCACAAAAGCCTCAATTTCTTTATATGAAAAATGTGCATAATACTCTATAGCAATGGCCCTCAAGCTTTAGCACACATCTGAATCCCCTGGATGGCTTGATAAAGCACAGATTGCTGCACAAATCCTCAAGGTTTCTGAGGAATTTGCATTTCTTACAGTGGTGCTGATGTTGCTCAGGCCAGGGACCACACTTTGAAAATCATGGCTCTAAGGATTTGTTTTAGGAGTGAGATAATGTAAATAAAATAAAATAATTTCCCACAATTATTAAACACTGTGAAATGCTAGAGATTAATTTAATCACATCAGGACAGAGAGGTCTCATAAGTTAGGTGGTGGAATCTAATAGAGTGATACTTTTCAGGACTGCACTAAATCTCAATGATTTGAGCTTTCTGAGAAGTGGGCCAATGAGGAGAGAGTAGGGGATATCATGAAAGAGATGGACTTTGGGAGTGAAGCTGGGAAAGTGTCAAAACCTCATTTTATCAAAGGCACAAGTTTTCCCAGGACCAGTTCTAGTGCCTACTTGAGGCTTCTGTATCAGTAAAGAATTGTTTGGGTGCAAGGATGAGAAAATTCAAAGAATGGGCATAATAGCTACTTAAACAATTAAGGGCTTACTTTTTTTCTCATGCAAAAAGAACTCTAGAGATAGAAAGTTATTTGTATTGATTCAGTGGCTCAAGGATTTCAGTATTGAGGTCTGTCAATTTTTGCCCTCTGTCATGCATACAATATAGCTGCTGCAGTTCCAGCCATTACACCTGCTCTCCATACACGTATTCATGGAAGCAGACAAAGAGGAAAGGTCAATGTTTATGACAGGAAAACAAAACTTTCTCAGACATTTTTGTCTGGTTTCTGTTTATGCCTCAATGTCCAGAACTTCCCTTGGCCATTCATAGCTTCAGTGTGGCTGAGGAATGTTTCAGTTGAGTACATAACTATCTAAAACTAAATTGGAATTTTGTCAGTAAGGTGGAATGTGTCTGTCCCAGCTTCGTAATTTTTCCTGCCCCTAGTGATTTTAGGCTAAGATGGTTAGGCCACCGTGGGCAAAGCTGTTAGTCTGAGTTCTCTTTTTTTTCTTGTATAACTTAATGTACTTTTTTTTTTTTTTACAGTTATTGTCATCATTAGTACTTTAACATCTATGACAAATTGAAGCTGGAGAGTACTTTTCACTCATGTTGGCTCAGCTATTTCTCCAAGTCACCTTGGGAGATCTTATCAGCCCTATTTTGTAGGTATGATAATAGCTACTCTTTTTCCATTTGTATCTCTCTGAATCCTACCAGTTCACTAAGTTTCTGTCATCCTGCTTTGGTCTCTCCCACAATGTGGTATGCTTTCCAAATTCCCCAAATCCTAACATTTTCCTATGTCCCATTGCCCCTGGGAACTCTGTGGTGATCAAGCTAATCTGATGGACTGATTCATGGGAAAAACCGCACTTAAGAAGTGAACTCTGAAAGTAAACTTTGGCTGTCATTGTGTACAAAAGTTTTTCAGTCTGTGTTCTCATCCAGAAGTTAATGCTTTTCTTAGCTTCCTAATCTACTCGCCATGGTGTAGAGGCAATAATGAAGTCCACCTTATGCACTTTTGAGAATCTCCTTGGAAATGTGCTTTGTAAACATGAAATCATATATTTATTTGTGGTTTCTTACTTTGAGTTTTCTTTGTGAGCTTGACTGGAGAATAAATACAGAAATGATATCTTCCCAGGATGGTAACATTGTGAATATTCAGGGAGATTTGAAAGAGGAAAGCCTGGTAGCTGGGCCATCAGGCTCCTGCCAGGAAAGTAACCTCAGGAGTAGATGTTCTGGGGAAGACAGTGGAAAGAAGGCAGAAAAAGAAGGCAGTGGCTAATGGACAAGGTTGGGCAGGTGAAAGGAGAGTGGGAGGAAGTGAGTGCTGATACTGGTAGTCTCACTGAAGATGAAATAAGGGGGCCAGGTCAGGGACAGGAAAGTAGAAACCGGGGCAGGGAGGTAGGCTGGCTTGCAGGAAGCACCAGAGTGACTAGAAAGGAGAGGATATTCCCAAGAAAGTAGGAGTCTGGGGAGATGTGAGCCACCATAGATCAGTTCAGCCAATTTGAGTCCAATTCAGCAAACATTTGTTAAAATTTTTCTAAAAATTTATTTAAAAATTAATTCGGATAGAAATATAGTTGATGTATAACATTATATGTTACAGCTGTACAATATACTGATTCACAATTTTGAAAGGTTATATTCCATTTATGGTTATTATAAAATATTGGCTGTATTTTCTGTGTCATGCAGTATATCCTTGTAGCTTATTTTGTATCTAAGAATTTATACCTCTTGATCCTCTGCCCCTATTTTGCCCTTCCCTCTCCCCACTGGGAACCACTAGTTTGTTCTCTGTATCTGTGAGTCTTCTTCTTTTTGTTATATTCATTATTTTATTTTTTAGATTCTGCATATAACTGATATAATACAAAAGAAGTATTTGTGTGACTTTTTTTCACTTAGCATAATGCTAAGTCCATCCATGTTCCTGCAAATGGCAAAATTTTACTCTTTTTTTATGGCTGAGTAATGTTCCATTATATCCTTTCATCTTCTTTATCCATTCATTTATTGATGGATATTTAGATTGCTTTCATATCTTGGCAATTTTAAATAATGCTGCCATAAACATTGGGGTACTTGTGTCTTTTTGAATTAGTGTTTTCGTTTTTTTCAGATACATATGCAGAGTGGAATTTCTGGGTCATATGGTAGTTCTATATTTAGTGGGACTTTTTTTGCTCTTTTTTAAAATTTATTTTTAATGCAGGGTAGCCAACACAACATTATTTTTGTTGTGTTTTTTTGAGAAACCTCCATCCTATTTTCCAAAGTGTTTGCACCAATTTACATTCCCAACAACAATATATGAGGGTTCCCTTTTTTCCACATCTCATCAGCATTTGTTCAGCAAACATTTATCAAGTGTCATAGAAAAAAATAATCCCTACCTCCTCAAAAAAAAATTGTCCTTGTGATCCCTAGAATTTGTGAATCGACTACTTTGTATTTTGCTGGTATAATTGTTAATGAGCTTGAGATGGGGAAACATCCAGGTGGCTCAGTGTAATCACAAGCGTCCTTGTAAGTGAAGGGGGAGGAGAAAGAAGGATCTGAAGAGCTGCTAGCTTTGAAGTCTGAGAGGAGGGCCATAAGCCATGGAAGGCAGGTAGCCTCTAGAAGCCCAAAAGCAAGGGGAATGGATTGCTTTTTTACAGCCTCCAGAAGGCATGTTGCCGTGACAACACCTTGATGTTGGTCTAGTGAAACCCATTTTGGATGACCTTCAAAACTGTAAGCTTATATATATATATATACACACATATACATTTATGTATTTTTTTTGCTTATGTCCACTAAACTCCTGATAATTTGTTATCACAACAAGAAAAAAACCTGATACATTGAGAAAATACCAGATGGTGCTACGGATTGGGAAATATGAATACATAAGATATTAACGCTAGCCTTTAGATGACTATCAACTCCCTGGTCCAAGTCAGTGATGGTTAAATTTAATGCGACCAGGAGGATTTTTGCTAAAATGTAGATTCTGACCAATGAGGTTTGAAGTGACCCCAGGATTCTACACTGCAAATACTTCCTGGGTGATGCCTGTGCTGTTTGTCTGGAAAGTATTCTTGGTTTAACAAGGGTCTAGACTGTGAGTCTGTCCTAGGGGCTGGGAAACCACGAACAGCAAAGCTTCTTAGTTATGATGGAGAAAATTGTTGGAATATCATTTGACACTAAAATTTAACAATATGAAACTTACTAGTAGAAGAAACTTGGGGCTTCAGACTCCTGAAAGGATTGTTGTGATAAACAAGATGTATGTGAAAGCAGTAGGCAATTTATAAAGGTAGGCAGGTGGCAGGTAATGTGCACTGTGTACAGATTTTAGTTTCCCACTTTGAATGTCAGATGAGAGCAGTTTTGGCAAGAAAGTACAAGTGTCATTTTGGACTCATACGTCCTTTGCTAAAGTGAAGGAAGAAATATTTGAATTAAAAACACCTCAGTGTTTATCCCAGTCATTTTTCTTTTATGTCTTTTAAGCCCTCTGTTCTGCTCTGGTTATACTATACATATGGAATGCAACACTTGAAAACAAAAAGTGTACAGAGAATAAAACAGTAGTCACCTGTAACTCCATAATTCAGAGATTACCAGGAAGTAGAATTTTTCCAAGAGCTTGATTGATTTGTTACTGTTTTAGAATCTGTGCAGACTTTTGTCTCCCTTAAATATTTTAGAAAAGAATAACTGTATGCTCTTGTGTTGTGCACTGTTATTAATATCCTGTAGTGATATTGTCGTTAATAATTCTTTTCACATCAGGGAACACTTTTCCATAAAGCAATAGTTCTCAACTGGGGGCTATTTTGTTCTCGGGAACATTTCACAATGACTGGAGATGCTTTTTTATTGTCGTGACTGGGGGTAAGTTCCTGCTGGCACCTAGAAGGGATTCTCCCCAACATCCTTCCATGCAACAGGACAGCATCCACAACATTAATTATCTGCTTCAAAATGTCAGTGCTTAGTTTGAGAAACTCAGCTGTAGAGCAGAGCGTTGCAAATTGTACTGGTCATCAGTCATCTGAAAGGCTTGTTAAAGCAACAATTGCCCCCTACCAAATTTCTGATCTAGTAGGCTTTGGAGGAGGCTGAGAGTTTGTAGTTCTAACAAGTTGTCAGGTGATGTTGATGCTGCTGGTCTGAGAGCCGCACTGCGAGAACTATTTCCATAGGGCTTAATAAGTTACATGACTTTAATTGACCCTGTATGAACTATTAGCTTCTTAATTTGGGTCCTGACTTATATTCAGTAATTAGGCTTATCATATCGCTGGTGTGTTGCAAACATCACTTGGGCCCAGGCCAGGTCTCTTCCTTTCTTGGTATGTCCTGGGATGCTGAGAATAGAAAATAGGTCTCATTACTGTGGACCAGATGGTTTCACTTGGCTGTGTGGACTCGGCACCATATAAATGGCTCCAAGGACATATGAATGAGTTGTTGGCCTGGGGAAGATTGATAGAGAGAGAGGAGAGATGGAGCAAGTGAATGTGGAAAGGAAAGAAACATCCATTTTTTATTGTGCTTACGACACTCTCTCACTGTATCTCGAAACCACAACACATCTGTGCAGAGTTTTGCAATTTCTTATAAAAACATGGCCTTTTAGTCTGGAATGGTAGATTCTCAACCTGACACTATCTTAATGGTATTGCAGTCAGGTTAACTTTTCACTGTCATCACACCAGAGGGAAGATTTATCGCTTGTGTCTCCGGGTTCATAATCTCTTTTCCAAGCATCCTTTCTCCCACCTTGCCTCCTGTTGCCCTCAGTCCATTCAGCATGAGCAGAGCTCACTGCCCCCTCTCATAATGCATCATATCGAGACCTTGCACAGAGGTGGCAACTGAATTCAGGGTTGGGGAAGCTAAGTCAAGTTGGAACTGAGAGGGCTGGGGGTAAAGCACGGGTTAGATCAGAAAGATCCCAGAAGCTGTGGGTCAGAAACCAAGGAAAAATTGTGCTTAAGATGAGGCAGTATGTCAAAAACCAGATAAAGGTTAGAAAAGCACTGGGGCCAAAGCATGCAGGAATGGGAGTGTTCACAACTGAAGTGAAGCCCTTTTTTTGAAGCCTCTTATGATTTTTACTTGGAAATAGTGCTGGTCTGTGAAGTGCTAAGCCAGTTCATCTGGTTGACGGGGCAGACCTCAGAGCATAAGAAGAATAGTTGATAATTTTCTAGGTGGAGCACAGAGATGGGCATATAGGGATTTCAAAGATACTGCTAATATTTCTTTCCTCAAGGTGTTAAAGCAAGTGGATTATTTTATTACTATCTACTACTTAGAAAGATATTAATCAAACACCTCCTATTCCTCAAGATAATTTTCTCCCCCTTTCAGAAATAAGGAAATGGAAACTGAGAAAGAGAGGTCATTTGCTCAAGGAAGTGTGGGGCTGGCATGGGGGTACCCAGTTTCCTCCGTCCAGCCCTGCTCTCCTCTCTCACTGAAGTATGAGGCTGTTTGGGTCACAGGCGGTTTCCCAGGTTTCCTCCTGATCATTGTGGAGTCCTCTCCGTGGGTCGGGGGTCACCCTGTTGCCCAATCACGGGTGCTCACAGCTCCAGTATTCCAGCCTGCTGAAATTTAGCCACCTTTCTATGAAGATTTTTTACCGGTTTCTCTTCAAATATTAAACAATTCTCAAACCATAAAGACAGCAACTCGCTTCCTTTCTAACCTGAGAATTTGAGGGGTGGAGAGTGGTGTTTTGCAGCACTGAAAATTAAAATTGGTAGTTCCATAAGTATTTGGCACAGCCATCCCTGATGAAACGTGCGAGCTGCAGTGCACGTGGGAAGTCTGCTGTTAAGTCAGGCCCACACCTGACCACGTGGAAGCCCCGCTCCCACCGTCGTGGGTCATGCCAGCCTTTCCTATAGCACAGTCCTGCTGCACTTAGCAGTGCTCTGCCCTCACTCACTTCACTTGAGCAGGGTCTTAGTGGCACTGTACAACCGAGTTTACGGCGCCCATGAGTCATGGAGGGAGAGAGCTGCATGGTGGCTGGAGCCAGCGGCAGAATCAAAGAGGCAGAAGGTGGGGACCATGGTTTAGGGATCTCGAGGGCCTGGGAGTCATAGATTAATGCCCACATCAGGGCATCCTGGGGGAATTGCAGCATCCTAAAATTTTGGAACAAAGTAGACCGCCTAGTCCAGAGTTTTTACAGGACACACCCTGATAGAAAAACCAGGGCTGTGTTACTTTAGCTAGAGCCAAGCCAGAGATGTGTGTCTTTATTTTGATAGTCTTTGCATCTGAAACCTGGAAGTTGCCTTGTCTTGCAGTCTCAGGTCTTGCTTTCAAATAAGGTATATTTAAATATATTCTTTAAAAATACTTTGTCATCTTCACAGTTGACATCAGGGCAACTAAACACTGTGATTAGAACTGCCCACCCCTCTTTGTAGCCAGCCTGGCCTGTCCCCATGGCCTGAGTCATTTTGCTGCTAAATGAGGTCTCAGTGGTTGCAGCCAGGTTGCCAGGTGTCAGGCCTGTGGTGAGCACTCTGAGGCCACTTCCGTCTCAGCACTGCCCACTAGGTGACGCCTGTGGGTGGAAGAGGCTCTCCATAGTGCGGGCTTCCGTGCTTTCTTCCTTGCTCGGCTCACATCTTGCTGAGAAGATGCTTGCATGGCAAGAACTGAAGAAATTATTCTGGTCTACTTGCTTGGAGAGAGTGCATGTGAGGATCTCAGCTCCTTCTTCTGAGGGATATTGATGTCTTTGCTTAGCATATGTGACGGTCTAATTATAAAAGAAGGAAAAAAAACAAAAGCCTAGCATAGCCCAAACAACTTTAAGTTTCTGGGTAGGTTTATAGCTGCTTTATCAATATAAAAAAATAATGTCCAAATTAAGGTGACTTGCAATGGTCCTAGAGTAGTAACTATGAGATTGTGTGAGTAAGAAGATTGGAGATGGATGTGATTGGAGCAGTTGTATGACTGTTTTATGCTGCAGCAGTGGTTCTCAAATGGGAGAACATCAGAATCTCTGAGAGACATTGGCCAGCCACAGATTTCTGGGTCCCACTCAGACCCAGAAATTCCTGATTTAGAACATCGTGGGCGGGGCCTGAGAATCTGCATTTCTAAGTTTCTAATGGATTCCCAGGTGATTCTGACGCTGCTGGTCCAGGGACCTCACTTAGAGAACCACTGCATGACAGCATTTTGTTCTGAGTATGGGGGTGGTGGGGTGCCGGAAATGGGCGGAGAGGGGGTGGAGGCTAGGACCTGGGATATCGTGGAGGGGCAGGGGGACAGTGAACTGGGAATCTGTGTAAACAGAGGTTGTCTTTTAGTTATAGCAAAGTCACTTCCCCTTTCCTTGTACAGCTTTTCAGATGTTCTTATTCCAAAGAATGCCAACAACACATTGTACTTTTGATAGATAAATCTTCTGGGCAGGGATAACTTGAATCTAATGACAAGTCAGGGACAAATAACCAGGCAGCTGGGCCATTGTTGGAGATACATTGAGGTGATTAATTTAAATTCACTCGATTGTTTTTCTAGTAGGGAAATGAAATAGTCTCTGGTATCACAGGTGTTCAAGTGCTTTTTTTTTTAAAATGGCTAAATATTTAAAGTGACAGACAAGGTTGAGAAGGTTGTATGAAAACACATTATAGCTGGTAGTTTTTGAACATCTTAATTGAGATTCTTGGTTCTTTATAAAAAGTGAGAGTGGGTGTGTAGGTATATATGAAAATAGTTATTCCCGTTACACCCCAAACTCCTCTTAAAGTGTGTTTGCCTGGCTTAAAGCATCTTTGTATGACATAGCTTCTTTGTACAGATTTTTTGATATTTATGCTTTTTCTTTTTTTCTAAACTAATGCTTCTGTGCAGCACAAGATAGGTTAGTTTGATCTCCATTCTGTAAGTGAGGACTGTGGGCCAGGGCAGCTAAATAATAAGCCAAAAGCTACTTGGTTTAGCATCAAAACTGGAATCAAGAAGGCCTAGACTTTAGTTTCCAGGCTCCATCTCCATTTTTCACCCCTGCCTTCCCCACAGGACTCCTTCTATCAAAGCATCTCTTGTGAACATTTCCATGAAGTTTACTGTAGTTGCGTCTTGTCCTCAGTTATAATTGGGGTCCCCTAAGATTCAGTGAAATATCTAGCCCTCAGGTTGATAGCAAGGCAGGCAAGAATGTTCCTCTCTATCTTTCATATAATGACAGTTAAATCCCTTTCACAAGAACATAGAGGTTTTGCTCTGTTTCTAATTTCAGAACAATAAGTTTCCAATGCACCACCACCCACCGGAAAAAGCGCACGGTGACTGACAAGGTGAGGTCTTTGTTTGGTTGTATTTCAAATCTTGCGCTTTCTGAAATCCCTAACACTTTGGTTATAAATCACTAAAAGGTGGATGTTCTCTAAAATGAATTTTGCATGAAATGTCAGCTGGAGTCTAGGGGACAGCTACAATATTTACGACTGGTGGTATTTCTTAGGAGAGAGAGAAGAAAATGAAGCCAATATAGTTTAGTAGTAGGGAGTGGGGAATAAAGGGGTGAGGAGAGCAGATTTCTTTCACTCACTCAGATACTTTGTTTCAGCCATTTTCAGTGCAAACACAACTCAGGTGCTCATAGTGGAGCGTTCAGGGATGTTCATCCATATGGTAAAGAGTGGGTTGGAAGAACTTGGGCAGCTGTGTTAAGGGGAAAATAAACAAACCTAAAACTACTATGGGAATGTATTTGTTAGTAGGGAGATTGTTTTACTAAGTCCTCTATTTCTGAAAGACAGTTTGACCCTAGTCACAGCTCATGGTGGTTTGCTTTCAAAAGCAAACTGCTCTGTTTATTTGGGGGAGGAAATGTTGCAGAGATAATGTAACATCCATGTGTCCCCCTTCATTGTTGGGGAAACAGAGAACATCTCTGCCTGCCATTTGAGGGCCACTGACTCAGATACAAACTTATATTTTCAATGTTTTCTCCGATTAAGTGTTCCTCGCTAACTGCTCCAGTCCCATGAGCCTCTTGAGTATTTCTGTCCTGTGTCTTTGCTTGAAAACGCTCTGTATGGTAGAGTGAGTTTCTCTTCCTTTGTTACTCAAGTGGTTCTTCATTAAAAAACAAACAAAAACCTTCATTGAGGTAACTCCCTGTCTCAGCTCAGGCTGCTTTAACAAAATACCATAGACTGGCGTGGGAGTTGGGGGGTGGGGGGTGGGGGGTGGGGGAGGAGTGGGGGTGGGGGAGGGGTGGCGGGGCAGGGCGGGGAGGGGGATAGTGGCTTAAATAGCAGATATTTCTATCTGAAAGTTCTGGGAACTGGAATGTCCAGGATTAAGGTGCCAGCAGATTATGTGTCTGATGAGAGCTCTCTAGTGGCAGCTGTCTTGGCTGTCCTCACATAGCAGAGAGCATGTATGCTCTGGTATCTTCTCGTATGGACGCTAATCCCATCTTCGAGGCCTCACCCTCATGACCTCATCTAAACCTAATTTCCTCACATACTCCACCACCAAATACCATCATATGAGGAATTAGGGCTTCAACATAGGGATTTTGAGGGGATACAAAACAGTTGATAAGATTCATGTACCATATACTCATTTAAAATTTGTAATTCAGTAGCTTTTTATTATATTCAGTGTGTAACCATCACCACAGTATAAGTTTGGAACATTTTTAATGACTTAAAAAGAATCCTGTACCCATTAGTAGGCTCTATCTAAATAAATCTATATCTAGATATATAATTTCTCTGTGAAAGTGAAAAGTGAAAGTGTTAGTTGCTCAGTCGTGTCTGACTCTCTATGACTCCATGGACTGTAGCCCACCAGGCTCCTCTGACGATGAATTCTCCAGGCAGGAATACTGGAATGGGTAGCCATTCCCTTCTCCAGGGGATCTTCCTGACCCAGGGATTGAATCTGGGTCCCCCGCATTGTAGGCAGACGCTTTACCATCTGAGCCACCAGTAGGTTGACCTATTTAAGGTATTTCATAAAAATGGAATCATATAGTATGTGACATTTTGTGAGTGGCTTCTTTTACTCATATAATGTTCTCAAAGTTTCATCCAAGTTCTAGCTTGTGTTAAAACTTTCATTTTTTATTGCCAAGTAATATTGTTTTGTATGGATATGCCATATTTATTTATTCATCAAATGATGGATACTTGGATTTTTTCTGTCTTTTGGCTTATTGCCATAAGTAGTCATGTGTAAGTTTTTTTTTTTAATGTGAATAAACACTTTCATTTCTATTGGATGCATACCAAGGAGTAAAATTGCTGGCTCATATGACAACTCTGTTTAACCATTTGTAGAACTGCCAGACTCTCTTTCAAAATGACTATACTATTTTTACTTTCCCACCAATAATGAATGGGAGTTCTAATTTTTCTGTTATCTTTGCCAACACATACTATTGTTGTCTTTTAAATTTTAGCAATCCTAATGGGCATCTGGTCCCATCACTTCATGGGAAATAGATGGGGAAACAGTGGAAACAGTGTCAGACTATATTTTTGGGCTCCAAAATCACTGCAGATGGTGATTGCAGCCATGAAATTAAATGACGCTTACTCCTTGGAAGGAAAACTATGACCAACGTAGATAGCATATTAAAAAGCAGAGATATTACTTTGCCAACAAAGGTCCGTCTAGTCAAGGCTATGGTTTTTCCAGTGGTCATGTATGGATGTGAGAGTTGGACTGTGAAGAAAGCTGAGCACCGAAGAATTGATGCTTTTGAACTGTGGTGTTGGAGAAGACTCTTGAGAGTCCCTTGGACTGCAAAGAGATCCAACCAGTCCATCCTAAAGGAGACTAGTCCTGAGTGTTCATTGGAAGGACTGATGCTGAGGCTGAAACTCCAATACTTTGGCCACCTCATGTGAAGAGTTGACTCACTGGAAAAGACTCTGATGCTGGGAGGGATTGGGAGCAGGAGGAGAAGGGGACGACAGAGGATGAGATGGCTGGATGGCATCACTGACCTGATGGATGTGAGTCTGAGTGAACTCCGGGAGTTGGTGATGGACAGGGAGGCCTGGTGTGCTGTGATTTATGGGGTCACAAAGAGTCAGACACGACTGAGTGACTGAACTGAACTGAACTGAATGGGTGTGAAGTTGTTTTGATTCACATTTCCCTTAAGGACTAACAAAATGACTGGTGGAAATATCTTCTGAAAGTGAAATTTGCTCAGTCATGTCTGATTCTTTGTGATCCCATGGACTATACAGTCCATGGAATTCTCCAGGCCAGAATACTGGAGTGGGTATTCCCTCTCCAGGGGATCTTCCCAACCGAGGGATCGAACCCAGGTCTCCTGCATTGCAGGTGGATTCTTTACCAGCTGAGTCACAAGGGAAGCCCATACATTTTCTAGTTGGGTATATTTTATTTATATGGTATGAGGTAAGAGTCCAACTCTTTTCCATGTATTTTCCTAGCATTATTTGTTGAAGATTTTCCTTTCTATAAAATTGACTCGATACTTTTGTCTACGATCAGTTGATGTAAACATGAGGACTTATTTCTGGATTCTCAGTTCTATTCCACTGAAATGAATGTGCCACACTATCTTGATTATTGTAGCTTTGTGTAGTAAGTTTTGAAATTGCCAAGTGTAAGTCTCTCAACTTTGTTCAAGATTGTTTTGGGTATTCTGGGTCCCCTGAATTTCTGTATGAATTTTAGAATCAGTTGTCAATTTATGCAAAGAAGCCAGCTGGGATTTTGGTAGAGACTGTATTGAGTCTGTTCAATTTGTATAAAGTATTGCCATCCTAACAGTATTATGTCTTCTGATCTGAGTGTGAAATATCTTTCCTTTTATTGAGTGAATAAGTGAAAGTCGTTCAGTTGTGTCTGACTCTTTGCGACCCCATGGATTGTAGCCCACCAGGCTCTTCTCTGTCCATGGAATTCTCCAGGCAAGAATATTGGAGTGGGTTACCATTCCCTTCTCCAGGGGATCTTCCCAAACCAGGGATCAAACCCAGCTCTCCTTTTTTATCTTCTTTTAGTTTTGCTTCCTTTTGGTCTTTACCCTACTGGGGTCTTTGGGAACTGTGCATATGTGTAACAGCATCTACCATACCTCTTCACTTTAGCTTAGGTTGGATTTGAAGAGCCAAAACAGGAAAACACTTAAGGAGACCTAAGACTCTAATAGAGAAATAAATTAGAGCTGTTGTTTCTTGTACCTTTGCTTTCCTGTTCTTTATTATTTATTTTTTAATTCCTTTTATTGAGGAAGTTTATTGACTTCTTTTTATTGAGGTCTTCTTAAATTTCCTTCAACAACCTTGAAGTTTTGGGAATATGTTTTGTATTTCTTATGTTAGATCTAGTTATCTTTTTGATACTGTTGTAAATGAAATTCTCTTCATGTTTGGGTTGCTCTTTGCTACTCTGTAGAATTATGACTGATTTCTTTTGCATATTGATCTTTTATTCTAAAAATCTTGCTTGACTTGTTCTTTAGTTCTAAAGGCTTTTTAGCAGATTAGATAGGATCTTTTCATAAACAATATTATGTTCTTTGTGAATACAGAGCTTCATTTCTTCCTTTCTAATATGTCACTTTATTGACTAATTGTCTCAGCTAGAATCTCTAGTACGGTGTTAAATAGAAGTAATCATTTTTGTCTTGTCTGTAATCTTATAGGGGAAAGCATTCAGCCTTTCACAATTAAGTGTAATTTTTAGGTGCAGGGTTTTTTTGTAGTTGCCGTTGATCAGGTTGAAGACGTTTCCTCATATTCCTGATTTGTTGACTGTTTCTATCATGAAGGTTTATTGAATTTTGTGAATGATTTATCCATTTATTGAGATGGTCATGCCATTTTTGTCCTTTATTGGCATGATTGT
Source organism: Bison bison bison (assembly GCF_000754665.1). Classification (NCBI taxonomy): domain Eukaryota; kingdom Metazoa; phylum Chordata; class Mammalia; order Artiodactyla; family Bovidae; genus Bison; species Bison bison. Next base: position 4,573,537 of record NW_011495030.1, read on the forward strand.
GGTATATTGTGTTGATTTTTTTTTGGTTGTTAAACAACCCTGCATTCAAGGGATAAACTCCACTTGACCATTATGTATGAATATAATCTTCTGTATGTGTTTCTAGATTCATTTTGTTAGTATTTTGATAAAGATTTTTGCATCTATATTCATAAAATGTTGGTCTAAAGTTTTTTCTTTGTGACAACTTCATCCAGTATTGGGTTTTAGAATCTGGATGTACTGGTCTCACTGAATGAGTTGTTAATTGTTGCTTCCAATTCTGTTTTTTGGGAAGGGTTTGTGAGGGATTGTTATAAATACTTGTTTAAATATTTTATAGAATTCATCAGTGAAGCCATCTGGACCTGGGCTTTTTTTGTGGGTTTTTTTAAAATTAATGATTCACTCTCTTTACTTAATTTTTTGAGATTTTCTAATTCTTGTTAGTGTCAGTAGTTGTATAAGAATTTGTCCATTTCATCTAAGTTGTCTAATTTTTTATAGTTGTTCATTTAACACACACAGACACACACATTCTGTCAGTAATGGTCTTGCCTCTTTAATTTCTGAAATAGTAACTCATCTTCATTTTCATCATGGTGAGTCTAGCTAAAGGTTTGTAAATTCTTTTCAAAACCCACCTTTTTGTGTCAGTGATTTTTTTCTCTATTAGAATTTTTTTATTCCCTTGTATACTAATTTTTATTTTATTCATTCTGCTGTATTTGGGTTTAGTTTCACTATTTCCAGTTTCTTAAGGTGGAAGGTACATTGTTTTTAGATCTTTTTCAGTATAGTCTATTATTTCAGCTATATATTTCTCTCTAATCACTGGTCATATTCAGTAAAAATTGGTATGTTGTATTTTTTCATTCATCTCAATACATTCTATTTTTCCTTGTGATTTCTCCTTTGACCAATTTTGAAGGCTATAATCCCAGAGATAGGATAATCCTTCCCAATGGAAAGACAGAAATGTTAAACTAATAATTTTGCAGCAGACCGAAACTTTGTCACAGATCAACATTTGGGATCTTTGGGTTTGTGTAAATAATAGTAGCATCACCTTCATCAAAATGACGAATTTTATTTAGGGCATATTATTGTGAGTCAGGCATTGTTTGAGGCACTCCATTGTATGTTGACTCATTCACTAACGTAATTGATGAGGTGGATATGATTAGCATCATCAGTTTTTAGTGGAGAGAACTGAAGCACAAAGAAGTTGGGGAACTTGCCCAGGGTCCGGAGTGTCAGAGCCAGGACTCAATGGCCAGAGTTTGGCCCTAGCATCTGCTACCCTCAGCTGCTGCAGGGTGTTACGGCAGGTTGGCCGAGTGTGGCCCTGGACTCTGATACTGGTTTCTTTAGGGAGAGTGAACAGCAAGGTTCACTGGAGTGTCCCAGAGAGGGAGACTTGGACTTAACCTTGTGAATGACAGGTTGAGTCAGTCAACAGTGATCATCTCTTGATGTGCATTGAATCAGAGAGCAGACAACACAGGTTTGCTACCCAACCAGCTGCAAAACCCAGAAGCTAGAATGTCATTTTCGACTCTCTCTCACCCTCATGACCTGTCAGTCACTGAGTTTTATTAGTTCAACATCCTAAATGTATTTCTTGGTTATCTACTTCTCGTTTTCTTTGGTTCCATCCTATCCAGACCATCATCATGGATGGCCTAGTTCATTTTAACAATTTCCTAACTGGCCTTCCTAACTGTAGTCTTGGTTTTCTTAAATCTATTTATTCTGCATGCAGAATGGGTTTTCTTTTCTTTTTTTTTAAAAACAGTTTTGATGAAGCATAACTGATATACCATAAATCATACATTAAAAATATTTATTTGGCTGCGTTGGGTTTTAGTTACAGCCCGCAGGATCTTGGTTGTGTCATGTGGGATCCTCCACCGTGGCTCACAGATGCTCTAGTTAGGGGGTCTGTGGGCTCACTTGTTGCAGTGTGTGGGCCTGGTTGCTCTGCAGCATGTGGGGGCTTTTGTTCCTCGACCAGGGTCCGAACCCATGTCCCCCACATTGCAAGGTGGACTCCCAACCATGAGACTACCAGGGAAGTCCATGAATTGGTTTTTTAATAACACAAATCATACCTGAGGGCATACCTCTTCTTATAATCTCCAAATGGTTTCCTTCTGCCTTTAAAACACTCCAAATATACACTCTAGGGCTTTCTAGCCTTCCCTTTTCCCTGCCCATTTTCCCTTTCTTCTTCTAATCTCCAGCCATAATAAACATTGCTTTCTCAAAATGTCTTTTTAATTGCTATTTGTTGAAAAAGAAAAACTCATCTTTAGATTTTAAACATTTTAAATGTTTAAAGATTTTAAAAATTTAATCATGAAAGTTATAACAGTTTCCTAGGATGCCATAACAAACTGAGTGGCTTGGAACAACAGAAATTTTATTATTTCACAGTCCTAGAGGCTAGAAGTCCTAAATCCTAATGTAGGTAGGATTGGTTCTTAAGGCTGTGGGGGAATATCTGTTCCACGGCCTTCTCCTGGCATCCTCAGGCATTCCTCAGTTTATAGATGGCACTCTTCCTGTGTCTTCTCTCTATGCCTATCTGTGTTCAGATTTCGCCTTTTTGTGAGGTCAAAATCATGTTGGCTTGGAGCCCACCTTAATGATGTCATCTTAACTAGATTATCTGCAAAGACCTTATTACTGGGGATTACTGGTACTGGGGATTAGGACTTCAGCATCTTTTCAGTGGACACAATTCAACCCATAAAGTATCTTATCTGGTAGAATTTATTTCAGAAACATTGAACACAGATAAGGGTATTATCATGAATAACTTTGCCATCCTAAATAGCTGTTGTTGGCATTTTTGTATATCACCTTTCATTCATTTATGTAAGCACTTTAGGATAGGAATCTTTCTTGTAACATGATTGGAACAACTATCCCTTCCCCAGCAAATCTGCTGAGAGCTTTTGACTGACAGCCTTTGCCTCAGAACCCAGAATTCTCTCATCGTATAGATGCTCATTGAAATAATGGCTGTAAACGCATCAACAGAGGAGTGGAAGTGTAGCTTCACTGTGGCTGGGAAATTCTCTCACAGTGGGCAATAGAGTGGGGAAGGTGGCCAAATGACAGGGATACACAGCTTTTTTTTTTTCCACATTGCTTCTTCCAGATACCACCCTGACTTTTTTTGGAAGTTCTGTACTCTTCCAAGAAAGCAATATTCATGTTTCTATCACTTTATCAAGAGGCTGTTATTTTTGGCTCTAAATTAAAAATGAAACTTCAAGAAAATTTTAAGTCTGGTTGGGACAGGTACAAGGACAACTAGATTTTTCTTGGTCCACTTCCTTTTCAAGCTAATCCTTTAGATTCTTTTGCCTCTTTCCTATTTTCTTCTTTTCCTCTCCTCCTCTTTCTTTTCTTCTTTTCCTGCTGTGTACAGATGAGACAGTCTCTTCTGACCATAGTTTCAAATTGCCTAGGACCAGCAGATGAACCTGCAGTGGGACTTGTGAGAGGGCTGGCTTTGCTTGGAGCAAGTTGGGGCAGTTGTGCAGAGTCCTGATATCTGAGGTGGAAGAGTCCTTGGTGTTGGGCACTGGATACCACCCAGGAGGTAAAATGTCCTAAAGCACTTATTTGTGATGGTACTTTAACTTTCTGTGACTGAACCCCTATGCCCATGAAGAAATTCTATATTTATTATAGCATGGAATGGCTTTTCAGTGTTTTTGGTTACCTAGCATTGCACATTTCTGTGTGCTGTCACCATTTCTCCCCTTTCCCCTTACCAAAAGATTACCAAAGGCCAGACCTTGCTTTCCTCTGTGTGGTAGCTGGTCTTAAAAACCATAAGTTATGCCTCCCAGCCTTTCCATTCTTGTGTGGTTCCCTCTTCTTGAACCTGGAGGGCTGGACACATGGCTCACTTGCAATCAATAGCATATGACAGAAGTGATACTGTGTGACTTCAGAGTCTCACATGACAGGCCTTTTATCTCTTGGAACACTTGCTTTTGGGACGCTTCCTCTCAGAACTCAGCTACCATGATGTGAGGACCCCGAACCACACAAAGAGGCCCCGGATGGTTATTCTGGTCTGCAGCCAGGAGCGCCTGCCAGCACTGAGGCGACCACCCTAGGTGTCTGTCCAGTCCACCCTTAAGATGACGGCAGTGCTAATTGGCATCTGATCTCAAGACACGGGGAGATCTCAAGTAAGAGGTGCCTTGCTGAGCCTGGTCAACCCCAGATCTGGAAGAGATAATAATTTTTAAGCCACTAAATTGGGGCATCCTTTGTAGGCAGCTTCTCCTGGCCATGAGGCCTGGGTGCCTGACTTACCAGTGTACTCAGGCTTGACCAAGACATTCTACCCAGACTTTAAAGCTAGCACGAATGATATAAAGGTGAAGGGACCTTGGAGAACTCATCATGGAAGCAGAGGAAGCTGTAACAACATCCAGTGTCCAGGGTGACTGCGGCCTTGACCAGTGCCACTGGCCAGTGATCAGCTGCACTTGTCCAGTGGCTGGGCTGGCAGCAGCATTCCTCCGCAGTGTTCCTGTGGTACGAGTTTTGGCTACTTTCTGGCTTCCCAGTCTCCCTTCTTTCTACCTGCTTTCTGATCCCAATTCTTCAGATTTTCTGGGAACTCTCTGAAATTCCCTCAGTCTTCTTAGTTAATTCCTTTTCTGCTCAAATTAGCCAAATGTCTACTTATACATGGTCAATGTGATAAAAGACACATTTTCTTATGTGAATGCAGTGACGTCTTAAAAGGATTCCTTTGTTATAGTTAAACTTGCATGTCAAAAAATTATTCTCTGCATGCAGTTTAATCTCTATTTATTCAGGGTTGGTTCCTGTCACATACAACTGGTGGTCTTAATTGATATTATTCTTTGTCCTTTGTGAAAATGACTGTTGGAGTGACTGTGAAAATTGGAGGCACGCTCTTTTACATTTTGTATTTTCATCCTGTGAGGTAGATGTGATATTTAGAAGTGGTTCAGAACTACCGGGAGCAGGTATCATGGTGGAGTGGTGGTGAGGGAACCACTGAACCTGGTAGGAGTCAGGGGATGTGAGTTTTAGCTTTAAAACTGTGGCTAATTCACCATATCTATTATCAGCATATTGCTTCCTTTCTGTAGACCTCAGTTTCCTTATCTTTATAGATGAGAGTTGAACAGCACTAGGTGATTCCAAATATTCCTTTGAGCTCTGAAACTTCCCAAGTTGCCCATGTTGTTCATTTTAAGCGGATGTTTCATCTCAACATTGTCAAGAAGAAGAGATCTTTGTGATTGATCCACTGTGGACCCCATCACCCTCAGGATGACCCTAGGGAACTTGACAGGAGATATTAGAGATGCACAGTAAATGTTTTCCAAGGGAAGGCTGAGTGGTGCTTTACTAGGTGCTGGGGGTTGCAAGTAAATTGTTTCTAGAGATGGAGACAGATTCTTACAACAGTGTGAAAAACACTTGTACTGGAGAAGTTTGGTGATCCAGGAGGAGGATACTAGTGAACTACCTGCGAGGTTTGTGTGTGTGTTTGTATAGTGTGTAAGAGCTGGGTAGGGAAGTCTTTAGAGGAAGTCGCTTTTTTGCTGAAAAAGTAGAGGAAGGGAGTTCTAGGCAGAGAGAACAAGAATGAGATAGCCCCAAACACTGTGGAGACGTTTGGAGAACAACAGCAGCTCATTGTGGCCAGAATTCAGGCTTCCTGGTTGGAACGGGAATGAGTAGCAGTGGGAAGCGAAGCCAGGATTGGATCAGAAGGGGCCTTCTAGAACAAGTTAAGTAGGTGAGACCCTCTTTTCTGGGAGAGGAGCCATAAAAGTTTTTAATAATAAGTGGTATTGGATCATACTGAAGCCACAAGGCTGACTTTTTTTTTTTTAATTTTTGGTTAAGATTCTGGCAGGCAAGGGAAGTATCTTCTCATCTGTAGCCAGAATAAGGAGATATTTTTTGTGTTATGTCTGGACAGAAGTTTGTAGAATTACCCAAATCTGCCTCTTCAGGGGCCAGAGTTCAACTTCTAAAGCTTCAAAGGGATTAAGGAACTTCTTGATACAAGATAACCAATTTCTGTTAGTACAGGTATATATTTTACTGACTCTTTGTGAAGGTGAGACTAGGAAGAACATGAATCAAAGTATCAAATATTCTAAAGCATGTGTAGATTAAATTGGTGAAAGGTGAATTTTCTTTCCTTCATGAGTTAGTGTCATCTTTTAAAAAATTAGAAACTTTACCAGGAGGTTTTTGAATTCTTAAACATCTACATACATGTGGTCAAAGTGATAAAAGACAGGTTTTCTTATCTGAATGCAGTGACATCTTAAAAGGTTTTCTTTGTTATCGTTAAACTTGCATGTCAAAAAATTATTCTCTGCATACAATTTATTCTCTATTTATTCAATATTACTTAACAGTGAAGTTGATAGAAAGTGAGACAGCACACTTTTAAATTCTAAACTACAATTGTTGGACAAGAATCTTGACAATGCCAGACTAATCTCTTCTGATTGGTGCTGTATTGATAGGGGCTGACAACATAAACCCATGCTGGAATATTCTAATCCATCACCTGGCATAAGGCGTATTTTACTTTGGGCTTTGCGGGAAGATAATCCATTTGCATCTGTGTTTCAAAGTGAGTGTTTCTAGGGGCATTAATGTCCCAACTTGCTACCATCTCTTTATAAGGAGGGATTACAACAGGCAATCTTGCAATTAAAGAAATAGCAACGTATCTCTATAGAGGTGTCTGTGCTTTGATTCAGAACCACATTCACCCATATTGTCTTTGAAATCTGTCTTTTGTATTGTTTCATAACTGTGTTTCTCCATCACATGGAAGACTCTGGGCCTAGATAAAAATCTTCATATAATGGCCTGTACCAGAATATTTTTCTTCTTTAACAGTCCTTTGTATCTTGGTAGAAATGGAAGAAACCAGACATCATGAAGTAGAGACATGTCATCGCCCATGTATCCTGTCAAAGGTTGTGACCTGCCAAATCCATGAGCAAAATAACGGTGGTGGTGGTTTCATGCCACTCCATTTGGGAATGTTTGTTATGTGATAACAGAGAACCGGTATCACCATGGGTACCTGGACAGCCTTGGATAAGGGATCTGACGTTCGTAAAGCTTCGTTTTTTTCATCTTGAAATCTGTTTAATGATACTGATTATATGTTGACTACCTTTTACTTGCCAGACATTTGTATATACATATGTACGTGTACTTAGCTACAGTGGGCCCTTGAACAGCATGGGTTTGAAATGCATTTTCATGTGAACTTTTTTTTCACTAAATATGTACCACAGTACTACTTGATCTATAGATGGATGAATCTGCAGATGCAGAACCCCGTATATGGAGGGGGCTGGCTGGATTATCAACTCTGAAGATGGTGCCCTTAACCCCAGCATTATTCAAGGGCCAGCTGTACATTGTATATCTATATCCACACACACACACATACACATATACACACATATATGGATATAAGTTGATTCACATTTTTCATGGCTCTTCTATAAAGTTGCTGAGAGCAGTTGCTAGAGAGTTGGGTTCCTGTGAGTCTCTAATCAAAATATTTTTACCAACCAAGCAACATTCACCCTGTTTTGTGCTTCTGTTTAAAGATCCCTTATTTAATGTATATAGTTGGCTTATCAACATTGAACCCACAGCCAATGGCACCATAACTCATGCCTGAATGACACTTGTCTAACATGTATTTCTCTGTAACGTACATTCTTCTTGCATTTAGGAATATACTAGACAGCACTGCAGTACTATGCTTGAGTTGGGGAGTGCCCATTTTAACCAGCAAAATCAGAAACAAAAATGAGAAAAGCCTGGCACACTAAGTATACCCTGAAAAGACACTTGTTTTCAGTATGAGAGCTCTAATAAGTAGGCAGAGTGTGGCCTTGTTTGTCCTCAGCTGGGTCTGTGTGCTTGGGGTAACTCATTTTTCGTTGTGCTGTAAATGTTCATGAATGACTATAGAAGTGCCATAAGTATTAACTTTGGGGTTACAGATTCTAGTGAGCAGGAGAATCTGTAATAATGGGGATCAATAGTATATATAATCTCATTTAATTATGATGCTAGCTCTATTTTGTAGGATTCAGTGTCTGTGGTTTCTTTTTTTTCCCACTGTCTCTACCAGACTGATAAAGACTGTCTGTAGAGTAGGCTCTTGTTGGAAAGAGAAGAATAGAGAGGTAAAAGAGGGAGTGTGTAGAAAGAGGGGAGGAGGAAAGGGAAAGGAAAGGAAAGGAAGAGTTTCTGACAACCTCACTTTAAAAAAGATTTTATTTAATTGGAGGCTGATTTCTTTACAATATTGTGGTGGTTTTTGCCATACATAGACATAAATCAGCCATGGGTGTACATGTGTCCCCCCATCCTGAACACTCTTCCACCTCCCTCCCCATCCCATCCTTCTGGGTTGTCTGAGAGCACCGACTTTGAGTGCCCTGCTTCATGCATCAAACTTGCACTGGTCACCTGTTTGACATATGGTAATATACATGTTTCAATGCTATTCTCTCAAATCATCCCACCCTTACCTTCTCCCACAGAGTCCAAAAGTCTGTTCTTTACTTCTGTGTGTTTTTTGCTATGTTGCATATAGGGTTGTCATTACTGTCTTTCTAAATTCCATATATATGCATGACAACCTCACTTTTAAAAAGTTTTATTTTATATTGGAATATAGTTGATTAACAGTGTTGGGTTAGTTTCAAGTGAACAGTGAAGTGATTCAGTTAAACATATATATATATCTATTATTTTTAAAATTATTTCCCCATTTAGGTTATAGAATGTTGAGCAGAGTTCTCTGTGTTAAGTAGGTCCTTGTTGGTAATCTATTTTGAACTCTCTTGCCCAAGACAGGAGATGTAAGTTCGATTCCTGGGTCGAGAAGATCCTCTGGAGAAGGAAATGGTAACCCACTCCAGTACCCTTGCCTGGGAAATCCCACGGACAGAGGAGCTTGACAGGCTACAGTCCATGCGGTCACAAAGAGTTGGACACAACTTAGTTACTAAACAACAACAATAATATATGTCAGTCTCAGGCTCCCAATTTATCCCTCCCCCTACATTTTCCCTTTGGTATCCATAAGTTTGTTTCCTGAGTCTGTGAGTCTATTTCTGTTTTGTAAATAAATTCATTTGTATTTTTTAAAATTCCATGTATAATTGATATAATATGATATTTGTCTTTCTCAGTCTGACTTCACTTAGAATGATAACCTACAGGTCCATTCATGTTGCTGCAAATTAGATGTGTGTGTTTTTGGCTATTCCACAAAGCTGCTCCACTGCTGCCGTTTAAATCTGGAATGTTAAATGAAATGCATGTAATGGGGAGAGATGCTATTTGAAATATCCAATTCTCTTTTGCATTGCTTCTGGCATGACTTACCTCTGTTGTGCCAGAGGCGTCCATTTGCCTCAGATGATAGGAAAGTTATAGCAGAGAAGCTAAGAGAAGACAAAAGCCAATACACGCATGTTTCAGGAATCTTATGGGTTCCATTCCAGACCACAGCAATAAAGCAAGAATCACAATAAAGAGAGTTACCCAATTTTTTTGGTTTCCCACTTCATGTAAAAGTTGTATTTACACTATACTGTAGTCTGTTAAGTATGAGATAGCATTATGTCTAAAAAATACTCTATACCTTAATTAAAAATAGTTAATTGCTAAAAAATGTTTTCCGTCATCTGACAAATGGAAGGTTGCCACAAACCTATATCTGCGAAGTATCATAAAGTGCAATCAAAGTATACCTGAAATAGCAGCCACCACTTTCATAGTGCGTAGTGGTTGTGAGGTACTCTTCTGTGTTTTATCTGTGTTAATTCCATCCTCACAGTAGTCCTACAAGGTCATAGAACCCAGGCAGCCAGGCCATAGTCTACCGCTCAGCCTGATGCCTTAAGGATACCTTTCTGCAGTCAGTTTTTGACATGCAGAGTAGTCCAGAGCAAAGCAATATGCTTAATTGAGGCAACATTAGAGAAGGCATTCCTCAATTTCCTTTTATTGTTGTTCAGCAGCTAAGTCGTGTCTGACTCTTTGTGACCCCATGGCCGGTAGCACCCCAGGCTCCCCTGTCCATCACTATCTCCCAGAGTTTGCTCAGACTCATGTCCATTGAGTCCATGATGCCATCCAACCATCTCATCCTCTGTTGCCTCCTACTACTTTGTCAATTTCCTTACTCCTACAATAGGCTGTAAGCCTGATGACCAGATATTTCCTTTGTAATGTAGAAAAGCCACCCCTTTACTTTAAGGTGTAGTCTCCATGAGGAAACATATAGTGGGGAGGTGCAGGCAGATTCGGAGAAGGCAATGGCACCCCACTCCAGTACTCTTGCCTGGAAAATCCCATGGATGGAGGAGCCTGGTAGGCTCCAGTCCATGGGGTTGCTAAGAGTCGGGCACGACTGAGTGACTTCACTTTCACTTTTCACTTTCATGCATTGGAGAAGGAAATGGCAACCCACTCCAGTATTCTTGCCTGGAGAATCCCAGGGACAGAGGAGCCTAGTGGACTGCTGTCTATGGGGTTGCACAGAGTTGGACACGACTGAAGTGACTTAGCAGCAGCAGCAGCAGGCAGATTGGAAGAAACAGAATGCTTGTCCCTTCTTCCTTGTTGGTCTGTGGGGGAGGGAGACAGGGATGCAGAAGCAGAATAGCATTTAATCACTTGGGTTATGGGTCTATTAATTAATGCTTTGGTGGCTCAGATGGTAAAGAATAAGCCTGTAATGTGTGAGACTGGGGTTTGACCCTTGGGTCAGGAAGATCCCCTGGAGAAGACAGTAACATCCCGATCCACTATTTTTGCCTGGAGAATTCCCTGAACAGAGGAGCCTAGTGGGCTACAGTCCATGGGGTTGCAAAGAGTTGAACATGACTGAGCAAATAACACACACATGGCTCTGTTGGCCATCTAGGTCAGAATCCTGAAGAAGGAACATGTTACATGCTCTGAGAGGAAGATGGAAAGGAGGAGACTTGTAGGAAGCCCTCTGTATCTGAAAAAAATCATCACTGTGATGGGATCAGGCAGAGGAAGCCTGGAGTCTGGGTTACTGCTTACAGATGTGCAGGTTGGGCACTGCATAACTCCACAGGCCACCATGTACTTAGACTTTGATGGAAATACTTCATCTCCTAAGGTTGTGCCTTGTTGTGGCCCTGGTCTGAATTGGTTTTCTGGAATCTGTGTGTCTGAAATCTGTTTTAGCTCCTGTGTGTGGCATGAAAATGAGCAGAAACTCCCTTGGAGAAATACTGGCTGCACAATCAGGATGGGTATCCTCGGCTTGATGAGGCAGAAACCTAGGGCTGCAGGATCACTCCCTGAACTGGAAATCCAGTGGGAGGCAAATGCAGACCTCTGAGGAATGTGCTGTGCTAGTGCAAGCCGAAGCAGGGCCATTTGAGTACAGAGCACCTGCCAGGCCTCAAGGAGCCCAGAGAAGGGATCCCAAACTTATTGGCCACAGACTTTCAGCAAACACACACAAAATGAGCAGTGACCAAGCCATCCCAGAACCCTACTGCTGCAAAAGACAGAGAGCAGGGCACTCTGCTTTAGAAAAATGAATAATCTATAGGCCTTGCCTTCAGATTCCTTACAGGCGCTTGGGAAGGATAGACTGAAATAAATCAATGCAGATGACATTTGACAATATAGTATTAGAAGTATGCCTGAGATAATGCGAGGATACAGTGGGGAGTAGATTCAGAGCCCTAGGGCACAGCAGGCAGAAAAGCTTTTACAGGAGAGCTGATGCCCTCATGGATTTTGAAGGATGGTTAGGAGTTTGTCAGGCCCACTAGGCAGGAAGGGATTTCATGTAAGACCTGGCGATGTGAGAGAATCTGGGCTCTCCAGATATGAGAAGGATGCATTTCCTGGACTTAAGACCGTGCAGAAGTGCTTGGGGTTTGATGTTCTGTGGTCATGGTCTAGATATACTTTGTAATCGTATCTTTGAATTTTGTCTTTTGGAGGGGAGGTTGATGGGACAGTTGAGCATTTGCTAGCAGCTTGGAGTGGTGGCTTGCTGTTGGTCTCACCTCCTACAGCCTCCTTAGGAGGGAGTCTTGACTTCCTGTTCCCCTTCTCCAGGGCCCTACATGGTGTCCTTCTTGTCTTCCTTTTCCCGGCCCCACGTTTCCCACCATGTCTTAGAGCATGCTGGTGGCCATCACTGCCCTGGGCTGGCACCACCACCGTGCTTTTTGCAGGTCACCTAGTGGGTGTAAGCCTCTTGACCATATACCCAGGGCTTCCTAGCCATGCCTACCTACCATGGATTGAGATAGCACGTCCTGGGGAGGAGAAATGCCTGGCTTGACTTCTGAGACCATTGCTATAGCGTAGTATCTCTAGCCTGCTCTGGTGGAAGTGGAAACTGACATGCATGCTCCAAGTCACCATGATGTCCATGTGGGTCTTGATTCCCTGAAAGTATTCCTGTGCCTGAGGGAGTACAGCATTAAATAACAAAAAAACCTTATGGCAGATTAAGAGAGATTATAGAACACAAAATATCTTTTATTTCAGAGCTTTTAATAAT
>NW_011495030.1:4586261-4590704 GCF_000754665.1 Bison bison bison
TGGCCCCCCCCCTTTAAAAAAAAAAAAAAAAGAGAGATCTGGCATTTTCACTTTGCACTAGGTTCCAGAAATTATATAGTCCTGGGTATAGGGACTGAATGAATGAATGAGAGGAGACAGCTCTGAGTATAGTTCCCCAGCCACCACATCTTCCAGTCCCCCATTTGGATTTTAAGTGATACTGCTTCATAGGAGCCCTTATTTCTCACTTTACAAATGAATAAGTTTCAGAACAGTGATTCCAGTTCACCTGGAAAACTGATGAGAGAGCCAGAGTCAGAGGTTCCAGCTCCAGGATTCACCCTGCTGTTAACCCTGGAGGCACCTGCTCTTTCATAATCCTCCATGGCCCGAGTGATGTAAAAAAAATAAACGCAAGGTTAATGCTCAGGGAAAGAAGGACATTTGATTTATTGTATCAGGAATGTGCTAAATCGTACCCTAGTGGCCTAAGAGTTAATACATCTTCCAAAGCAGGTAATTTACTGGCAGGCAACTGAGAGAAAATAATATGGGATCATAAGACATTAGCTCAGGGGCCAGTGGTGCTGGGGGGCATCTTTGAGTGTATATAGCCCAACTGTTAACACACAGTGAAACTGAGACTCAAGAGGTGAAATGACTCACCCAAAGTCACAAAGCTACTTCCTTCCAGGGCTGGACTTAACTCAGGTTCCCTGACCTCAAAACCAGTGCTTGTCTAGCTTTCCTACCTCTGAGCACAATAACTAATAAAGGTGACTGTAAATCTTATGGCATGAATTCATTTGGCATTTGTATAGCACATTTATAACTTCAGAGTGATTTCTCTTTTTTCCCCTCTGTACAAGCAACTTCAATGGGCTCCGATCTATGCAGACAATTGCTTTGAGGATAAAATTTGTTATCAAGCATATGAAATTGTCCCTCATCAGCAGAGATTCCTAGCCTAGGTCCAAGCACAGCCAAAAGGAAATCCAGCCCCCTCATCTTGAAGTGTGAGTGTCTCAGTCTTGCAGAGGCAGCAGTCACAGTGACACAATGAGCCTGGCTGGTGGCTGGAAGTAGGAGGCAAGGATCTGCTGGTATGGGCCAGGTGAGAACTGAGGAAATAGCATGCTGTCCTGGAATAGCAATGCAAAGAAAAATATCCTGGGACATCTAGTTCCCTCCCAGTGTGGTATATTTGGAGAACGAAATGGCAACCCACTCCAGTATTCATGCCTGGAAAATCCCATGGACCGAGGAGCCTGGTGGGCTACAATCCATGGGGTTGCAAAGAGTCGGACATGACTGAGCGACTTCTGTGTGTGTGTATGTGTGTGGTATATGTGTTATAATATGGAGTTGTTTTTCTTGCTAAGGCCAGTGTTTTCCTCCAATAGGTCACAATAAATCTTTGATGACACTATGAGAACTGTCTCAGAAATCCCAACTGGAAACAGTGGATGGATGATATGGTAGTTAGGTACTAAAGTGAGAAGTAAAGTAGGATACATTATTTTTCCAAAAGAGCGTGTTTTCTCATTGACAGCTGTGTCAGTTAATGAAGCCCTGGTCACTCCTGGGATCTCAATTGAGGTGGACACACTTACTTATACCTAAGTATATTCTCTCATTGTTGGATTCATTTCTGGGATGAGACTTGGAAGGAATTCCAGGTCATGCCCCCAGTGTCCTGACCTGGAGTTTTAGATTGACTAGTTTTATTCTCAGCCCCACTCAAGCTCCTTTGATCCCTATTATTTAATATCCTGTGCTGATTGTATGTATTGTACCCTAGTAGAAAATGTTTTGACTTGGAGGAGACTTTGGGTCCTGTCAGCCTAGCTCCTCATCTTACAGATGGGGAAACAGGGAAGTAGAGTTTAGTCAGTTATTCCAAGTGACCCAGTTTGTTAGTGGCAGATCTGGGAGTAGAACTCATGTATCTTTCCATGATGCCATGCTACCTGGACAGTGTCTGAAATGTTAATTGTAATAGTTTCAGGAGAAACTCTTGAAACAGTCAACTTGGATTTCAGGAATAGGATTTTAAATAATGTTTTGGAAGACTCTTTCCAGTGGTTTTCATGAACTCTGGTGCCTGATAGCCATAGTACCCTTTGGATCCATATCATGGGATTGCTCTGAATATGAAAAGGACAGGTGGCTTAGCTCAGTGATTCTTCAGTTAACAGGAAGAAGACAGATCTTCTCAAGGGCAGAACCTTGTCTTATTCATTATGAATATCCTGGTACCTAGAATAATGCCCAGCGTAAGGCAGCTACTTGGAGGGTTCGTTTGTTTCTGGGGCTGGTCAGCAGAAACTTTTATCTATCACATTTTCCTAACCACTTCAGTGCTGTTGACTAGAGGATGTGCTTTTGATTAGAGTATTTTAGAGTAAAGAGAACACCAGAGAAAAAGATGGGCTTGTTGCTTTTTGTTCTAGCAGAATTCATCTAACTCTTCTGAACCTGAGTTTTCTTATGAAAAAGTGCCAGGCTGAATCACCAAATTTTCTTCCTGTGTTAACATTACATGATCTCTCACTACCCTCCTGCAGAAGCATGAACTTTCCAGTCATGCTTTTGATTGAGACATTGTGTGTCTGTATGTGTGTTAGGCTTGCTCTATAAAAATAATATATGGGAAGGTGGTTTTTAGTTCTAAAATCAAATGCACATGAGCTTAAATGAATCTCAAATTATATAGACTAATAATTTCTTTTTGGCTTATTGAATAACAATAATAATTACACTATAAAGCATCAAAAACTACTTAGTATCTTGTGGAGGGAAAAAAATACAAAAATTAGCCCTTAATTAACTATGAATAAAATGAAATTAGAGGTTGGTATTTGTTTAGTTTTAAAGGGACATTGCATCTATTTATTTGGAAACTCTACCACTTAGTCCTCTGCCCGCCATAAACCACTGTACAATGACAAACATACCATATTGCTTATTGTGCTAGAGCTGAAGACACTGCAGCTTGCATTCAGAGTGTCCGATTGTGCTCAGGCTCCAGGAGTTGATTTATAACTTGAGGTGAAACCATGAAACCACATGGACTGTTGTCTGAGAATAAGTATGACCAATTGCACCTGTATTCCTCAAAGCAAAAGCTACTAAAATCTTAACTCAGCATACTTTTACTCTCAGTAGTACTCAAAAGATATTAATCATATACTGCTCCATGTAAAGAATTCATTTAAGGAAAATTGACAGCATTTTGATGAATTTCTCCAGAGTGTAAGCAGTAGGGATCCAGGAATCAGAGACATTTAAGAGTGAGAGGAGACCATTTAGTTAAACTCCTTATGTTGTAGATAAGAACATTGAGACCCACGGAGGTTAAGGGACTTGCTTAAGGGCACAGAGCTAGTTTGAAACACAGTCAGCAATAAAACACATGTCTCCTAACTCCCTAGCCCAGCGCTCTTTGCACCTCTCAATTCCTGAGTGTAGCCATTACTTAAATCTTAAGGTTCATCTGCCATTTATTGTTTCCTGTGTGCTGAGGGATATGCTGAGCATTTTACAGGCTTCAAATCACTTAATCCTCAAAATAACTCATTTTAATAATCCTCAGGAAACTGGCCTTAGAGTGGTTTCTAACATTTAGTGATCACATGGCTAATAAGCAGTAGGACCAAGATAGAAGTACAGGCAGTTTATTTTGGAGCCCAAGCTAGGGTATATAGGACACTAAGCTAAATTTGAATTTCAGATGAGTAACGCGAAGCTTTTTTATAGTACAAGTAATATGTCCCAAATATTGCATAGGACAATTCAAATTTAAATGATTATCCTATATTTTCCTTTGCTAAATATGGCAGCTTTAGCTTTTATCTCATGCTTGTCTCATTTCCTTGGCTCTGAGAAGTATCCTCTGGTCATTTTTGTGCTGCCATTTCTTTGACCTTATCATATCTTGAAGTTAAAAGCTTACTTTGTAACTAGTTTGATTTCTTACAGTTAGAATTTGACCTAAGTCCACTGGGAGCTTGGGTTGCAAAGAGATTTCATTGGGAGTAAGACAAGGTAAAATGTTTCTTGGTATAGGATTTCAGAGATACTGGTAGCAATACTGAGGACAGCTGTGCAAGCAGTTTTCTAAGTTGGATGGTTTCTTTCCCTGGATAGGATTGTTTGAGGGGATACAATTTTCTCCTGGTCTCTTTTTTTTTCAAGTCTACTTTGCACTGACATCTATATAGAGTCAGAAGTTAATGAAAACATATCCCAAGAATGCAGGGAGGTTTCACCATTAGGAAACTTCTTGATGGAATTCACTGTGTTTCCCCACCACAAGATCATCTCAATAGACATAAAATAAGCATTTTTTTTTCTTTATTTCTCATGTGTTCCCCATCCTGGACCCTCCTCCCTCCTCCCTCCCCATACCATCCCTCTGGGTCGTCCCAGTGCACCAGCCCCAAGCATCCAGCATCGTGCATTGAACCTGGACTGGCATCT
>NW_011495030.1:4591630-4594052 GCF_000754665.1 Bison bison bison
GCTATCTAGGTTGGTCATAACTTTCCTTCCAATGAGTAAGCATCTTTTAATTTCATGGCTGCAGTCACCTTCTGCAGTGATTTTGGAGCCCCCCAAACTAAAGTCTGACACTGTTTCTACTGTTTCCCCATCTATTTGCCATGAAGTGATGGGACTGGCTGCCATGATCTTAGTTTTCTGAATGTTGACCTTTAAGCCAACTTTTTCAGTCTCCTCTTTCACTTTCATCAAGAGACTCTTTAGTTCTACTTCACTTTCTGCTATAAGGGTGGTGTCATTTGCATATTTAAGGTTATTTCTCCCGGCAATCTTGATTCCAGCTTGTGCTCCCTCCAGCCCAGCGTTTCTCATGATGTGCTCTGCATATAAGTTAAATAAGCATGATGACAATATACAGCCTTGACGTACTCCCTTTCCTATTTGGAACCAGTCTGTTGTTCCATGTCCAGTTCTAACTGTTGCTTCTTGACCTGCATACAGGTTTCTCAAGAGGCAGGTCAGGTGGTCTGGTATTCTCATCTCTTTCAGAATTTTCCATAGTTTGTGGTGATCCACACAGTCAAAGGCTTTGGCATAGTCGATAAAGCAGAAATAGATGTTTTTCTGGAATGCCCTTGCTTTTTCAATGATCCAGTGGATGTTGGCAATTTGATCTCTGGTTCCTCTGCCTTTTCTAAAACCAGCTTGAACATCTGGAAGTTCATGGTTCATGTGTTGCTGAAGCCTGGCTTGGAGAATTTTAAGCATCACTTTACTAGCGTGTGAGATGAGTGCAATTATGTGGTATTTTGAGCATTCTTTGGCATTGCCTTTCTTTGGAATTGGAATGAAAACTGACCTTTTCCATCCCTGTGGCCACTGGTGACTTTTCCAAATTTGCTGGCATATTGAGTGCAGCACTTTCAGAGCATCATCTTTCAGGATTTGAAATAGCTCCACTGGAATTCCATCACCTCCACTAGCTTTGTTCGTAGTGATGCTTTCTAAGGCCCACTTGACTTCACATTCCAGGATGTATAAGAAACCTCTAGTCATCAATGTGGGGTTTCAGTCATGGCTCAGAGGTAAAGAATCTGCCTACCAATGCAGGAGAAATAGGTTTGATCCCTGGGTTGAGAAGATCCGCTGAAGAAGAAAATGGTAACCCACTCCAATATTCTTGCCTGGGAAATCTCATGGACAGAGGGGCGTGGTGGACTATAGTCCATGGGCATCGCAAGAATCAGACATGACTCAGTGACTAAACACAACAAAGTCAGCAACATACTTATTAATGAAATATTAGAAACATTCCTATTAAAGAGGATTAATATCCAAAATATACAAACAGTTTATGGAGCTCAATAAAAAAAAAATAAACCCAAATAATCCAATCCAAAAATGGACGGAAGACCTAAACAGACATTCTTCAAAGACGACATACAGATGGCCAAGAGGCACATGAAAAGATGCTCAGCATCACCAATTATTGCTGTGCTCAGTTGCTCAGTTGTGTCTGTCTCTGTGTGACCCCATGGACTATAGCCCGCCAGACTCCTGTCAATGGAATTTTTCAGGCAAGAAAACTGGACCTTGTTGCCATTTCCCACTCCAGGGAATCTTCCTGATCCAGGAATTGAACTCATGTTTCTTGTGTCTCCTGCATTTGCAGGCAGATTCTTTACAACTAGTACCACCTGGGAAACAGATCCTTCTTCAAAGAAGACATGCAGATGGCCAAGAGGCACATGAAAAGATGCTTAGCATCACTAATTATTAGAGAAATGCAGATCAAAACTACAATGAGGTGTTACCTCATATCAGCCAGAATGACCATCATCAGAAAATCTGCAAACAATAAATGGTGGGGAGACAATGGAAAAAAGGAAACCCTCTTACCCTTTTGATAGGAACATAAATTGGTACAGCCACTGTGAAGAACAGTGCCGAGGCTCCTTAAGAAACTAAACATAGAACTATCATACTACCCAGTAACCCCACCAATGAGCATATAGCCTGAGAAAACCGTGACCCAAAAAGATACATGTACCCCAGTGTTTATTGCAGCACTATTTACAATAGTCCCAGGACATGGAAGCAGCCTCGATGCCCCTCAACAGGAGAGTGGATAAAGAATATGGGGTACATACATACAGTGGCATAATACTCAGCCATAAAAAGGAATGAAATTGAGTCAGTTCAGGTGATCTGGATGAACCTAGAGCCTGTCATACTGACTGAAGTAATCAAAGAGAAGAACAAATATCATACATTAATACATACATACATATATATATTAAACCTAGAGAAATGATACTCATGAACCTATTTGTAGGGCAGGAGTAGAGACACAGATGTAGTGAATAGACTTGAGGGCACAGGAGGAGAGGCGGGATGAATTAGAGAGTATCATTGACGTATACACTACCATGTGTAAAAGAGA
>NW_011495030.1:4594152-4595199 GCF_000754665.1 Bison bison bison
CATCAGGTGGCCAAAGTATTGGAGCTTCAGCTTCGGCATCAGTCTTTCCAATGAATATTCAGGACTGATTTCCTTTAAGATGGACTGGTTGGATCTCCTTGCAGTCCAAGGGACTCTCAAAAGTCTTCTCCAACACCACAGTTCAAAAGCATCAATTCTCCGGCGCTCAGTGTTCTTTATAGTCCAACTCTCACATCCATACATGACCACTGGAAAAACCATAGCTTTGACTAGACGGACCTTTGTTGGCAAAGTAATGTCTCTGCTTCTTAATATGCTGTCTAGATTGGTCATGGCTTTTCTTCCAAGGAGTAAAATACTGTTAATTTCATGGCTGTAGTCACCATCTGCAGTGATTTTGGAGCCTCCCAAAATCAAGTCTGTCACTGTTTCCGCATCTATTTCCCATGAAGTGATGGGACCAGATGCCATGATCTTCATTTTCTGAATGTTGAGTTTTAATTCAGCTTTCACTCTCCTCTTTCACTTTCATCAAAAGGCTCTTTAATTCTTCTTCACTTTCTGCCATAAGGGTGGTGTCATCTGCATATCTAAGGTTATTGATATTTCTCCTGGCAATCCTGATTCCAGCTTATGTTTCATCCAGTCCAGCATTTCGCATGATGTACTTTGCAGAGAAGTTAAATAAGCAGGGTGACAATATACATCCTTGACGTACTCCTTTTTCTTTTTGGAACCAGTCTTGTGGTTCCATATCCAGTTCTAACTGTTGCTTCTTGACTTGTATACAGATTTCTCTGGAGACAGGTAAGGTGGTCTGGTAGTCCCATCTCTTGCAGAATTTTTCACAGATTGTTGTGATCCACACAGTCAAAGGCTTTGGCATAGTCAATAAGGCAGAAATAGATGTTTGTCTGAAACTCTTGCTTTTTCTATGATCCAATGGATATTGGCAATTTGATTTCTGGTTCCTCTGCCTTTTCTAAATCCAGCTTGAACATCTGGAAGTTCACGGTTCATGTACTGTTGAAGCCTGGCTTGGAGGATTTTGAGCATTAATTTGCTTAGAATGTGAGATGAGTGCAA
>NW_011495030.1:4595299-4595461 GCF_000754665.1 Bison bison bison
ACCCCAAAGACTGCAGTATGCCAGGCTTCCCTGTCCATCGCCAACTCCCAGAGTTTACTCAAACTCATGTCTGTCAAGTCGGTGATACCATTCAACCATCTCATCCTCTGTCGTCCCCTTCTCTTCCCGCCTTCAGTCTTTCCCGGCATCACGGTCTTTTCC
>NW_011495030.1:4597244-4613037 GCF_000754665.1 Bison bison bison
AGACAAATGCTATATGATATCACTTATATATAGAATCTAAAAAAGCCAAAGTCATAGAAATAGATCAGTGGCTAGAGGGTGGGGGAAATGGGGAAATGTTGGTGACCAGTTATAAGTTCTGAAAATCTAATGTACATCGTGGTAACTGTAGACAATAATACTTTCATGTTATATACTTGAAAAGTTATATATATACTACATATATATGTATAACATATACATACTACATATATGTGTAACATATATATATACTACATATATGTGTAACATATATATATACTACATATATGTATACACACACTACACACACTTATATAACTATATGTATACTACATGTTATATACTTGTATTATATACTTGACAAGTTCTGAGAGTACATCTTAAATAGTCTTGCCATACCAAAAAGTTTGTATAAATTGAGATGTTAACTCACCTTGATCATTCTGCATTTAGTGTGTGTGTATCACACCATCATGTTGTACACCTTAAACAACATTATATGTTAATTATATATTAATAAAGCTGGGGAGAAAAGTTTAACATAAAAACTCTTATTTTAAATTTTACAAAATATTTAAATAATTTAGATGACAAGCATAACGGCATCTGAAAAATGAGCATGCATGTGTGTGTACCATGTTTGGTAATATATACATGCACACACAGGTACGTGTATACAAAAAATATGGAAGAATACATTCTCAACTGTTGATAGGGTGGTTATTCTAAAAGTTTAGGTGACCAGAGTGAGTGGACCCAGGGTTTTCTTTCTATATACTTTACATTGTTGGAATTTTTTATCATAAAAATATTAAAAAATAGACTTAAAAATGAAGTTGTATATTGATATTTGTGGCTTCAAGGATTGGAGTTAAATAAGAGGAGTAGAATTAACATATGGTTAGTTTCTTTTAATGTCTTATATGTTCTTGAATAATGAAAGAACAGGTATGAAGAACAAACCTGTTTTTAAATAATGCCCATCCTTTAGATATTTCACTCATCTCTTTGCCAGAATCTGGTAAAGAAATGGGGGCTTCATGGATTCTTCTAGAAGCAGAGGAAAAGGGCTCAAAGTTTCCCACAAACTCTTGGTGAACCTTGTAAAATATTCACTCTTCTGAAGGTTGAAAAAATTGTGACTTCCATTTGTCTTTCATATTCTAAATATTTTCTGTGATTTAAAGCATTCATTGCTTCCTTTTGCTGTCAAGGAACTGAAGGAAACGCATTTCAGTAGCACTCTCCTGAATGCACTTATCTCTAGCTACTGCTATAAATATGTAGTAATCAGATTCTCCTAGTGCCCAATAAATCAAGAACTTTACTTATGTCCTATGAAGAAATAGTCTCTCCCCAAGTTATATTGTGAATTCTATAGTAACTTCCCTCTCTGGGGACAAAAAGGAACCAAAGGTAAATGTGGGTTAAAAATTCTACTTTCGTGGCTTGATTTACAACAGGTTGTGAAACATCTGCCTGAACTGGAGGTTGGAGGGTACAATTATGTTCGAGAGTCATTTGCTGATCACCAATTGTAAGCCAGGCTTTGTCTTTGGTGCAAAGGTACATGGTGTAACAAGTCACGGTTTTTGTTCTCAGGGAGAACAAAGTCTTTAGAGAAAAAAAGTGGTATTTGGGTCAAATCAGAGAGGTGGGAATAAGTAAGTAGGCCTAAACAGGGGAAATCAAGCTGATTAAGGAAACAACTTGATTTAAAATTTTTGAATATTTCATGGCTTTCTCCAATTAAGATGCTAGAATGATGATGTTACTGTTGATGCTCTGTTCCTTTTGTGAGATTTTGTTGACTTGACCTGTGGGCACCATATATAGTCTGAGCACTGACAGATACCGAGTTTCTCTTGGAAGCATTCTGAAAGACAGAGTAAAGTAACTCCCTTCTACCTGCACCCCTAAGATTTCCATAGAAAATCCCTCTTAAACTGAATACAAGTCAGTTAAAAAAAAAGGCTTCTCAGAAACAATGAGATAAGGGTGAAAGTCTACACATTTGTAATATATGAGCTAAGTACACTTAGGGCAGCTGTAGAATTGTACAATGAGTCAGCGTCACCTGGAGAGTTGTTAAAGCACAGGTTGCTGGGCCCATTCTCTGAGTTTCTGATTCAGTAGGATTAGGGTGGGGCAAAGAATGTACGTCTCTTAGGTGGGATGCTGATGTTGCTGATCTGGGGACCACACTTTGAGAACTGCACTCTTAGGGCAAGCTGTCTCAAAGAGAAGACTGATTCATTTTAGAAAGAAACCTTATAGTCTGATGCCAGTCAGAGTCAACTTTGAATTATATGCGCTGAGGATCATCTAGGGTCAACTCAGCGTCTTTGTTCCAGAAACAGAGGTGGGATGTGCGGGTTTGAATGTGCAGGTTCAGGCAGCCTGAATTGGAGAATCTTGGCGCTGATCCTCACTAGCTGTGTGAACTTGCAAACATAACTTGATCCTTCTGCATCTTAGTTTCTCCATTTTAAAAATGTGAACTGTAACGGTACCTGTATTAGAGGTACTTGAGAGGATGAGATGAGTTAATGTATGTAAAACCAAGTAAGAATGTACCAATTAAGGACACTACCACATGATAAACACTTGACTAGTATTAGTTCTTATTCTCTTGTGGGTGCTGAATGTTGCTGTGCTATCATGAGCCAGGTGTTTTATGTCTAATATTTCATCTGGATACTTGGCTGAGGAGGCAAAAATTTAGTTACTGTCCTAAATTGATTGGGATCTAGCCATACAATTTAACACGAGTGGGAAATCTTATAGAAGCTTTCTGTCCCTATGTATATGCATACATTGTTGTGGTGCCACAAGACCATTGGTATTATTTTTTTTTTCCATTGGTATTCTTGAAGGATCACGTCTGCAAATCTTTTGGTTTTTTGTTTGCTTGTTTTTATTTACTTACTTTTCAATTTATTCTTTAGACCTTTTTAAAACTCTAAATTCACACTCGGGAAGAGGTTTTATAGGTTCTCCATTTTTTGGAATTGTCTTTCTGTTGAGAATCCTTTGCTTTTTATATAGTTTCTTTAAGTCCAAGGCACTGCCTTTCCAACTGTAACCTATGTTTAAAATTTTCTAACTTATTGGCCATTTTCTATAATAATGAAAACATTTTATTCCTATTTTTAATCACTACTGAACACCCCTAAGTGGTAAGTGTTTTAAAATGTAGGGTTTTTTTTTTTATTATTATTTCAGGTATTGTGAGCATATTAAAAAGCAGAGACATTACTTTGCCGACAAAGGTCCGTCTAGTCAAAGCTATGGTTTTTCCAGTAGTCATGTATGGATGTGAGAGTTGAACCGTGAAGAAGGCTGAGCACCAAAGAATTGATTTTTTTGAACTGTGGTGTTGGAGAAAACTCTTGAGAGTCCCTTGGACTGTATGGAGATCAAACCAGTCAATCCTAAAGGAAATCAGTCCTGAATATTCGTTGCAAGGACTGATGCTGAAACTGAAACTCCAGTACTTTGGTCACCTGATGCAAAGAGTTGACTCATTGGAAAAGACCCTGATGCTGGGAAAGATTGAAGGGAGGAGGAGAAGGGGATGACAGAGAATGAGGTGGTTGGATGGCATCATGGACTTGATGGACATGAGTTTGAGCAAACTTCGGGAGTTGGTGATGGACAGGGAAGCCTAGAGTGCTGCAGTCCATGAGGTCACAAAGAGTCAGACATGACTGAGCAACTGAACTGACTGATTGTGAGGCCAGCAGATCAGGAGATGATTGAAAAGATGCTCACAGTTCCCAAGAGGAGGGGGAATACCATTGGGAAGGGCTACACTGGGGAGCACCAGCGCTGGTAAGGAAGGCAGAAAGAAGAAGGGGAAACTGAGAACAGCAGTTTTCTAGGAAAAATGAGGTGCAGTATAAGCAGATTCAGGGTGGCCAAGTTTGAATGACCTTAATGGGCTGTTGTGCAGAGGGGCTGTCTCTAAGTTGATACCTGGCCCCAGGGTAATTAGGGCAGGTGGATAGTGGCTTGACTGTGAGATTCTTAAAGAAGGTGGTTGGGGTTTGTGCTTTGGATTGGGTGGTTTGTTTGCCTATGAAAGGCATGCGCCCTGGTAAGCTGTGGCTGTCTTGAGGTATTAGCTAACCCTGGGAAAGGCAATGCCTCCCTAATCATTGAGGCCCCAGATGGAATACAGAAATAAGAATATATAGTTAATACACCACAGGAGTGCCAAAGCCACTTTGAGACAAGGCTGGTTGTGAGTGTGCCTTGCTGGCTGGGTGACTCCCACTTGTTCACCAGTGCCTCAGGATCCATTTACTTGGTTCTTTACCATTAGAGTTCTTTATGCTATGAATCTCTGGAATAATTCAAATTCATTTGAAAATGAAAATGTTACTTTATAAGGTCTGTGAGGAAAAGGAGAGTATCTGTCTTTCCATATTTCTTTTCTGCTGCTGCTAAGTCGCTTCAGTTGTGTCCGACCCTGTGTGACCCCATAGACGGCGGCCCACCAGGCTCCCCTGTCCCTGGGATTCTCCAGGCAAGAGTACTGGAGTGGGTTGCCATTTCCTTCTCCAATGCGTGAAAGTGAAAATGAAAGTGAAATCGCTCAGTCATGTCCGACTCTTAGCGACCCCATGGACTGCAGCCCACCAGGCTCCTCTGTCCATGGGTTTGCTTATTTGTCACCCTGGACCTCAGAATAATTTGGTGGCGAGTTCTCTGGTTCTGGGATGACCACTGGGTTTGTCACATAGACATTTGGGATGACCATGCCCACGTTGTTGGTTTACAGAGGATGCCCAGTTCCATTTGAATTTCAGATAAACAGTGAAAAAAAAAGTTAGTGTTAAGCATGTTCCAAATACTGAAAAAATATTTCTTGTTTATATGAAATTCAAATTCAACTAGACCTCCTATGTATTTATTTGCTAAATAGGGCAAGCTCACTTTCCTATCACCTATTCAGAGCTTGAAATACTTCTTAAATTAATCCCCATATCCCATTTTGGATTAATAATTGTTCCATCTGTGCCTCAGTTGCATTCTTATGAAACATTGACCATTAATACCAATTTGCATATATGTTCTTTTCTTCTGTTGACTCTGGTAGTTCCTGGTCCTTATAGTCTTCCTTCTCTTATTTGAGGCTGCTCTGCAACTCCCAGATCCCAAGGCCAGCTAGGATTGGGGAGTTTAAGGAGCTGTCAGGACTATCTAGAGGCCTTGCAACTAAGTCAGACTTGCTACCCAAGTTTGTTAATTGAGATGATCTTAATAAACCCTCCTCAAACCCCAGACCCTCTGAAGGAGAGGACTGAAATTCTCTTTGCAGAAGTTATCACAAACAGTCATGTTTCTGAACCCAGGAGCCATTTCTCCAACCTCAGTTTTTTAGACCAGTTTTTTTGGGACTTTCATGGATTTGTAGGAATTCACAGTTAGACAGCAATGACTGGGTATTATCAAAAGAGGGCACTGATGGCTGCAGGACCATCTCATAGGCATTCCTATGTGATTCTAATGTGAAGCCAGGTTGAGAACTTTGCTTTACCTTATGGAATTCTGTACAGGTGGAGCCTTAACTGTATTTCCCCCCTCTTCTCTCACCATGGTGATTTTGTCCATATCATTTTAGACTACTAACATTTATATCATTAGCCAGACCTCTCATCTCAGATCCAGATTCACAAATCTGTCTACTTCATATCTCTATTTAGAGGTCTTACACATATCTCAAACGTAGCCTATCTATTTCGCCCTTCAGATTTCTCTCATCTTTTGGGTATTCTCCAACATGGGAATTGGCAGTAACAGTTTTCCAGTTTTTCTGGCCTGAAATCTGAAGTTATCTGTAATTCTCCAACATCCTAACTCCTTACCTTTCATCCAGCAGCAAGTTCTCAATTCAAGCTCTAAAAATATATTTTAAATGCATTCCTTTATCTCCATCTCCACCATCTCCCTGAGTCTTATCTCCCACCATCTTTCTCTTAACTTGTTTTCCCACTTTTTTTCTTGCCCTCGTTTTGTCACTTCTCTCCCTAACAGCCAAAGTAATATTCTCCTATTTGAGATGACACTGTATCCCTTTTATTGCATAAAACTCTTTATTGGCTACTCACTGAATTTGGAATAAAATCCAAGCTTCTTACTTTGTTCTATAAGACCATTCATGAACTTATCTCTGCTGAACAATCCAAGCCACTTTTCCAATTTTCGGCCTGCCCCATCCATTCTGATCTTATTTTATCACCACCTACTTTCCTACCTCCATGCCTCTGCACAGGCCGCACCTCTGTTTTGAATGCTGTCCTCTTAAGTGGCTAGCTCTTTCTTATCTTCTGCATCGCACCTTAAAGGAAACTGCCCCAGAGAACATGCCCTGACCATGATTTCTAAATTAAGATTCTTTCCCACCATATTCTCTACCTCAGTGCCTTATTTGATGTTTTTTGTAACGCTAAATGATACTTATTTTGTCTCTTAACTCTTGTTCCCCTCGATGAGTATAAATTTTTTGAAGAGCAGGGACCAGTGCTTGTCTTTTTCACTGCCATACTTCAGGTCCTGGTACATAACCCTGTGCAGAATTGGCTTCATGAGTATTTTTGAATGAATAATTTGGGACCTGCTTTTACCCTACCCCAAACCTGGAGTTTTGGCACTTAGCCAGACTTCGGTGCCTTGGTCCTTAATCTGCTTGTAGAACCTTCCTGCTTACCAGCCTGCTTACTGAGGTCTTTGCAGAGTGAGGACAAGAGTTCCTTCTCTAGGCTGAGCCTGCTTAGCTATCAGATTGAGAGATTACTATATTCTGCTTATCAAACTGAACTTTCTGAAACTAGATCTGCTCTTATAACCTAGACATTTTTCCTCTAAAATATTTTTTTCTCCTGGTCTTGGGCTGTTGCAATTACCTTTTCATGCCCACGTCATAGGAAGTGACAGAGATCCTTTATTTTCCTGATACATTTGAAATCTGAAGATGTCCATGGTTGTAGATAACTGTCACTGTCCTTTTCCAGCTGTGCAAGGTGGTAGAATTGTCGATATAGTAGAACTTGAGGTTCTCATTATTGAGATGTTAAACTATAGTCTTCTTAGTGAAAGAAGACTTCCTATTTCTTGAAACAAAAAATACTATCATGAGCATCATCTGTGGCCCAGTGCAAGCCAGTTTGGACAGGACAACATGAAGCTAACTGTTTAACAGCAAAGCAAGAAAAGTATGCATTTGTGTTTATGCTGTCTTGAATTGTTCAACCCTTGCTGAGGTTTTTGTCATGCCTTCCCAGTGAGGCCATAAACCTGAGAGTAAAAGCTGTTTTTTTTTTTTTTTGAGAGCATTGACAGCAACCCACTAGAATGTTCTTATCCCCTTGAAAGATATTTGACTGAGGAGAGACCTCAGTCAATAATAGTTGCAGGCCATGTGTTAGAACAGATTATTGAGAGAGCAAATTGTGGTGGTGAAGGGAGCAGCCTTATGGGTGCTGGATGCACGAATGTTTCACTACCAATCTGTTGGCTTATGACAAGTTTTTAATAGGCAGAGTAAAAAATCACTTGTTCTTCCCCAAGAAGGACCAGGAAGAACATGGAAGTGCTTGAAATCAGTGATGGGTCCTGCTGTTAACAAAAATTATGCAGAAAAGACTTAGCCTGCTCATAAACTAACAGATGAAGGTTGGGGAGAGAGATAAATAAATAAAAATGTCAAAAATAAAAAATTGTTTGTCGTCTTCATTCAAATCTTCCCAGATGGCGCTAGTTCCAATGCAGGAGATGTAATAGATGTGGGTTTGATCTCTGGGTCGGGAAGATCCCCTGGAGGAGGGCATGGCAGCCCACTCAGTATTCTTGCCTGGAGAATCCCATGGACAGAGGAGCCTGGGGGGCTGCAGTGAGGAGCCTGGGGGCTGCAGTCCACGGGGTCACACAGAGTCGGACACGACTGAGTGACATAGCACGCACCTTCCTCATTTATATTGCTCCTCCATGTCTTTGCTGTGATGCTCTTTTGTCTGAAGTGTTCTCTTCCCAACTTTGATCTGCCTTGTGAACTCGTATTTAACCTTAACCTCCATCCAGGAAAAGCTCTTCTCTCACAGTTCCTCACGCCCCCTTCTCCTTCCACAGATTGAGTTACTTCTTCTCTGTACCTCCTTGTAGGGTACAAATATTAGAGTATACACTGACAGAGAAAATCTGAGCCAGTTAACTTGGGTCTATTTAAATCTGCCCAGTCTCAGGGACTCACTCAATAAAGGCGTGAAGGCAGAATTTAAGCAGAAGTCCCTGCCTAAATACCTTTCGTCTCTGTCTCCAGGAGCATCCAGTGTTCCCTTCTGATAATGGATAGGTAGAGGGTGCAGTAAAAAGGATCTTAATGATAGCCATTTGGGGTTACCAGATAGAGGAAAAGAAGGCAGTTTATCTTATAAGAGACGTCTATAGTGGGTCAGACCTCCTGCTAGGCCTGTTTCTTGCTCAGAGGATTCTAACAGGAAATTGGTTACTGTAGACTCGCATGGCCTGAGAGCTCAAGGAAAGTATTTTATGTGGCTCCTTAGCATGTGGTTTGAGGGTTCTGGACCCCAGATACTACCCTGAGTCTCCCATTTCAATGGCTCTTACAATGTTGAAATGCAACACCGGGTGTCTCCAAATTTATAAGGCAACTATGCCTGATTTCTTGGTCTTTGACGGCAGTCAGCTGCTTCAGAAAAATGGGAAACAAAAAGCTGTCAGCAGTGTGGGTATATCTGTCCCCTAAAGAGCTCTGCAGACTGTCATCATAGCGTTGATAACATTGGTTTATAACTTATATTTTATACTCAAGCTTTGCTTTCTGGGTTTCTAGTGCCAAAATAATTTCTAACAAATAGCATTCAGTATATAATTTTTGACTTGAATGTGTAAATAATAATGACTATTATTACGGTAGAATTGTACTATATATATTGTGAAGTATGACCTTAAAGTGAATAAAAATTCCTTAAATCACCATTGGTACTATAAAGAATATTAACAGATATGTATGTATCTGTTTATGAAACAAATACTCTTTCAGAAGAGTCTAGCATAGATATATTTCCTCTGCCTGTTTTAGACCAGCTCTGTGACTTGACAAAATAAATTAGTTTGCTTATATTTTAGGCCTATCTTATAGGGCACAAATGTGTTTTTAGACTTGAGGGTTACACTTTGAGTAATAAGCTAACACAAAGAGAAACAGTAGAAACTAAGGAGGTAACAACTGATTCACATCCTCATTGTACTCTTTTTCTAGGACAACTCTTCAATGAAACAAGTTGTAGACAGAAATGAACTTAAACTGTTACTCTTTTTCTCTTTAGCAAGTAAGTTGAAGTAGTATAAGCAAAAGTGCATATGGATCTGCTGTACCTTTCCTGAGGTATTTACACTTCACATTGCTTAAAATTTTGAGCTGAAAGAATTATTTTCTAAACATGAAGCTGGATTATTTCCTTATAAGGTTTATTTATTTTTGAATAATAAATTTAGACACTTGATTCAAAATTCTAAAAATATTAAAAGGGAAAAGGAAATATCAGTAGTGATGAATGTTGCTGATAATTTGAAGGAGAAGATGGCTAAAAAGGATCATGTTGACTTAGAAAATAGAGGTAGTTGATGACTTCTGCCTTAGATTTTTTGGTGGATTGTTGAGGGAATAGATGAGAGTGAGTTTATTTGTGAGTATAAGGTGAAGAAAAAGATTTAAAATAAATCTTTTAAAAAATAAATGGGATCTAAGAGAATATTGAGCAATTTGAGCTTTAAAAAATTCCATGAAGAGACTTCTGGTAATGATAGTCTTTACCAAAGTCTGTCTGTACCAAAGTCTTCTGGTACAATCTGCTTTAGTTCTAATTTCCCACTTAGGACAAAGAAAAGCTGTATAAGTTTTTAAAAGTCCTTTTTTAAAGGTCTTGCAATTCTATAAGAAAGGTACTAAGAAATTCTAGGGCCTGGGTCTGGGAAATAAAGCATAGAGAAGAGTTGAACATTTGGAAGTGGTTTTATCCTGGAGGTATTTCTTATTTCACTTACTGATAAAGAGCTGAATAGAATTTTCCACAGGCTTATGGGTTTGTAGTGCCAAAATTTGATTTTAATGCTCTTCAAAGAGAAGGGGAGCAAGTAAACTGGAATCTTTGGGTCAAAACCACAGAAAGCCCAGTACCACTATATGAGTAAGGGTATTCAAGAAATAGACCAACCCTTGCAGAAACTGAAGTTTAGATTTTGAGTAATCTCAAACCCTAATTGGATTATGGTGATCTGGATAATTAATGCCCCCATTTCCTTGCCTGCCAGTAGAAAGTTAAATTCTCTCTAGGAAGCTGACATATTCAAAAGTTCAAATCATCTCTACAGTTTTTAATTAAAATTCCAGAAAAAATAACCAGGTATAAAAGTAGTTGTGTCTGACTCTGTGACTCCATGGACTGTAGCCCACCAGGCTCCTCTGTCTGTGGAATTCTCCAGGCAAGAATACTAGAGTGGGTTGCCATTTCCTTCTCCAGGGGATCTTCCCAACTCAGGGATTGAACCCAGATCTCCTGTACTACAGGCATATTCTCTACCATTTGAGCCACCAGGAAAGTCCTCAAAGTAGACAAAACTAGACTATAAATCAAAGGAGACAAAAAGAAAACAGGAACAGTCTCTTAGGGCACCAGACAATGGGGTTATTGAACATAGATATGTAAATAACCAAACTTAAGAAGTTAAGAGATAGGATTTAAAATTTAGCACAAAACCAGAAAATATGAAAAAGAACTAAATAGGGATATCTTGTCTAGGGATAAAAATGATATTTATTGAAGTTAAGAATACAATGGATCAAGTTTAATAGGTGTTTAAAGCAAGCTGAGAAAAAACTTTGGTAAACTAGATGATACATCAGGAAGGTCTTTTAGAAAAAACATCTTCAGTTGAAGATGAAAAGATGAAAAATAGATAAAAGACTAAAAATCACATAGATCATCATGAAAAGCTTTAACATATTTGAAACTTGAATTCTAAAAGAATGAGAGACTAGATGCAGCAGGAGCAATATTTGAAGAGATAATGGCTGTTAACTTTGCAAATATGGTAAAAAATATAAAATCACAGATTTAAGAAATAACATAAACACTAAACAGGAAAAATAAAACTATATCTTGGCACAATAGAGAGAAACTGCTGGAAACTAAAGACAAAATAATTTGAAAGGCAGGCAAAGGGGAAAAAAAAAAGATGTGCTACCATTAAAGGGCATCAGAGGATGAGATGGTTGAATGGCATCACCAATACAATGGACATGAACTTGGACAAACTTCGGGAGATGGTGAGGGACAGGGAGGTCTGGTGTGCTGCAGTCCATGGAGTTGCAAAGAATTGGACATGACTGGGCAACTGAAATGGAGAAGGCAATGGCACCCCACTCCAGTACTCTTGCCTGGAAAATCCCATGGACGGAGGAGCCTGGTAGACTGCAGTCCATGGGGTTGCTAGGAGTCGGACACGACTGTATAACTTTCAAGTAGACAACCTGAGCAACTTCACTTTCACTTTTCACTTTCATGCATTGGAGAAGGAAATGGCAACCCACTCCAGTGTTCTTGCCTGGAGAATCCCAGGGATGGGGCAGCCTAGTGGGCTGCTGTCTCTGGGGTCGCACAGAGTTGGACATGACTAAAGCAACTTAGCAGCAGCAGGGCAACTGAAAAACAACAACCATTAAAGAAGCAGCCATGATTCTGACAGTTAATTTCTCAACAGAAATGGAAAAATCAGAGGAGAATGGAATGGTATTAGGTTGGTGCAAATGTAATCACGGTTTTGGACTGTGAATTTTAAATTATTATTGGTGTTCAATCGCTTAGTCACGTCCAACTCTTTGCAACCCCATGGACTGCAGTATGCTAGGCTTCCCTGTCCTTCATCTCCCGGAGCTTGCTCAAACTCATGTTCATTGAGTTGGTTATGCCATCCAACCGTCTTATGCTCTGTAACCCCCTTCTCCTGCCTTCAGTCTTTCCCAGCATCAGTGTCTTTTCCAATGAGTTGGCCCTTTGCATTAGGTGGCCAAAGTATTGGAACTTCAGCATCAGTCCTTTCAGTGAATATTCAGGGTTGATTCCTCTTAGGATTGACTGGTTAAATCATTGTAACTAGGCTCAAATACATCTTTATTAATCAAAATAGGAACCATTACAATCAACACTTTTTTGCCAATGAGAAATAAGATTGCTTATTCCTTTGGCATAAAAATCCATGTTTTGGGATTCAATGAACTCTTGGAAAGCATTTTCTGCCTTCTGCTGATTGTGGAAGTATTTTCCCTGCAAATAATTGTCAAGATGCTTGAAGAAGTGGTGGTTGGTTGGTAAGAGGTCAGGAAAACATGGTGGATGAGGCAAAATATCATAGCCCAATTCGTTCAGCTTTTGAAGCATTGGTTGTGTGACATGTGGTCAGGCATTGTCACGGAGAATTGGGCCCTTTCTGCTGACCAATGCCAGCTGCAGGCATTGCAGTTTTCAGTGCATCTCCTTGATTTGCTGAGCATATTTCTCAGATGTAATGGTTTCACTGGGATTCAGAAAGTTTTGGTGGATCAGACTGGCAGCAGACCACCAAACAGTGACCATGACCTTTTTCTGGTGCAAGTTTGGCTTGCTCCTTAGAAGAAAAGCTATGAACAACCTAGACAGCGTACTAAAAAGCAGAGACATTACTTTGTCCACAAAGGTCCGTCTAGTCAAAATTATGGTTTTTCTAGTAGTCATGTATGGATGTGAGAGTTGGACCATAAAGAAAGCTGAGCACCGAAGAACTGATACTTTTGAACTGTGGTGTTGGAGACTTTTGAGAGTCCCTTGGACTGCAACAAGATCCAACCAGTCAGTCCTAAAGGAAATCAGTCCTGAATATTCATTGGAAGGACTGATGCTGAAGCTCTAAAACTTTGGTCACCTGATGTGAAGAACTGACTTGTTGAAAAAAACTGTGATGCTGGGAAAGATTGAAGGCAGGAGGAAAAGGGGATGACAGAGGATTAGATGGTTGAATGGCATCACCGACTTGATGGAAATGAGTTTGAACTGACTCTGGGAGCTGGTGATGAACAGGGAAGCCCAGTGTGCTTCAGCCCATGGGGTTGCAAAGAGTCAGACATGACTGAGTGAATGAACTGAACTGAACTGAACCTGGCTTTCACCACTGAGCTGGTCATTGCTGGGTGTCACCGTCTACTTTTCACGGCACATCACAATCCCATTGAGAAAATGGTTCATTGTTGTTGTATTGTGTAGAAGATAAGATGACAGTTCAAAATGATGAATTTTTTGATTTTCACTCAGCTCATGGGACACCCACTTATTGAGCTTTTTTACTTTTCCAGTTTGCTTCAAATGCTGAACAACCATAGAGTGGTTGATATTGAGTTCTTCAGCAACTTCTTGTGTAGTTGTAAGAGGATCAGTTTCGGTGATTGCAGTTGTCATTGCCAACTTCCAGTGGCTGTTCTTAATCTTCAGGGCTCTAGTCTCATTTACAAAACTTCTTGAACCACCACTGCACTGTACATTTGTTAGCAGTTTCTGGGCCAAATGAGTTGTTGATGTTGAGAGTTGTCTCTGCTGCTTTATAACCCATTTTGAACTCAAATAAGACAATTTCTTGAATTTGCATTTTGTCTTACATCATTTCTACAGTCTAAAATAAATATAAAATAAACAGCAAGTAATAAGTCATTAGGAAAAAATATAAAGCAAGAATGCATTAAAATGATGTATAACATAAGCACATTCATCTAGAATATATTCCAATATCATGGCAAATCTCAACTATGCAAAAACTGCAATTACTTTTGCATCAAACCAATATCTTTAAAGTGCTGGAGGAAAATAATTACCCACTTATAATTTTATGTCCATTAAAAATGTCTTTCAGAAAACTAGGAGAATAAGATAGTGGAGGAGTATGTGGATATAGAGCACATCTCTCTCCATGGATATATCAGGAATACACTTTCAGACACAGAAGTGCATGCAGAACACCAGCTGAGAGCTGACAGGAGGACCTGACCAATGGAAAAGAATATATAGACCCACGCAAAACTTGGTAGGACGAAGGAACTAGGGGGAGAAACTGGAGTGTTAGTAGGACTGGACCTACCCTCGGTGGGTGGGGGAACTGAAGCAGGGGTCCAACCCCCACAGGGGGGCAACTGTCTGAGTCAGAGGAGAAACATTTAAGGCTGAGAGTGAAACAGCTGACCTGTGGCAGCCTAAATGGAATGAGACTCAGACAGTCCTGGCTGCAGCCATGCATATGCTGGGCAGGAACTCGGGTCTCCTGGAAGGGGCAGCGGCTGCAGCTGGAGTTTAGGGATGCTGTTGACTGTGGAGAGATGGATTGAGGGGAGGTGAGGGAGGCGATTGTGGTGGGAAATGCCTGTGGAGGAAAGCCAGGCAGCCATGGAAGCAAGGCAATACTGCTGAGTCACACATAGGGGGTGGAGCCATCACCATATCCGCTCTCTCTTTCCATATGCCAGCATCAGCAGCTGAACAATAGAGAGGCTGGCCCATCAAACGCCTGACAGACTGAACTACAGAGTAGGACCCCACCCAGGGTGCCCCTTTAAATGCCTGATGTGCTGGTATACAGAGTAGGACTCCTGTCGGGGGGGGGCCCTCTCTGTGCCTGATGTGCCGAACAGCAGAGAAGGACCCCAGGCAAGGGATCCCTCTTAAGTGCTTGAATGGGCAGAGCTATGGAGAAAGACTGGCCAAAGAGGCCTTCTGATTGCCAGCTATAAGAGGCTCGAGAAAAGACTCTGATGGGGCCATAACTCCTGCAGCGGAGCCAGTTTGTGTCCCTGAACACTTGGCGCCACCAGGGTCCCAAGCCAAGCAGCTACACCACCTTCAAGCTCAACTCTCACTGGGGCAGAGCTGCCACAGGCAAAAAAAAAAAAAAAAGTCTTGTGTGTTTATGCATGCAGGGTTGCTTCGGTCCTGTCTGACTCTTTGCAACCCTGTAGACTATGGCCTGCCAGGCTTCTCTGTCAGAGAGGGGGTTCTCCAGGCAAGAATACTGCAGTGTATTGGCCAATACTGGTTGCCATACCCTTCTAGAACACTGTATTTCCTGCTGCCCTAGCCGCCAATCCCCCTGAATACCTGGTGCTGCCAGAACCCCTGCAGCCCAAGCAGCTGCACCACCTCCACACCTGGCCCTCACAGAGGCAAACCCAGGCCCTTGAGGGCAGCATCAGGAGCTAAACCCCAGCGGACAACCCACATGTAGAGGTGGAAATAAAACCACAATTGAAACCCAGGGGCAGTGTTGCTGAGGAAGAGGACCCAAAACCTTCCTACCAGCTGTACAAGCTGCAGATTAAATCCACACAACTAAGCAGACTCTGTGTCTATGAAATATATAAAAGGCCATTAAGAGCTCCCACAAAAGAAAATGCACTAGCTCTGATAGCTGTGGACGTTGGAGGCAAGAACACACAGAAGTAGGACCAGATTAGAATCTGAGCAGCCCCTACAGCGGGTCCAGAGATCAATCAGTACAGTGTTGGAGGGCATCCTTGGGAGGTAAGGTGGACCATGATTCCCAGTGTGGAAAAGGACTCTAAAGGTAGAGACTCAAGAAAAACATTTATTATTCTTATTTTTTGACTTGTTCTGTAGATTCTTTGGGATTTTTTCTTCTTCTTTTTTCCCACCCGCCAGGCATCCCTGTCCACTCACTTTTTAAGAGGTTCAGG
>NW_011495030.1:4613137-4618465 GCF_000754665.1 Bison bison bison
TTTTTCTCCTTTTCCCCCTCTCTGTTGTAGTTGTCCATTTTATTGGCACTAAGAAATCAAATTAAGCTTTGATCTTTTTTTTTTTTTGTAATCAGTCACATTTTTTATTGTTGTCATAAACCTCTACCTCTATATTGGGCTTTTGCAGTTCTGTGGAGTTTTCCTTTTTTTCCCCTTTTTTCTTTCTTCTGCTTTTTCTATTTTCTCTTTTTTATAATTTTAATTTTTTAAAACCTATTATATTTTTTCTACATTTATTCCTTCATTTGCCTTTCCTACTGTTCTTTTCCCCTTGCAGTTAATCTTTAATGTGTATAAATCTTCTTCGTCTACCTCTATTTAACTTTGCATATCTATTCTTTCTTTTCTTTCTTTCCTTTCCTCTCAACATATTTGTTAGTTTTGTTTTCATTGCTTTATTCCCCACTTGGCACTTTGCTTTAGTTTTGTTTTCCAATTTGAGCTTAAGTTAGTTTTGTTCTTAACTGGTAAATATAATTTTTTATTTTCTTTGTTTGCCAGATCAACTACTGTATTTTATTTTTGTTGGACTGTTTTGACTTTGCTCATGGGTATATATGTATATGTGTATATTCCATTATTTTAATTATTATTTGCCTGATTTTGTAACTGCCATCTTTCTGGGGTTCATCTTTGGTTTCTCATTTTTGGATATTTGCTTTACTCTTCCTTAATACCATAACAAACCACTTGTGGAATCTTTGTTCCTGACCAGAGATTAAACCCTGAGCCTTTGTAATGGGAGCACTGACTCCAAGACCAGAGAGTACCAGAGAACTGACCCTAGGGAGTATCAAATAGTGAGAACTCACACAAAGGAAATCACTTGACTACAAGACCCAGCATCACACAACCACCAGTAGCACCCTGTGCAGGACGCCTCATCTAAACAACAAAC
Organism: Bison bison bison; assembly: GCF_000754665.1. Lineage (NCBI taxonomy): Eukaryota > Metazoa > Chordata > Mammalia > Artiodactyla > Bovidae > Bison > Bison bison. The sequence goes on from NW_011495030.1 coordinate 4,614,057, forward strand.
AAAACAAAACTACAAACCCAATCATCAGCAGACAGGAGTACCACCTCACTCAGCCTTCCCCATCAGAGGAAAAACAAACAAACAAACAAAAACTCAGCACAAATCTCACCTTATACAAAGCTCACAAAAACCACTGGACCAACCTTAGGAGGGCAGAAACCAAAAGGAAGAAAGAATTCAACCTTCTTCAAGGAAAGAATTCTACTTTCCTTGAAGCCTGGGAAAAGGAGACCTCAAACACAATAACTTAAAAAAAATGAAAAGGCAGAGAAATACTGCACAAATGAAGGAACAAGCTAGAAACACAGAAGTCCAAATAAATGAAGAGGAAATAGGAAAATTACCTGAAAAAGAATTCAGAATAATGATAGTAAAGATGATCAAAACCTTGAATACAAAATGGAGAAGATGCAAGAATCAGTTAACAAAGACCTAGAAGAATTAAGGAATAAACACAGACAAACAACACAATTACTGAAATTAAAAATACTCTAGAAGGAATCAATAGCAGAATATCTGAAGCAGAAGAATGAATCAGTGAGCTGGAAGATAAAATGGTGGAAATAACTTCTGAAGAGTAGAATAAAGTAAAAAGAATGAAAAGAACTGAGGATAGTCTCAGAGACCTCTGGGACCATATCAAATGCTCTAACATTCAAATTATAGGGGTCCCAGAAGAAGAAGAGAAAAAGAAAGGGTATGAGAAAATTTTTGAAGAGATTATAGTTGAAAATTTTCCCAGCATGGAAAAGGAAATAGTCTATCAAATCCAAGAGGCACAAAGAATCCCATACAGGATAAACCCAAGGATAAACACACCAAGACACTTACTAATGAAACTAACAAAGACTAACACAAAGAGAATATTAGAAGCAGCAAGGGAGAAGCAACAAGTAACACACAAGGGAAACCCCATACATACATACTTAACAGTTGATCTTTCAACAGAAACTCTGCAGGCCAGAAGGGAATGGCAGAATATATTTAAAGTACTGAAAGGGAAAAATCTACAACCAAGATTACTGTACCCAGCAAGGATCTCATTCAAAACTGATGGAGAAATAAAAAGCTTTTCAGACAAGCAAAAGTTAAGAGAATTCAGTACCGCCAAACAGCCTTACAACAAATGTTAAACAGACTTACATAGTCAATAAATACAAGAGAAGAAAAAATATTTACAAAATAAACCCCAAACAATGGCAATAGGAACATCTATATCAATAATTACTTTCAATATAAATGGATTAAATGCTCCAACCAAAAGACACAGACTGGCTGAATGGGTACAAAAACAAGGCCCATATGTATGCTGTCTACAAGAAACCCACGTCAGACCTAAAGACACATATAGACTGAAAGTGAGAGGATGGAAAAATATATTCCATGCAAATGGAAAGCAAAAGAAAGCTGGAGTAGCAATCCTCATATCAGACAAAATAGACCTTAAAATAAAGGAGATTACAAGAAATAAGGAAGGACACTACATAATGATCAAGGGATCAATCCAAGAGGAAGACATAATTGTAAATATCTATGAACCCAACATAGGAACACCTCATTACATAAGACAAACACTAACAGACATAAAAGGAGAAATTGACAGTAACACAGTAAAAGTAGGAGACCTTATCACCCATTCACACCAATGGACAGATTATCAAAACAGAAAATTAATAAGGAAACATGAGTCTTAAATGATACATTTGATGAGACGGATCTCACTGATATCTTCGGGACATTCCATCCAAATGCAGAAGAATACGCCTCCTTCTCAAGCACACTTGGAACATTCTCCAGGATAGATCACAAATCAAGCCTCAGTGAACTTAAGAAAATTGAAATCATATGGAGCATCTTCTCAGACCACAATGCTATGAGACTGGATAACAATTACAAGAAAAAAATGTATAAGAAACACAAACACATGGAGACTAAACAACACGTTTCTAAATAACCAACAGGTTATTGAAGAAATCAAAAGGGAAATAAAAAAAATTTCTAGAAATGCATGACAATGAAAACACGACAACTCAAATCCTATGGGATGCAGCAAAAGCAGTTCTAAGAGGGAAGTTTATGGCAATGCAATCCTACCTCAAGAAAAACATCGAATAGACAACCTAACTTTACACCTAAAACAACTGGAAAAAGAAGAACAAAAAAACCCAAAGTTAGTAGAAGGAAAGAAATCATAAAGATTCCAGCATAAATACATGAAAAAGAAATGAAAGAAACAATAGTAAAGATTAATAAAATTGAAAGCTTTGTTCTTTGAGAAGATAAACAAAATTGACAAGTCTTTAGCCAGACTCATCAAGAAAAAAATGAGAAGAGTCAAATCAACAAAATTAGAAATGAAAAAGAGGTTCCAACAGACACTGCATAAATACAAAGGATTATGAGAGACCGTTGTGAACAACTATATGGCAATAAAATGCATAACCTGGAAGAAATGGACAGATTCTTACAAAAGTTCAATCTTCCAAGACTGAACCAGGAAGAAATAGAATTTATGAACAATCCAATTACAAGCACTGAAATTGCTTTGAAGCTGTGATCGAAAATCTACCCCCCCCCCAAAAAAAAGCCTAGGACCAGATGGCTTCACAGAATTCTATCCAACATTTACAGAAGAGCTAATGCCTATCCTTCTAAAACTCTTTAAAAAAATTGCAGAGGGAGGAACACTTTCAAACTCATTCTGTGAGACCACCATCACCCTGATACCAAAACCAGACAAAGACAACACACAAAAAGAAAGCTACAGGCCATATCAGTGATGAACATAGATGCAAAAATCCTCAACAAAATTTTAGCAAACAGAATTCAGCAACACATCAAAAAGCTCATATACCATAATCAAGTTGGGTTTATTCCAGGAATGCAAAGATTCTTCAGTATACACAAATGAATCAATGTGATACACCATATTAACAAATTGAAAGATAAAAACCATATGATAATCTCAATATATGCAGAAAAAGCCTTTGACAAAATTCAGCACCTATTTATGATTAAAACTCTTAAAAATTTTAATCTACTTTTGAAGTGCCTCAACATAGTAATGGCCATATATAATAAGCCTACAGCACACATGTTCTCAATGGTGAGAAACTGAAAGCATTCCCCATAAGATAAGGAACAAGACAAGGGTATCCATTTTCACCACTGTTATTCAACATAGTTCTAGAGGTCCTGCTGTTGCTAAGTCACTTCAGTCGTGTCCGACTCTATGTGACCCCATAGACGGCAGCCCACCAGGCTCCCCCGTCCCTGGGATTTTCCAGGCAAGAACACTGGAGTGGGTTGCCATTTCCTTCTCCAATGCATGAAAGTGAAAAGTGAAAGTGAAGTTGCTCAGTCGTGTCCGACTCTTAGCGACCCCATGGACTGCAGCCCACCAGACTCCTCTGTCCATGGGATTTTCCAGGCAAGAGTACTGGAGTGGGGTGCCATTGCCTTCTCCGTCTGGAGGTCCTAGCTACAGCAATTAGAGAAGAGAAAGAAATAAAAGGAATCCAGATTGGAAGAGAAGAAGTAACACTCTCACTGTTTGCAGATGACATGATACAGTACATAGAAAACCCTAAAGATAGTATCATAAAATTACTGGAGCTAATCAGTGAATGTAGCAGTTGCAGGATACAAAATCAATACACAGAAATCACTAACTCTATATACTAACAATTAAAAATCAGAAAGAGCAATTAAGGAATCAATCCCATTCACCATTGCAACAAAAAGAGTTAAACGTCTAGGAATAAACTTACCTAAGGAGACAAAAGAACTGTACACAGAAAATTATAAGAACTGGACATGGAACAACAGACTGGTTCCAAATAGGAAAAGGAGTACGTCAAGGCTGTATATTGTCACCCTGCTTATTTAACTTATATGCAGAGTACATCATGAGAAACGCTGGACTGGAAGAAACACAAGCTGGAATCAAGATTGCTGGGAGAAATATCAATAACATCAGATATGCAGATGACATCACCCTTATGGCAGAAAGTGAAGAGGAACTAAAAAGCCTCTTGATGAAAGTGAAAGTGGAGAGTGAAAAAGTTGGCTTAAAGCTCAACATTCAGAAAACAAAGATCATGGCATCCGGTCCCATCACTTCATGGGAAATAGATGGGGAAACAGTGGAAACAGTGGCAGACTTTTATTTTTTTGGGCTCCAAAATCACTGCAGATGGTGACTGAAGCCATGAAATTAAAAGACGCTTACTCCTTGGAAGGAAAGTTATGACCAACCTAGATAGCATATTCAAAAGCAGAGACATTACTTTGCCAACAAAGGTTCGTCTAGTCAAGGCTGTGGTTTTTCCAGTAGTCATGTATGGATGTGAGAGTTGGATTGTGAAGAAAGCTGAGCGCCGAAGAATTGATGCTTTTGAACTGTGGTG
>NW_011495030.1:4618565-4622558 GCF_000754665.1 Bison bison bison
ACTGCAAGGAGATCCAACCAGTCCATTCTGAAGGAGATCAGCCCTGGGATTTCTTTGGCGGGAATGATGCTGAAGCTGAAACTCTAGTACTTTGGCCACCTCATGCGAAGAGTTGACTCATTGGAAAAGACTCTGATGCTGGGAGGGATTGGGGGCAGGAGGAGAAGGGGACTACAGAGGATGAGATGGCTGGATGGCATCACTGACTCGATGGACATGAGTCTGATTGAACTCTGGGAGTTGGTGATGGACAGGGAGGCCTGGCGTGCTGCGATTCATGGGGTCACGAAGAGTCAGACATGACTGAGCAACTGAACTGAACTGAATGAAAGAAATCAAAGAGGACATAAACAGATGGAGAGATATTCGACGTTCCTGTGTTGGAAGAAACAATATTGTGAAAATGACTATATTACCAAGTGCAGTCTACAGATTTAATGCAATCCCTATCAAATTATCAATGGCATTTTTCACAGAACTAGACCAAAAAATTTCACAATTCATGTGGAAACACAAAAGATCCCGAATAGCCAAAGCCGTCTTGAGAAAGAAGAATGGAGCTGGAGGAATCAAGCTTCCTGACTTCAGGTTATACTACAAAGCTACAGTCATCAAGACAGTATGGTACTGGCACAAAAACAGAAATATAGACCAATGCAACAAGATAGAAAGCCCAGAAATAAGCCCATGCACCTATGGGTACCTTATTTTTGACAAAGGAGGCAAGAATATACAATGGGGCAAAGAGAGCCCCTTCAATAAATGGTGCTGGGAAAACTGGACAGCTACATGTAAAAGAATGAAACTAGAACACTTCCTAACACCATACACAAAGATAAACTGGAAATGGATTAAAGACCTAAATGTAAGACCAGAAACTATAAAACTCTTAGAGGAAAACATGGGCAGAACACTCGGTGACATAAATCAAAGCAATATCCTGTATGACCCACCTCCTAGAGTAACAGAAATAAAACAAAAGTAAACAAGTGGGACCTGATTAAACTTAAAAGCTTTTGCACAGCAAAGGAAACTATAAACAAGGTGAAAAGACAACCCTCAGAATGGAAGAAAATAATAGCAAATGAAACAACTGACAAAGGATAAATTGCAAAAATATACAAGCAGCTCATACAACTCAATACCAGAAAAGCAAAAAACCCAATCAAAAAGTGGGAAAAAGACCTAAACAGACATTTCTCCAAAGAAGACATACAGATGGCTAACAAACACATGAAAAAGATGCTCAACATCGCTCATTATGAGAGAAATGCAAATCAAAACTACAATGACATATCATCTCACACGGGTCAGAATGGCCCTCATCAAAAAGTCTACAAACAATAAATGCTGGAGAGGGTGTGGAGAAAAGGGAACGTTCTTGCACTATTGGTTGGGATGTAAACTGATACAGCCACTATGGAAGAAGGTATGGAGATTCCTTAAAAAACTAGGAATAAAACCACCATATGACCCAGTAATCGCACTCCTAGGCATATGCCCTGAGGAAACCAAAATTGAAAGAGACAAAGGTATCCCGTTGTTCATTGCAGCACTATTTACAATAACTAGAATATGAAAGCAACCTAGATGTCCATTGACAGATGAATGGATGAAGAAGTTGTGGAATATTACTCAGCCATAAAAAGGAACACATTTGAGTCAGTTCTGATGAGGTGGATTAATCTACCTCATCAGATTAGGTATATGTGTTAGAATATGGTATTTATCTGTTGAGGTCCTTTAATGGACTGGAACCTGGTGGTCCGGAGTTGACCAATACGAAAGTAAAGGAGAGAGAAAGAGGCTGATATTCCTTGGTTTATGCAGAAAGTCAATAAAGCCCCTGGCATGGGGCTGGCTCTGTTCACAAAGGCCTCAGGCGCCCTCTCGATGGGGTGAAGGCGCTATTATACAGAGTATAATCAGAGTATAATCAGAAAGAGAAAGATAAATGTCAGGAAGCATTTAACAGGAGGCTTCCTGTGTGCTGTTTTGGATCTGTCAGGAATTCTCTGTTCCTTATTAATTCCTGAATATTCAGGAATTAAGAGGAGAGGCAAACCTCTCCTGGGGGCTGAGGAATCCAGGCATTTCCTTCATTAGTTTTTCTATATGGTGATAAGTACCCTCTTCCTTTTTATGAACCATATGGTAAAAGTGATTATTTATAACCCTCTCTCTTTCATATGGATGACCTCATGTTTCCTTGATAACTTGTAAGTTTTGATTTTATCTCTGCTGAAAATAGCTGCCTTGTAAGACAGTATAAATACTCACACAATGTTGAATTAAACACCTCTGCTCCATCAGAGCTTTGGTCCTCATGTCTTGCTTTCTCTCTCTCTCTCTCTTTTTCAGGCTGATCCCCTGGAGCACAGAGGTACTCTGGGTTCACTTTCCTGCCCTGGCTTCTAAGACCCTCTCAAGAAGGTGCTCTGTGCCTTCACCCCGTCGAGAGGGCACCTGAGGCCTTTGTGAACAGAGCCAGCCCTGTGCCAGGGGCTTTATTGGCTTTCTGCATAAACCAAGGAATATCAGCCTCTTTCTCTCTCCTTTACTTTCGTATTAGTCAACTCTGACCACCAGGTTCCAGTCCATTAAAAGACCTCAACAGATAAATACCATATTCTAAAACATATATATGGAATCTAAAAAAAATGGTACTGAAGAATTTACTTACAGGGCAACGATGGAGAAACAGACATAGAGAATAGAATTATGGACATGGGGAGAGGGGAGGAGATGGTGAGATGTATGGAAAGAGTAACATGTAACCTTAGATTACCATATGTAAAACAGATAGCCAACGGGAACTTGCTGTATAGCTCAGGAAACTCAAACAGGGGTTCTGTATCAACCTAGAGGAGTGGGGTGGGGAGGGAAATGGGAGGGAGCTTCAAAAGGAATGGCATATATGTATACCTATGGCTGATTTATGTTGAGGTTTGAGAGAAAACAGCAAAATTCTGTAAAGAATTATCCTTCATTAAAACATAAATTAATTAAAAAAATGTCTTTCAAAACTGAAGGAGACATAAAGATACATATGTAATTAAAATATCTGTCAGTTCAGTTCAGTTCAGTTGTTCAGTCAGATGTGTCCGACTCTTTGCGACCCCATGGACTGCAGCATGTCAGGCCTCCCTGTCCATCACCAACTCATGGAGTTCAGTCAAACTCATGTCCATTGAGTCCGTGATGCTATACAACCATCTCACCTCTGTTGTCCCCTTCTCCTCCCGCCTTCAATCTTTCCCAGCATCAGGGTGTTTTCCAGTGAGTCAGTTCTTCCCATCAGGTGGCTGAAGTATTGGAGTTTCAGCTTCAACATCAGTCCTTCCAAGGAGCATTCAGGACTTATTTCCTTTAGAATGGACTGGTTGGATCTCCTTGCAGTCCAAGGGACCCTCAAGATTCTTCTCCAACACTATAGTTCAAAAGCATCACTTCTTCGGCACTCAGCTTTCTTTATAGTCCAACTCTCACATTCATACATGACTACTAGAAAAACTATAGCCTTGACTTGATGGACCTTTGTTGGCAAAGTAATGTCTCTGCTTTTTAATATGCTGTCTAAGCTGGAATCAAGATTGCTGGGAGAAATATCAATAACCTCAGATATGCAGGAGAAGGCAGTGGCACCCCACTCCAGTACTCTGGCCTAGAAAATTCCATGGACGGAGGAGCCTGGTAGGCTGTAGTCCATGGGGTCGCTAAGAGTCAGACACAACTGAGCAACTTCACTTTCACTTTTCACTTTCATGCATTGGAGAAGGAAATGGCAACCCACTCCAGTGTTCTTGCCTGGAGAATCCCAGGGACGGGGGAGCCTGGTGGGCTGCTGTCTCTGGGGTCGCACAGAGTCGGACACGACTGAAGTGACTTAGCAGTAGCAGTAGCAGATATGCAGATGACACCACCCTTATGGCAGAAAGTGAAGAGGAACTAAAAAGCCTCTTGATGAAGGTGAAAGTGGAGAGTGAAAAAGTT
>NW_011495030.1:4622929-4627819 GCF_000754665.1 Bison bison bison
TGAAACTCCAGTACTTTGGCCACCTCATGTGAAGAGTTAACTCATTGGAAAAGACTCTGATGCTGGGAGGGATTGGGGGCAGGAGGAGAAGGGGACGACAGAGGATGAGATGGCTGGATGGCATCACTGACTCGATGGACATGAGTCTGATTGAACTCTGGGAGTTGGTGATGGACAGGGAGGCCTGGCGTGCTGTGATTCATGGGGTTGCAAAGAGTCGGACACGACTGAGCAACTGAACTGAACTGAGGTTGGTCATATCTTTTCTTCCAAGGAGTAAGCGTCTTTTAATTTCATAGCTGCAGTCACCATCTGCAGTGATTTTGAAGCAGCCCAAAATAAATCTGACACTGTTTTCACTGTTTGTCCATCTATTTGCCATGAAGTGATAGGACTGGATGCCATGATCTTCGTTTTCTGAATGTTGAGTTTTAAGCCAACTTTTTCACTCTTCTTTCACTTTCCTCAAGAGGCTCTTTAGATCTTCACTTTCTGCCATAAGGGTGGTGTCATCTGCATGTCTGAGGTTATTGATATTTCTCCCGGCAGTCTTGATTCCAGCTTGTGCTTTTTCCAGCCCAGCGCTTCTCATGTTGTACTCTGCATATAAGTTAAATAAGCAGGGTGACAACATACAGCCTGACGTAGTCCTTTTCCTATTTGGAACCAGCCTGTTGTTCCACGTCTAGTTCTAACTGTTGCTTCCTGACCTGCATACAGATTGCTCAAGCGGCAGGTCAGGAGGTCTTGTATTCCCATCTGTCTGTCAAGTGGGTAGTAAATAGAGTTGAGGTATTCTAAAGGATTTGGGTTGAAAAGTGATAAAAGATTTTAAATGTCAAAGCTGTAATCGCTAAGGTAATCATTAAACCAATGACAAAAGAATGTATGTATATAAACTAACATAATGGAGAGAAAAAACTGAATAAAACAAACCACTTAGCCTAATAGAAGGCAAGAAAGTATAAACCCAGAACACAGAACAGGTGAACTAATGAAGTACAAGTAGAAAGTTTATTTTAAAGAAAAAAGTATACTACAGATATAGAAGAATATTGATAACGATAAAATTTATTCACCAGGATATAGTAATTCTAAACTTATATATATATCTAATAATTTAACTTCAAAATATTAAAAGCAAAAAATGACACAATCAAGGAGAAATAGTGAAATTCACCATCACAGCGGGAAATTTTTAATATACTTTTTTCTTAGTAACATAGAACAATTAAAAAGTTCAATACAGATGTAAAACATTTGAGCAATACAATGAAAAATGACAGAATAGGCCTCCCTTCACTGTACCCAGTGGCTGCAAAATCCATGTTTTTTCTAAATGCACTTGAAAAATTCAAAGTCGAACATATGCTGTGTCATAAAATAAATGAATCTCAAATTTTAGAGATTAAAATTATAGGGATTGTTGTTATTTAGACCAGTGAAAAGAAATCCATAAATAAAAATAGGAAAGTCCTAAGTAAATGACAACTAAGTAGTATACTTCTAAAAATCTGTGGGACAAAGGAGAAATCACAATATAAATTAGAAAATATTTTCAACTAAATGAAATGAAAATAGGACATTTTGATATGATATTTTGTAGGACACAGCTAAAACTCTGTTTAAAGGAAAGTCTATGGCCTTAGATGCATATGAGAGAAAAAACTAAAGGCAAGTGAACTAAGCATCTATTAAAATAAATAGTTAAGCATAATAAGTTAGGGGAAAAAAGAACAGCAAATTAAACTCAGAAGAAAAATAATAAAATTAGAGTGGATATTAATGAAAACATTTCCTGATGTACAATAGAGACTATTGAAGCCCCAAGCTCATTGAATAATTAATAATAAACACTTTGGCAAAATTGAGCAACAAAAAGGGAGTGATAAAAATGAGATCTCACCGTGTATCCTGCAGACATTAAATGACATAAAAATATTATGAATAACATATGACAATACATAAGAAAATTTAGATGAAATAGACAAGTTACTAGAAATGCAAAAGTACCAAATTTAGATGAAATGGAAAATCTACTAGAATAACACAAGAAAATCTGAAGAATGTTACAAGAATTTTTAAAACATCAGTAATTGATAATCTACACTCAAAACTCCAGGCTCAGATGGCTGCTCTGAGTTTGACTATTAGTAATTACTTGAAGAAACAGTCCCAAGTTTACAGATTCTCTTCTAGTAAGTAGGAAAAGGGAAAACTTCCCAATTCAGTTTAAAAAATGAATCCAAAAATCAAATATCAATTCACTTAGAAGTTCAAAACCTATCTTGTAGTTTTAACCTTTTGAAAAAGAATTTAATAAAGTGTAGGGTATTTAATTTTCCTTTTGGTTCTAGCACCTTTGATTTGCAAAACTAATTATTAAAAGTAAATTGTAGACTCTGAACTCTTCATTGAACCAGTCATAAAATAATCTATTGAGTTTAAGTTACTGCTACCATTAAAGGGGGCTCAGATGGTAAAGCGTCTGCCTGCAATGTGGGAAACCTGGGTTTGATCCCTGGGTTGGGAAGATCCCCTGGAGAAGGAAATGGCAACCCACTCCAGTATTCTTGCCTGGAAAATCCCATGGATGGAGGAGCCTGGTAGGCTACAGTCCATTGGGTCGCAAAGGATCAGACATGACTGAATGACTTCACCATTAAAGGTACAATTTCCAATTTCAGTAACTGAACAAGAGACAAATATTTCTTTAATAATGAATGCATCTCTCTGTCTATGTAGGCAGTCATTTATAAGTTAGTTCACTTGCTTTTTAGATAGTGTACCTCATTGCTTAAAGAGACAAGATATTAACACTTGACACATATCTCCATTAACAGCCTGTATAAAACTGTGAGTTTCTCGGTTTTTGAGCAAAACTAAAAACGCTGATGCATAAATTTAGTGATAGATCCTGAAAGGTACTTAAGTGAGCACTGTAACTTTAACAATTAATCTCCAAGATGAATACCCATTTAATTTACAGCATTTGCAGCTTTTGTTGTATGAATTACAACACTTCATTGCCTTTAACAAGGGGTAGAGGTGAAACATTTTTATACACAAGAGACTTCGTTCCAGTGTTCTTTAGAAATTATCATTTTATCTGCTGAACATTACTAAAGGCATTTATCTCCTGCATTTCAGGAGGATTCTTTACCTCTGAGCCACTGGGGAAGCCCCCAAAGGCATTTTCATGCATAACCAAATTCTTCATTAAAAAACAGCTTAAAGGAAGATAGTTGATGGATGAAGCATCAGTTCATTCTTTCTCTGAAATGTGTTTTTTTATTTTAAAGTTCATTAGGAACTTTAGACATAGTTTCATAAATGAGGGGATATATATTAATACAAGAAGGTGCTATCTTATCCAAGAATAACCAAAGAAACCATAGAGAATGTCATGAGATTTGCTGCTAGTCTGTGAAGTTGAAGTTCAAGAAATGTTGTCATCCATCATACTTCTTTGTTTCCATCTTGTTTACAGTCTCTTTCACAAAAATGGACTCAGAATGGGAAGTTTTCACTCTCAACCATTGTCTTTGAACACAAGCTCAGTAATACGCTTTCATCTCTTATATTGCTGCTGCTTGCAAAGGCAAGTTCATATTTCCAACCAAGAGTGATTTTATAATATTCACAATAGAAACCCACCAGAACATGTTCACCAGGGAGGGGGCTGGTCTTCTTCTGGGCGACAGCCCACATTGCACCCAGAATTAAAGATGTGGGATTGATGTTGACTAACATGAAAGGATAGTCAATACAGCATGATGCTAAATGAGCTTTGCAGTGGATACAGCAGTAAATTCAGTGACAATTTGGTGGATAACCTTGAAAAGTTATGGATTTTGTCATTTTTATCATCTCTGCTGGAAGTTTTTTAACTCAGTTCAGGGATGGCACATGAAGAATTGCAACTCTGTTATATTCTACTAGAAAAGAAACCCAGAATATGCAGGCAAACGCTGTTATTCTGAAGAATATGAGTGCTTTGTATACAGATGAGGAAAGAGAAAGTGTCACAATGCCTGTTCAGCTATCTGTGCCCTGGTCAGCTCCCCTCTCCACAGTCCTAGACCACAGCTCCTATCTGGCCAGGTACTCATTGACACCAGCTAGATGAATGGTCACTTCACCGCATGGCCAGGTGCAGCTTGCTCAGATCATCACGTAGCCTCAGGCAGCCTTGGCTTGGTGGCTGATGGCTCCTTTGTGAGGCATGAAGCAATCTCACTCTTCTGGACCCAGCTCATGGTTAATCTTGATAACATGATCTGATATAGCCATTATGGGAAAGTTAAATTACAGGCCAACCTCACTCATGAATATAGATTGAAAAATATTAGAAAGCTAAATCCAGCAATGTATAAAAAAGATACTGATATATATCAGGATCTTCCCTGGTAGCTCAGTTGGTAAAGAATCTGCCTGCAGTGCAGGAGACCTGGGTTCGATCCCTCGGCTGGGAAAATACCCTGGAGAAGGAAATGGCAACCCTGCTCCAGTATTCTTGCCTGGAAAATCCTATGGACAGAGGAGTCTGGCAGGCTCCAGTGCATGCAGTCTCAAGAGTTGGACACAGCTTAGTGATCAGGACCAAGTTGTTTGGTTTGCATGTTTTTTTTTTTTTTTTGGTGCCCAAAATGTAGGGTTGGTTCAAAATTCAAATATCAAACAATATAATATATTGTATGAAAGAACAAATGAGGAAAGTTATAAGAATATCTCCATAGATGAAGAAAGTCCATTACAAATTAATATTCTCTTATGATAATAAAATTGTAGAAAACTGTTAATAGAACAAAACTTCCTCAATTTGATAAGAGTACTCACCAGTAATCTCTAACAAACATTACCCTCGGTGGTGAAATACTGAAAACTCTG
>NW_011495030.1:4627919-4651380 GCF_000754665.1 Bison bison bison
CTCTGTCTCCTTTTTGAAATAAGAAACAAATTTATCCACTATCACCATTTTCTATTCAACATTTGCATTAAAGAGCCTAGGCAGCCACTTTAATAACAATGAAAAATAAAAGAGAAAATAATACATATAGAAGAAGAAATGAAACTCTTAATGCATTGTAGAAAATCCAAGATACTATATAGATAAATTATTTAGAAGAATATATTAGTTTAACAGGCTTACCAAATAAATGGTCAATATACAAAATTATATACTGGGTATATTAGCAATAATTTATTAGAAAATAAAAATTATTCAGTTTTCAAGAAATCAACTATATAGAAGTTCATCTAACAAAAATTTATGAGCTCTCAGAAAATGAAAACTATTAAGAGAAATTAAAAGAAGCCCTAAATAAATAGCCGTGTCCTATTCCTGGACTGAGAGACTCAACAGTGTAAAGATGTAATTCTTCCAGTTGCCAAGTTTCTCTGTGTGTGTGTATGGAAGTTGACAAACTAATTTGAAAAAGTATATGGAAATTCAGAGGCCCAAGAATAGCTAAGACTTTCTTTAAGAATAAAATTAGGAGATATCAAGATTTGTTACACAACTATAGAATTAAAGCATCATGTTTTTGGTGCCAGGATAGACATATATCCCTGAACAGACTAGAACATCCAAGAGATGCTCATGGGGTCATTTGATTTAAAACAAAGGTGGCACTGAAGAGCTTTAGGGATAAGATAATCTTTTCATTAACTGATGCTTTTCTTTCCATATTAAAAAGCACCTGATGCAGCTCTGGTCCCATATACAAAGATTTTAGGTGCATCAAAGTCTTAAGTATGAAAAGTGAAGCAGAAAATCTACTAAAAGTTGACATGAGACTATATTCTTGACTCTGGGGAATTACATGACTTACCTGATAGATAAACTGAAAAGAATAACAGATTCAGATTCTCCATTCTTGTTTTTCCCCCTTTTCCTGTCTTCTATTGGATAGTTGGAACTAATGTTTTTGTTTTTTGAAAAGTTATTCTGTATTTTTTACTTCAGGTAGCTGCCTTCATCACAAGACTCATGTTTATTTCCACTGATTCTTTAAATATGTCAATATTTACATACTTCTCTTAACAAGAGAATATTTATATTCATTCTTATATTTCTTATCTCCACCAGTTCCATCATGTTGATATTTTCCAGAATTTTATTTCTAGTTTATTAGAGTTGTACATTCTCTTCTTCGTTGTCCTTAAAAATTGCTTGCATAGCAATATGTCTTACCAAGAAATTTGCTATCCCATATTTACTTCCCATATTTTTATACTTCTGAATGTGTTTCAGAAGTACACATTCTTATTTTGTGTGTGGGTGCGTGTGTGCAGCAAAGCTTTGGAAGCCTGTGTGCCCAAGGATATTTAATTATGTGCTCATATTTGAATAGCAATTTGGTTGTTTGAAAAAAATCTTGTTTTGAATGGATCTTTCTTCAGTACTTTAAAAATAACTGCTCTGCTGATTTCCTGTACCTTGTATTAAGGTTAATGGGTATAATTACGATATGATTCTTCTTTTTTTAAATAGGTGATCTGCTTCTTCAATCCATATGCTTTTAAAATGTTTGCTTTGTGTTTGCTAATCTTAAATTATACCTCTTGATAGAGGTGTACTTTATCTTATACATTCTGTTTCAAATTCTGTGGGTCTTTTAAATTTCAGATCTTTTATCTAGCTTTATCTCTAGGAAATTTATCCTCAATGTTTCTTCAAACATTTTCTCCTCTTTACTTTTGTCCTTCTTTCTAAAAGCCCCACTATCCAGTTATAGACAGTTTTCCCTTGTTTCACAGATCAAAGATGCTCTTTTAGATTTTGTATCTCTTTATTCTTCTGTCATCCGAAGAGTTGCTCAGTTTGTACATTACAAATTTGTTCTGCAGCAGTACCTGTGAGCTCATATTTCCCTTAGGTATAAGATACCCTGTCTGATGATGTGTCCAATAATCTGTGTTGCAGGCGTTAAGGCAAAAGAAGAGGATGAATCTCTTTGCGTACACTCCTTTTTAAAGTGAACCATTGCATAGCACTCCTTTTTAAAGACATCTATTGTGTGTTATTTATTATTTTTAAAAATTTTTATTGTATTTATTGAAATATAGTTGATATACAATATTATGTTAGTTTCTGATGTACTACATAATGATTTGACATTTGCATACATACCAGTATGCATGCACACACACACGTGTGTGTGTGTGTGTGTGTGTGTGTGTTGTATCTTCTTGATCCATTTGTCTGTCAGTGTACACTTGGTTTGCTTCCATATCTTAGCTGTTGTAAATAATGCTGCAGTGAATGTTGCTGTGCAAATACCTTTTCCAATTAGGGTTTTAGTTTTCTTTGGGTAAATGCTCAGATGTGAAATCATTGGATTTTGTGACAGTTCTATTTTGAAATCTTGAGGAATCTCCATACTGTTTTCCATAATAGCTGTATCAATTTATAATCTAACAGTGTGCTAGAGTTACCTTTTCTCCACATCCTTGCCAACACTTGTTATTTGTTGTCTTTTTGATGATAGCCATTCTCACAGGTGTGAGGTGGTATCTCATTTTGGTTTTGATTTGATTTTCCTGATTAGTGATGGTGAGCATCTTGTCATGTGTTGGCCATCTGTGTATCCTCTTTGAGAAAACATCTATTCAGGTCCTCTGCCTATTTTTATTATCAAGTTATTATTATCAAGATGTTGATAGTATGAGTTCTTCGTATATTTTTTGTTTTTATTTTTTTTTCTGGAATTTAGTCAATTTAAAATGTACTGGTTTCAAATGTACAGCAAATTAAACTTATTACACATATGCAGTATCCACTTTTTAAATATTCTTTTCTCATATAGATCATTAGAGCATTGAGTTGAATCCTCTCGACTAAACAATAGGTCATGATTGGTAATCTGTTTTATATATAGTAGTGTATTTATGTCAATCTTAATCTTCCAGTTTATCCCCTCCTCTTACCCCCTGGTAACCACAAGTTTGTTTTCTACATTTGTGACTCTATTGTTGTTTTGTAAATAAGTTCATTTGTGCCATATTCTTAGATTCCACATATAAGCAATATGTGGATATTTGTCTTTCTCTGTCTGACTTACTTCACTTAGTATGACAATCTCTAGGTCCATCCATGTTGCTGCAAATGACATTATTTCATTCTTTTTTATGGCTGAATAATGTTCCATTGTATGTATATATCACATCTTCTTTATCTACTCCTCTGTTGATGGACATTTAGGTTGCTTCCATGTCTTGGTTATTGTAAATAATGCCGGTATGAACATTCAGTTCAGTTCAGTTGCTCAGTCATATCTGACTCTTTGCACCCCATGGACTGCAGCATGCTGGGCTTCCCTGTCCATCACCAGATCCCAAAGTTTGCTCAAACTCATATCCATCAAGTCAGTGATGTCATCCAACCATCTCATCCTCCGTTGTCCCCTTCTCCTCCTGCCTTCAATCTTTCTCTGCATCAGGGTCTTTTCCACTGAGTCAGTTCTTCACATCAGGTGACCAAAGTATTGGAGCTTCAGCTTTAGCATCAGTCCTTCCAATGAATATTGAGGACTGATTTCTTTTAGAATAGACTGGTTTGATCTCCTTGCAGTCCAGGGACTCTCAAGAGTTTTCTCTAAAACCACAGCTCAAAAGTATCAATTCTTCAGCTCTCAGCTTTCTTTATAGTCCAACTCTCACATTCTTACATGACTACTAGGAAAAACCATAGGTTTGACTAGATGGACCTTTACTTGTGGGCAAAGTAATGTCTCTGCTTTTTAATATGCTGTCTAGGTTGGTCATAGCTTTTCTTCCAAGGAGAAAGTGCCTTTTAATTTCATTGCTTCAGTCACCATCTGCAGTGATTTTGGAGCCCAAGAAAATAAAGTCTGTCACTGTTTCCATTGTTTTCCCATCTATTTGCCATGAAGTGATGGGACCAGATGCCATGATCTTAGTTTTCTGAATGTTGAGTTTTAAGCCAACTTTTCCACTCTCTTCTTTCATTTTCCTCAAGAGATTCTTTAGTTCCTCTTCACTTTCTACCATAAGGGTGGTTTCATCTGTGTATCTGAGGTTATTGATTTCTCCCAGCAACCTTGATTTTAACTTGTGCTTCATCCAGCCTGGCATTTTGCAGGACGTACTCTGCATAGAAGTTAAATAAGCAGGGTGACCATATACAGCCTTGACATACTCCTTTCCCAATTTGGAACCAGTCTGTTATTCCATGTCTGGTTCTAATCATTGCTTCTTGACCAGCATACAGATTTCTCAGGAGGCAGGTAAGGCAATTTTCCACAGTTCATTGTGATCTACACGGTCAAAGGCTTTGGTGTAGTCAATAAAGCAGAAATAGATGTTTTTCTGGAATTGTCTTCCTTTTTTGATGATCCAACAGATGTTGGCAATTTGATCTCTGATTCCTCTGCCTTTTCTAAATCCAGCTTGAAAATCTGGAAATTCTCGGTTCATGTACTATTGAAGCCTTTCTTGGAGAATTTTGAGCATTACTTTGCTAGCATGTGAGATGAGTGCAATTGTGTGGTAGTTTGAACATTCTTTGGCATTGCCTTTCTTTGGGATTGGAATGAAAACTGATGTTTTCTAGTCCTTTGCCACTGCCGAGTTTTCCAAATTTGCTGGCATATTGAGTGCAGCACTTTCAAAGCATCATCTTTTAGGATTTGAAATAGCTCAACTGGAATTCCATCACCTCCACTAGCTTTATTTGTAGTGATGCTTCCTAAGGCCCATCTGACTTCACACTCCAGGATTTCTGGCTCTAGGTGAGTGATCACACCATCGTGGTTATCTGGGTCATTAAGATCTTTTTTGTATACTTTGTTTGTGTTTTCTTGCCACCTCTTTTTAATATTTTCTGGTTCTGTTAGGTCCATACTGTTTCTGTCCTTTATTATGCCCATTGTTGCATGAAATGTTTCCTTGGTATCTCTAATTTTCTTGAAGTGATGTCTAGTCTTTACGATTCTGTTGTTTCCTCTGTTTCTTTGCATTGATCGCTGAGGAAGGCTTTCTTAATCTCTCCTTGCTATTCTTTGGAAGTCTGCATTCATATGAGTATATATCTTTTCTTTTCTCCTTTGCCTTTTGCTTCTCTTCTCACCTATTTGGAAGGGTCCTTAGACAACCATTTTTCCATTTTCCATTTCTTTTTCTTGGGGATGTTTTTGATCATGGTCTCCTGTGCAATGTCTCCTCTGTCCATAGTTCTTCAGGCACTCTGTCTATCAGATCTAATGCCTTGAATCTATTTGTCACTTCCACTGTATAATCATAAGTGATTTCATTTAGGTCATACCTGAATGGTATAGAGGTTTTTCATACCTTCTTCAATTTAAGTCTGAATTTTGCAATAAGGAGTTCATGGTCTGAGCCACAGTCCTCAGCTCAGGGTCTTGTTTTTGCTGACTGTATAGAGCTTCTCCATCTTAGGCTGCAAAGAATATAATCAATCTGATTTCAGTATTGACTGTCTGGTGATGTCCATGTATAGACATCATGTATATATGTAGATGTAGAGTCATCTCTTGTGTTGTTGGAAGAGGGTGTTTACTATGACCAATGCATTCTCTTGGCAAAACTCTGTTAGCTTTTGCTCTGCTTCATTTTGTACTCCAAGGCCAAACTTGCCTTTACTGTTATATCTTTACTTCCTTCTTTTGCATTCCAGTCCCCTATGATGAAAAGCACATCTTTTTTTTGGTGTTAGTTCTAGAGAGTCTTGTAGTCTTCATAGAACTGTTCAGCTTCTTCAGCATTAGTGGTTGTGCCATAGACTTGGATTACTGTGGTATTGAATGCTTTGCCTTGGAAATGAACAGAGATCATTCTGTTGTTTTTGAGATTCCACTCATGTACTGCATTTTGACTCTCTTGCTGACTATGAGGGCTACTCCATTTCTTCTAAGGGATTCTTGCCTATAGGTCATTTGAATTAATTGACCCATTCCGGTCCATTTTAGTTCACTGATTCCTAAAATGTCGATGTTCACTCTTGCCATCTCCTGTTTGACCACTTCCAACTTGCCTTGATTCATGGACCTAACATTCCAGGTTCCTATGTAATATTATTCTTTACAGCATTGGACTTTACTTCCATCACCACTCACATCCACAACTGGGCATTGTTTTTGCTTCGGCTCAACCTCTTCATTCTTTTTGGAGTTATTTCTCCATTCTTCTCCAGTAGCATATTGGGCACCTACCCACCTGGGGAGTTCATCTTTCAGTGTCCTATCTTTGCCTTTTCATACTGTTCATGGGGTTTTCAAGGCAAGAATATTGAAATGGTTTGCCATTCCCTTCTCCAGTGGACCACATTTTGTCAGAACTCTCCACCATGGCCCATCTATCTTGGGTAGTCCTACAAGGCATGGCTCATAGTTTCACTGAGTTAGACAAGCTGTGATCCATGTGATCAGTTTGATTAGTTTTCTGTGATTGTCGTTTTCATTATGTCTGTTCTCTGATAGATAAGGACAAGAGGCTTCTGGTGGGAGGGACTGGCTGTGGGGGAATCTGGATCTTGCTCTGATGGGTGGGGCCATGTTCGGTAAATCTTTAATCCAATTTTCTGTTGATGGGTGGTGCTGTGTTCCCTGACTGTAGTTTGGCCTGTAATGGTGACCTCTTTCAAAAGGACTTATGCCAGCACACCCTGTGGCTTACAGGACTGTTGTATTCAGTGTCCCTAACCCCATGGCAGGCCACTGTCGACCCATGCCTCCACTGGACACTCACAGACAAGTCTGGCTCAGTCTCTCATGGGGTCACTGCTCCTTTCTCCTGGGTCCTGGTGTTCACAAGGTTTTGTGTTCTCCAAGAGTCTGTTTCCCCAGTCCTGTGGGAGTTTTGTAATCAAATCCCACTGGCCTTCCCTGGGGCTTCTCTTTCCCTTTGTTGGACCCCCAGGTTGGGGGATCTATTGTGGGCCCTAGAAATTTTCCAACAGTGCAAGAACTTTTTTGATTTAATTGTTCTCCAGTTTGTGAGTCATCTTCTTGGCAGCTCTATGGTGGGGCTAATGGCGACCTCCTCATAAAGGAGGCTTTATGCCACATGCTGTGCCTCCCAGGTCTGCTGCAGCCAGAGCCCCTACCCCTGCGGCAGGCCACTGCTGACCTGTGGCTCTGCAAGAGACCCTTAAACACTCAAAGGCAGGTCTGGCGCAGTCTCTGTGGGACCTCTGGGTCCTGGTGTGCATAAAGTTTTGTTTGAACCCTCCAAGTGTCTGCGGTGGGTATCAGGTTTGATTCTAAAAGTTATTTTGCTCTTCCTACTGTGTTGTTGGGACTTCTCCTTTGTCCTTGGACATGGGGCGTCTTTTTTTAGTGGGATCCAGCATTCTTGTGTGGATGATTGTTCAGGAGCAAGTAGCAATTTGGGAATTCTCATAGGAGAAGATGAGTGTGTGTCCTTCTACTCTGCCATCTTTAAGAGGTTTTTTGAATTAAGGTGCATGTTTCTTTTTGAATTATGATTTTTGTCTGGATATATACCCAGGAATGGGATTGCTGGATCATATGGCAACTCTATTTTTAGTTTTAAAAGGAAGCTTCATACTGTTCTCCATAATGGCTATACCAGTTTCCATTCCCACCAGCAGTATAGGGGGGTTCCCTTTCTCCACACCCTCACAGCATTTATTGTTTTTAGATTTTCTGAAGGTCATTCTGACTGGTATGAGGTAGTACCTCATTGTGGTTTTGATTTGCATTTCTCTAATAATTAGTGATTTTACGCACCTTTTCATGTGCCTCTTGTCCATCTGTATGTCTTCGTTGGAGAAATATCTATTTAGGTCCACCGTCTTTTGATTGGGTTGTTTTATTTTTTTAGTATTTAGCTGCATTAGTTGTATATTTTAGAAGTTAATACTTGACAATTGCTTCATTTGCAAATGTTTTCTGTCATTCTGTGAGTTGTCTTTTCATTTTGTTTATGGTTTCCTTTGCTGTACCAAAGCTTTTAAGTTTAAATTAGGTCCCATTTTTGTTGTTGTTGTTGTTATTTTCATTTCTCTAGAAAGTAGATCAAAAAAGATATTGCTGCAATTTGTGTCAGAGTGTTCTGCCTATGTTTTCCTCTACGAGTTTTATGGCATTACATTTAGGCCTTTAATACATTTTGAGTTTATTTTTGTGTATGGTGTTAGAATGTGTTCTAATTTCATTCTTTTACATGTAGCTGCCCACTTTCCCCAGAACAACTTATTGAGAGACTGCCTTTTCACCACTGTATATTCTTGTCTCCTTTGTCATAGATTAATTTACTATAGGTGTGTGGGTTTGTTTCTTGGTTTTCTGTCCTGTTCCATTGCTCTGTATTTCTGTTTCTGTGCCAGTACTTTTTTGTTTTGGTTACTATAGGTTTATAGTGTAGTCTGAAGTCAGTAACCCTGATTTCTCCAGTACTATTTTTCTTTCTCAAGATTGCTTTGGGTATTCAGGGTCTTTTGTGTCTCCATACAGTTTTAAAGTTTTTTTTTTTTGGTTCTGGTTCTGTGAAAAATGCCATTGGTGATTTGATAGGGATTGCACAAGTTCATTTGTGTCGTATTTCAGATTCCACATATAAGCGACACATATGGTATTTGTCTTTTTCATTCTGACTTAATACAGTAATCTCTAGGTCCACCCCTGTAATTGCAAATGACATATTTCATTCTCTTTTATGGCTGAGTGATTTTCCCTTGTATATATGTAGCACTTCTTTATCCATTCATCTGTCAGTGGGCATTTAGGTTGTTTTCATGTCTTGAGTATTCTAAATAGTGCTGCTATGAACATAGGGATGCATGTATCTCTTCAAATTATAGTCTTTTTTGTTATTAAATTGTATGAGCCATTTGTGTAGTTTGGAAACCAGTCCCTTGTCAGTTGCATCATTTTAAAAATTTTCTCCCATTTTGTAGGTTGTCTTTTCATTTTGTTTATGGTTTCCTTTGCTGTGAAAAAGGTCATCTGTTTGATTAGGTCCCATTTGTTTATTTTTGCTTTTATTTCTATTGTGTGGATAATATTTTTATATTATTAAATGCCTCTACTGGAGCAAATCAAATTGCCCTAACCTCAGAATATTAGACATAGGTACCCTAGAGATGTGTTTAGAGGATGTGAGGACATTTTTTTCTTTTTCTGTGACTTCAGAAGTCTACAACTTTTAAATTGCTCTGCCCACATCATGCTTTACTTAATAGAGAGCCCAGTTGAAAGCTACATCTCATCAGTCTTGGGTTTGAATGTAATGAATCTGAACGTGGCTTGGAATGGCAAGGAAGTGTGTGTTTGTGTGTGTGTGTGTGTTTATGTGATGTCTACAGAATGTGTAAACAGATGCTGACAGGCATGGACACTGATATACAGAATCCCACTTATTACTGAAATGTATGCCAATTGGAAAAGTTTTTTTTACCACTAATCATATAAATAAATGGTTCATAGACCTCTAATTTTCTCATTATCAAAGACAAACAGAAGTAATATCTTTCAATTAACAGTCCTGAGTTGGGCTGGGCTGGGTGGGTGCCTCTGCTCCATTTGGTTGGTTAGGTTTCATCTGATGCTGTTGCTCCAACTTCACCATTCTGTGGTGCAGCCCTCATCTGCCTGGCATGTGTTGTCTGTGCACGAGTGTGTGTATGCATCAGTATAAGAATGTGCATTTATTCCATAGGGCTCTATAAAGCTGTATTAAGTGGAAAAAATGCAGTTAACATTCTTCCCTGATATCTTTTCCGGCAACAAACCTCTGATTTATGTTGTCTCTTTTTAAGGGGTGAATCTTTTGCAGACCCATCCTTACTGAGTCCTCACCTCCTCACAGCAAGCTACAAAGCTGGTGTTACAGAGGCTGGAGTTCTAAGGGGCTCAGTAATGAGCCATAATACAGGGAAGGACCTGGAAGTGGCTATGAATAATGAGAAAACCAAACGGGATGAGAGTAACAGTGACAACAGATAGCTTTGTCTTGTGTAAATTAGGTTTGTCCAGTGGCAACAGAAGCTAGGATAAACTCAAAGTGAAATTCCATCGTAAGGCTCATGTTACCTTCAGAAGCAATCGAAAAGGCTAAAAAGTAACCCAAGTCACTTCTGAATCAGGAATATTCTTTATGGGTAATGTTACCAGTAAGAACTAAGTCCTAAGGTATTCCCTTTTCTAGTAGACTTTCATCATGCATACACCCACCACATGCCTCCTTCTCTTTTCTGGGTGCCTTGCTTAGAGAAACTCTTCATTGTATTTTTCTGTTTTTCTAGCAGAACCTCTGTGCTCTCTGCTGCTCACATCTCTGTATAAACATCACTCTCTGAAGTAGACAGACCTGGGGTTTCACTTCACACTCAAGAGGCAGAGCTCTGTGAGAGTTTGAGTGAAAGGGTATAGTTTGTTTAAGCTTTATTCAGGAGAAGTTGGAAGGAAAGGTGGTCTCTGGGTGTTTAGAATGGCTTGTTTTCCCTAAGATAAGCTCTGAGAAGCACTCTCATTGGCTGACATGTTTCCTGGCAAAACAATAGCAAAAAGTTGTCCTAGGGGTAGCAAGGCATGAGGGGAAAAGTGTAGTTTTTAGAAACTGACAGAATTGAGTTCTGATCCTAATAGCTCCAAACACCAGCTGTTTAATCCTTGGAGACAACTAGTAATACCCAAGTATGCATTTCCCCTACCTTCTTTTGAAAATAGAAGAATGGGATACATCACTTTTCAGGTTGGGACTCTATTTCACAATCCTTTTGAATTGAGGTGTCGGCAAATAACTATGTTCTCCCAGAGGAATGTGAGTGGAAGTGGTATATGAAATATCAGTGTCGCCTCCTTAAAGAAACAGCCAGTCCTCCCACAAGACTTGCCTGTACACATTTTGATGGGTTGAAACAGTGATGTGGCCCTGAGAAGCCACCTCTCACCAGGCCGGTGAGGACCGCAGTCTAGAGAAGGAGACAGAGTGACAATGTAGGAGGAACCTGGGTCCCTGAATGATCACATGGAACAGAGCTCCTCACTAATCCTAGTGATCTGCCAATCTCTGTACTGCTGAGAGAAAACAGAAGTATCTTATCTTTGAGTCACGTTATTCTTTGGTCTAGCTTATGTTTTTTATATAATAAATCGAGAAGGTTTCTTGTCTGCTCCCTCAGTTTTCTCATCTGCAAAATGAGAAAAATATATTGCTTATCTTATTTATAAGCTTATTATGAAGATTACACAAATAAATGATTAGTAGTGTGTTTGTATGTTCTATATTTGCCTAGTATTATTATTGTTTATGCATACATATAAGTCTACCAGAAAAGCAGATTTTTAAGATGGATGAAATATATGCCTATAGCATTCTTACTTTTTGTGTCATGAGTAGGGTGAACAACCATCCCGATTTTCCTAGGACTGATGGGATTTCTGGAAGGTGGGACTTTTAAGTCTTAAAACTGACACAATCTCAAACTGGATCAAATTGGTCACTCTAACTGGAATTCCAGCATGTGGGACTTTCAGTGCTAAAACAGAGGCTGTCCTAGGAAAACAGGAAAGAGCTGGTCACTCTATTCACAACACACCAACTAGAGAAGTTCTCTGAAATAAATCTGAATTTGAAGTAGCATGCATCCTGACTCTCTTTCTCGAGTCTGGTGAAAATTTAACCTACTGATACCAACTCTACAATTTATATAATTTTCTTTACTTTGAAACATTCATTATTATAGATGAGAAATGCTGTATACATACCTTTGCTATTATTGGTTTCCCAGGTGGCTCAGTGGTAAAGAATCCAACATGCCAGTTCAAGGAGACACAGCTGATGTGGGTTCAATCCCTGGGTTGGGAAGATCCCCTGGAGAAGGCAATGGCAACCCATTATAGTACGCTTGCCTGGGATAATCCTATGTACAGAGGAGCCTGGCAGGCTACAGTCCATGGGTTGCAAAGAATCAGGCATAACTGAGCACACACAAAAGCATTGCCATTACTAGCTTGCACATTGCCACCCTGAAGAAGTAGATGTTGTCATCCTTTTGTATTAAGGAAATGTAGGGTGTAGCAAAAGGCAAATGGTGACACAGTCATTGAGTCCTTTGGGGAACTTTATATCAAATCTAATTGACTAAGAGGTGATCACATTGGTGGTTCCACACACTGAGACCATCGAAGTACTGACTTGATTTTCTAGGGAAAATTTGGTTCCCTTATTGTGAATATAGGTTCATTTAGAGGAGAAGAGACAACAGTACAACTTACTTATCCATAAGACTGAGTTTGCTGGCCCACTGTACATTGTTTAAGCTGTATCTCAAATTGGAATTTAAATTTACCAACTAGTAAGTTGATGTGGTGAACTTTGACTTAGAGCTTAGAGGACAAAAATCGAGGTTATTTTTTTCTTGATAAAATTTGCTTCAGATTTTACTCATTTCCCTCCTTCCTCTTGAGTATGAAGAAAATTCCTGTTATATCCTAGGTCAAGCCTAAGCTCATTCCTCCAAATATGACTCAGTGTCTCCAGCAGTTACTTCAGTGCCAAGCACGTGCATCTAATGTTCAGGAAGGTAGTGCACTGGGGCAGTGTGGTGAACCAGGATTGAGAGTCCTCTGGAGTCACTACTCACCTTTGATTCTGGAACTTTTTATTGATCTTTCTGTTGCAATAACTTGATATTCTCCAGGATTTCTTGGCACTATTTCTAGAAGTACCTGGAAGAAATCTTCATTGTAAGTGAAATCATATGGGAGCAATAGCCCCTCTGGCAGCAGTAATGAGTACTGTATAATCAACAGCAAGTGCAAAGCCAGTGTCAGTGCGGGGCTGTGACGGTTTCTACTGTCGATTCCATTGAACTGACTAGCAATAGAGGTGTCCTCTACCCCTTGAATTTCCCAAGCTTCATGCTGGACCTGAAAGAATACTATTTGAACCACGATTTGCCAAGGATATGAGTATTATAGGTAGGGAAGCAGTTCCTTCCTATCCAGGGGAGGAATTATCTGGCTTCACAAACCAGATTGCATTTTCATTGCTGAAAGCTATAGCTTTCTTGTCAAACAGATACTTCGACTATCTTTGCCAGAAAATCAACCTGATAAATGTTGCATACTTTTTCAGTGTTTCTTTCTGGCACCATAATGTTGTGACTTTAGCTTGTGCAATGTTTATGGGAGGTGAACTACAGGTCTGGGAACTAGCTCTTTTGGGTCAGCAATCAGAAGACTGTTAGTAACAAGGAAAAGAGGATATGGGTCCTCATAAACTTTCCTTCTCCATTTTTGATGGCAAGAAAAAGCTCTTACTATAGTAATGGAATCTTAAACTATATATATGTGTGTGTGTGTCTTATAAATCAAGATTTATAAAGATTCCTATATGGCTAGAGACATGTTTTTCTTATATTTGGGGGCTTAGGGCATTTCTGTAAAGTTTCCTGTTTCAGAAAAGTTGAAGTGAGATGAATACCTCTGCTTTTAGCACTCTGATAATTTTGTAAAATTATTGAGAAGAAATAACCTAGAGGGTTACATGTATTGTCTTTGAGAATATTATTTATTTTTAATTTCATTGCAAATGTTTATCAAGTAGATTTAAATGTCCTATTAGCATTGTTTTCTATTGGACCTCAGTTTTCTTATGTTTTACGTGCTATTAATGCTATCATTGTTATCATTACACTGTCTAAAAAGTGGAGTGGGGCATGAAGAAAGAGCTATCTTCAAAGAATTTATAATCTAGTTGATAAGACAGGGCTTAAACTTTTAAGTTTTCCCATAATATATGGTGGTGACATTTAAGCTAAATTTTCTGGTTCTAAGCGAATGGTTAATATTGGACTGAGAAAGTCCCCATTTTGGCCTAGTGTGTGGACCAGAGAACAGAGATTGGGAGCAGAAGATGACTATTCAGGAAGCAAGTATGGATATTCACAGCCAGAGTAAGCGTTTGCAAGACCTCAAATTTAGGGAGCAGTCCATGGGAAAACTGATAGAAAAAAATAAACAGCCCAGTTGGGGAGAAAAAACAGATTTACTGGAAAATTTAAGTTGGACTGATGGTTGTTATTGTTTTCTCCCTTTTGGTGTTGTCTTCCTCCCTTCATAGATCTCGAGATGCCCTCCTGATCTTTGTCTTGTCTGGCTACTGAGAACCAGTATATTGGAGTGACTGTAAAAGGTTCTGTAGAGGGAATGGAACTCTAAGTTGACTTTGATAGATTGGAAGAATTTAAGAGGATGAATAAACAGGAAACCATAAAGAATATTAGTTATCTTTGTACTGAATCTAAAGATAAATTATTTTTTTAAAATATTAATGTGTTTAAAAACAGATTTGATGAACACATATGGGCTCTTCTGTCTACTTGGATTCTAACTACATGGGAGTGGTGGTATTTGAGCTTACCTTCTAGGAATGTCACTTTAAGAAAACTCAACTAGTTGGACATTACTTGGAAGCATGATACACCATTGATACACCAGTATCAACTGAATGATACACCAGTAAGAATGATATTACTCTTATTCTGATATCATTCTAGAAACTGGGAGTCTTACATGGGCACAGCAATGTGCTAGGTACTTTAAGGGAATACAGAAGTGAATATGCATGGTTTGTGCTTTCAAAATAATGAAAGAATAAGACACTTGCATAAAAAACTCAGATAAAATAGACTATGTATGTAGAATCAATGGCATGCAAGCATACAACTTGGGGGTTTAGGAGGGATAGTAATTCCGAAGGCAACACAACTGATGATAATGGTTTTGAGAGGAATTTTTTTTCAGGATGAGTGCTGTTACTTCTTAAAAATTATTTATTTGTTGACTGTGCTGAGTCTTTGTTGCTATGTGGGCTTTTCTCTAGTTGTGGCAAGTGGGGGCTGTTCTTTGTTGCAGTGGATCGGCTTCTCATGGCAGTGGCTTCTCTTGTATACCGAGCACAGGCTCTAGGGTGTGCAAGCTTCCGTAGTTGCAATATATGGGTTCAATTGGCTCCTGGGCTCTAGAGCACAGGCTTAATAGTTAGGGCGAATGGGTTTAGTTGCTTCATAGCATGTGGGATATTCTCAGACCAGGGATTGAACCCATGTCTTCTGCATTGGCCGGCAGATTCTTTACCACTGAGCCACCTGGGAAACCCTGTTACTTTTTCAAAAGAAATGGCAAAACCACTACAATATTGTAGAGTAATTAGCCTCTAATTAAAATAAATTAATTAAGAAAAAGAAACTTCTTGACAACTCATCATTAGTGGAAGCTGAGATCCCATGTGTCCTGAATGAATTGCCCTAGTCAGGACAATGGAGAAGGCGATGGCACCCCACTCCAGTACTCTTGCCTGGAAAATCCCATGGACGGATGAGCCTGGTAGGCTGCAGTCCATGGGGTCGCTAAGAGTCGGACACGACTGAGTGACTTCACTTTCACTTTTCACTTTGATGCATTGGAGAAGGAAATGGCAACCCACTCCAGTGTTCTTGCCTGGAGAATCCCAGGGACAGGGGAGCCTTGTGGGCTGCTGTCTATGGGGTCGCACAGAGTCGGACACGACTGAAGTGACTTAGCAGCAGTAGCAGCAGCAGTCAGGACAAAGCAAGATTATTATTTTTTTTTTTTTTTGATTGTAAGAGGGACAGAGGAAGAGAAGGAAGGAGGGAGGGAGAACCTGACATGGAGCCAGGAGGCAATGCAAGCCTGTATGCTTCTCAGTATAATTGCTAAGAATTCCTAAGCAATTCCTAGCAATTCCTAAGAATTGCTAAATCTTCAGTAATGCCTAAAAAGATTATTAAATGATGAATATAAATACATTTCCCTAGACTGAATTGTATGAACTGGCTCTAATGAGGCAGAATGGAGCTATTTTGCCTATAGTGAAACCGGAAGAAATAAGTGATAGGAATTCATGGTTACCACGAGGTTAACTTCTCCGAGGAGAAAGAGACCCCCGATAACACCTGCGTGATGTTAAGAAAGCTCTTGGGAGAGATGTGGTTTGAACTGGGACTTAGACTTCAGCAGGAGGCTATGGGGAACAGTAGGGGATATTCCAGGAGGAAGAATGAGCGTGGGCCAAGGCACCGAGGATGGAAGAGGCAGGGTCCGTCACCATCATCAGCGGCCGTGCCAACTGTGTTATACAAGTCAGTCCAAGGGAAAAGCAGAGACTGGCCAGACTTGACGTGGGCTGGTTAGGATGAAACCCAAGACTGTAGTTCCTCTTCAGTCCACCTGTTACTGAGTCCAAGCTCATACTGCTTGCCATATGTGTGTGTGCTTAGTCGCACAGTTGTGTCCGACTGTTTGCAACCCTTTGGACTGTAGCCCACCAGGCTTCTCTGTCCATGGGATTTTCCAGGCAAGAATATTGGAGTGGGTTGCTACTTCCTTCTCCAGAGAATCTTCTCAGTCTGAGGATCGAACCTGCATCTCCTGTGTCTCTTGCATTGTGGGCCAATACTTTACCCACTGAGCCATCTGGGAAGTCTTCTTGTCACATGACAGGCCAATAAATCAAAAGATGAATTGTTGGGGGAAGTAACAGTGACTTTATTTGGAAAGCCAGCACACCGAGGAGGTGGTGGACCTATGTTCCAAAGAGCCATCTAGCGTAGGTTTGGATACTAGTTTCTTCTAGGTAGCAAAGAGGGGGAGGGAAGGAGGTAGAGTAAAAATGGTTAAGTTGTTCCAGATCTTGCCTGGCTTTGGCCAGACTCTGGAGGGCATGTGTTAATTTCCTTTTTCCTACAGCCATTCACAGGTGGGCCTGGTCAGGATGTTTCCTCTGAGCTAAACAAAGGTATTTCAGTGTAAGCTCAGGCATGGGAGGTGGGGCTCCTGGAGAAGAGCCATTATCTATACTTGAAGCTGTAGGCAGCATTCTTTTAGTGAGTGCTGCTGCTGCTGCTAAGTCGCTTCAGTCGTGCCCGACTCTGTGCGACCCCAGAGACGGCAGCCCACCAGGCTCCCCTGTCCCTGGGATTCTCCATGCAAGAACACTGGAGTGGGTTGCCATTTCCTTCTCCAATGCATGAAAGTGAAAAGTGAAAGTGAAGTCGCTCAGTCGAGTCCGACTCTTAGCGACTACCTGGTAGCAAAAAGCAATTGAATGCAAAGGTTAAAGTAAAAGAAAAAAAAAATAATGGAATCAAATTTGGTCTTCTCTTTTACACTCCTAATGTGTAGGTGGTTCTTGTTGTTCTATTACCTTTGGAACTTGGATCTTTGTGGTTTCTTCTTGTTAGGCCCTCTCCTAAAGGATTGCTTTCTGCCTCCTGAAAACAATAGTGGGAGCAGGCTGGGTTTCGGGAATGGGGTGCCTATAGTGGCCCATCAGGCAGTGCCCCATCTTCTGCTTATGATTAAGTTGTCGTTTGACACATTTTTGCTTGGATATGGCTTTCTGGAGAACCTTGGGAGATGTCAAAACCCATAACTGATCCCTGGGACCAAAGCATTCACGGACAATTAAATGAAAGCAGACACGTCACTGGGGCCTGCCCCTGAAATATGGCAGCCCGCATCTTTGAAAGTTACAAACCCCACTGTCCATCATCCCCCATAGACTCTCCATTGCTCCTGCTTGTCAACTCACATGCAACCTGAATCACTTGACACTGGGGAAAAGGTGAAGTAAAAGTGCAATAAAACCCTCTGTTGACTGGCAGTGCCCTTGAACGTGATATTCCCTTTCAAAGAACAGTGTTTGAAACATCCTAGAATTTCTGACAAACATGTAATTAATGCCCATCAAATGCTTTTGATTAAAAAGAGCATGAATCTAAAGCCACACGGAAAGCGAATTTCTCTTTTTTTTTTTTTTTTTAAGGCGAGGACGTTGCTTGCACCTTGGAGGGTTATTTAGTAAACCCTAGAACTATAGTTCTGGGAGTTGGAAAGTTGTCCAATGTTAGGTTGCAATCTATGTTTGATTTGCAAACATAGTTGCTCCTTCACCAAGTGGCCACTCAACTGAAGTCAAAAATTATCTGATTACAGGAAACTAACTTGATCATTCTGGTTACTGTCAATATTTTGTAAGCTTGTTCCAACCAAACATCCTCGGAAAATTTCCGTTTTCATCTTATTGTGTGTATACAACTTGGGTAATATTCCCTTTGTTTTGGAAAGAGTTGCAATTTGAGAAGATGCCTTTTGAGGCCTTTCAAAATGGTTTGCAGGTTTTTTTTTTTTTTTTCATTGTAGGAAAGAGTTGCAGGCCAACACAATATGGCCCAAGTCTAATATAATAAATTAGGGATGCACACCTAGAGAAGGAAATGACAACCCACTTCAGTATCCTCGGCTGGGAAATCCCATGGACAGAGGAGCCTGGCAAGCTCTAGTCCATGGGGTCACAAAAGAGTCGGACACGATTTAGTAACTAAACAACAACAACAACTCTGTTTGGGGGATAAGATATGGGAAAGTTCCTTCATGCTAATTTCCTGCCCATTTATAATCACTAGGTCTTAAAATTCCCCATGTATCTCTGTCAGGTAGATAAAAGGGCCCCATGACGTCTGCTCAGACATTTCCCACACCTGGTTTTTGATAGTTCTAGAGTAGGAAGAAAAGAAGATCTAAGGAAACAAAACAAGCAAAAACACTTCCAGTTTGCAACATCAAATTTCATTACAGTTGGATCATAAGTAACTCCAATTAGCCAAGTCTTTTCACAGTTAAAGTTACTTTGTGAAAAGCAGTTGTGCGTCCCATTCTCCAGGAGCAGATGGCAGTTATATGGAATCATTGCACTGTCCTTAACTTCAGAGATTTATAAGAAGAGTGAGGTCATGTTTACCAAGCCTTCTGCCTTCCTCACCAAATCAATTCCTTGTCAGTTTCCAGCCAGATCTCTGGAAGGGGTTAAGTAGGAGTCCAGGGGGACCACTTGACATCTGCTCCACTTACGACTTTTTGATCTTGTTGTTTTTGGTGTTTGAAGGGCAGGTCTACATTGAATGTGTGTGTGTGTGTGTGTGTGTGTGTGTGTGTGTGTGTATGTGGGTGTGAGCATGCAATTAGGGTGGAGGGAGAGACTCTGTACACTTTGGTGTGGGAGCGAGAAGGAAAACAACCCCACGATGACACAGCAAAAGGAGTCAAAATAACTTTTTTTTTTAAAGTTGAGTGGAATTACATGCTATAAAATAATGACAATGGGAAGGAAAACACTGGGGGATTCATTCTGAAACCCTTTGTGAATAGGAATGTAAACTCTGGGTGTTTTACTATGATTAACCAACACTTTAACGTGTCAATGAAAATCAAATTACATACTTCTCTCTGAGCTACAGCCCAGTTAACTAAGCCTCCAGGCATAGAGTTTATTCTTTTGCAAAAATAAAATGAAATTGTGCAAAGAAGAATATGGGCGAAGCTTGGGCAGAGGTGGTAGTGGTGGTTTAGTTGCTAAGTCACATCTGTCTTTTGTGACCCAATGGATTGTAGCCTGCCAGGCTCCTCTGTCCACAGGATTTCCCTGGTGGGAATACTGGTGTTCCCTGCAAGAATACTGGTGTGAGTTGCCATTTCCTTCTCCAGGGGATCTTCCCAACCTAGGGATCGAACCCAGATCTCCTGCATTGCAAGTGGATACTTTATCAGCTGAGCTAGTAGGGAAGCCCCTAGGGCAGAGGTGACAGATGCCTGAAAGCACAAAGACAGGATGCAAATGGCAAGGCCACTAGCATTATTATCTCTTGGGCAGAGGTGACAGATACTAATGCTAGTGGCCTTGCCATTTGCATCCTGTCTTTGTGCTTTCAGGCTGCTGATACAGAAATACCATAGACTAGGTAGCTTATAAAGAACGGAGAAGTATTTCTGAGTCCTGGAGAGGAAGTCTGAAGTCAAGGTGCTTGCAGATGCAGTGTCTGGTGAGGCTGCACTTTCTGCATTAGACGGCTGTGAGCTCTCTGGGACTTCTTTTTTAAGGGCACTAATCCCATTCACGAGGGCTCCATCTTTATGACATGTTGTCACCTCCCAAAGGCCCACCTCTAAACACATCACACTGGGGGCTAGATTTTAGCATATGAATCTGGAGGAGTTGGACACGTATTTAGTTGATGGCACATCCCAAACTCTGGTCCTCATCTTTGGTGGGATTGAGAAGAGAAATGAGGGAAAGGTAGTTGGGATGGGCAAAAGAAAATTGCCTGAAGCATCCCAAAGCCTAAAGTGTTTTCTGAAGTATCAATACCTGGAAGAGCAGTGCAAAGAGAGGGTGAAAGACAGTCATTGCTGTGATAACAGTGGGATTTGGGATCTCAGGACAGGAGCCACAGCCATCACTGCCTCGCCTGATACTGCCATTGGTTGACTGGACAGCCTCTCTTTAGATCCCGAAAGGATTAGAAGGTGAAGGCCTGAGTGTGATGGAGATGGTCTGGTTCACAAGTTCTTATCATTAGCAAGTCTCCCTGTCTTGATCACTCTCAAACTGAGTCCTTGATTATGTTTTGTTCTGACTGTTCTGGGGTTAAGGTGTTTTCTTGGTCTACTATGAGCATCCTATTCATTTATTCTCAGATATGAACAGAATTGGTTTATCTGAATCTTCCTAACCTAACTGAGGCTGAGAAACCACAGTTAGCTGTGGGGAGCAGGGAGAGTCAAGTCCAGGGTTTGGTATCAGGAAAGCTTGGACAGTGGAAAGAAGGCGAGGGTAACCACACAAGGGGGCATATCATGTGAGGACCTGAAGTCCAGCTTTTGCTGCGACCCAGATGGCCAAAGGGAATGTGATAGCTTCAGCTGCACCCTAGGGCTTCACGTTCATGGAATGTCTGCAGTAGGTAATTACCAATCATGCGCTGGTTTACAGATCGTGAAGTTGTCTCGTCCTCTCACACACCTAGAAAGTGGTCAAGGTGAGATTTGAACCCAAGTGTCACTAAGCCAGGGAATCAATATCCTAAATCCTGTGTTCTGGTCCTAAGGGACTTGGTGGCTGGGAAGTTTTTCCAGCCTGTGTGTTAGAGGTCAGATCCTCCAGAGGAGGCAGCCTTGTGCCTTAATGACACTCCCATCTACACCTCGAGTTGAAACGGTCTTGTTTTCCAGTGAATTTTTTTTTTTCATGGTGGAGAAGGTGTGTTACACGTGGCTGCTATTAGCTAGAACCTGCCCTGGCCAGGTCTTCATGATCTGGCTGCCCTGGACATCCATCTCGACACCCTGCCTTCTGAGTCCAGACATCTGGAGGGGGGTGTGGGGCCACAAAGGGGCTGTGCCCCTCCTCTGCCTTTCATGTCACCTGGCATCTGCTCAGCAAGGTCTACCGTGAGGGCTTAAAACTAATCTTCTGTAGTTTACGAGCCCAAATCCATTTGCAATGAGGAAGACCCCAGCTGACCAGCAGCTTAAACAAATGTCCTCCTCTATAGCATTCCTATGGCGAGACTTGAGTTCCACATGCATGATATAAGCGAGAGCTCAGGCAGGCCTTTCTCCCACACGTGGCTCAGAAATCATTTAGAAAACACACAGAAAAGACAGCCCTGGGAAGGCAACTGTTCCTTCTGCTCTGGGCCAGGCCTGAGCTTGCAGGCCACTCCTCGTGGGCTCCTCTGATCTCAAGGTGTGATTAAAAACAGGTGTCTACCCAGTGCCTATAAAATATATACTGGCAGTTGGGGAGATCTTTGGAGAATCTTTTAACTGGTAGATATATGGAGATAATTCCCAGCTCTGAGTCTACCTAGATCCAGGCCTCCAGACCTATCTCTTTAAAAAAAAAAAAAATTCCAGAAAACTTTCAGGGAAACTGGGAGCATATGGTTCCATCATCCTGTTCCGTAGAAAGAAATGTGAAAAGCATTAGAGAAACTCTGTCAAAATGTCAGAGTGGGCATGGCCCTGCTGGAAAAGCCTCTCTTGTCCCTTGCCTTGTTCCCCCCACCTTCCCCGTCAGGGTGACCCAAGCGACCTTGGGCTGTAGGGCAAAGTGGTGACTGCAATTCAGATGCCAGATTTACCCAATTTTTATTTAGTAAATAAATTGAATGTACTGCTGCTCATGTTTGGGATAAATACCTGATTAAAGTCTCTTAAAATATGACTACTACTGACCATAAATGAAAGGAATTTCAGCTGGGCAGTGTCTGTCCAGAGCAAGAGGATTGGATTTCCTCTTTATTTGTTGTCAGCAAGGGCTCCTGATCTTTCGTACCTTGCAAGCTCATTAAGCAGATGCTCGAACGTGGGGATACTGAGAATGCAGCTGTATTTCATTTGTAGATAATTGATGCAATAAATGTAATAACCAAACGAGATATGTTGACTCATGAGCTAATTTGGGTGTAGATGTTACAGCACTTGTGCAGCTGGAAATGTTTCCATCATACAAATCTGTTTCAGATAAATGTGCTCCATTTCTGTCCTCACTAAGAAGAGAACAGAAAAAAAAAAAAAAAGTCAAGTCATTCTGTATATCTAAAAATACAGAAGTTCGTAAGTTATGGTTGGTCTAACCACTGTTTGAAAAAATATTAATACTAGCAATTTATTACACAAACAGGTGACATTAACCCCTTATACATTGTGGGGCGTAAATTAAGGTGCTTGGACCTGACTTCCTAGGCACTTTGTTCTGAATACCTGAAAAACCTTGGTTGGAAAGCTGTGGATACAGTGTTTTTCTTCTGCTTCCTTTTACAGCAGGCAGAATTTCTTTTTTCATGGTCCATCTATTTCCTCACCTTTTATCTTCTCTGATATTTAGAGGCACAGTTCTGGGACTTTAAAACAGTGGCTCTTGGGATGGACAGTCTTCTGTTAAGGCTGTCCATCCCAAGTTTCTTTGTAGTATACAGAAACTCACGTGAGGAAGAAGCCATTATATTAGTCCAACTAATAGCCTAGATCAGGGATTGGTATACTATTAATATACGTACTGTCTGTTTTTGTATAGCTCAGAATTAAGAAAGTTTTATAGTTTTAAATGGTTGCAAAGAATCAAAGAAAGAATAATTTTTGGGGGTGACATGAAAATTGTGTGAATTTCAAATGTCAGTGTCTGTAAAGTCTTAGAACATAGCTACTCATTCATTTATTGTTTTCTGCAGCTGCTTTGGTGGTCGCTTGCAACATTTACCATCTAACCCCTTTACAGAAAAAGTTGGTCAGCCTCTGGCTTAGACTAAAACATCACTAATTCATGCAAGTGAGGAAAAGCTAGACTTGGTTGCTGCTGCTGCTGCTGCTGCTAAGTCACTTCAGTCGTATCCGACTTTGTGCGACCCCATAGATGGCAGCCTACCAGGCTCCCACATCCTTGGGATTCTCCAGGCAAGAACACTGGAGTGGGTTGCCATTTCCTTCCCCAATACATGAAAGTGAAAAGTGAAAGTGAAGTCTCTCAGTCGTGTCCCACTCTTAGCGACCCCATGGACTGCAGCCTACCAGGCCCTT
>NW_011495030.1:4651480-4652919 GCF_000754665.1 Bison bison bison
GGAGAGGGTTGCCATTGCCTTCTCTGAGACTTGATTGCAGTGTACCTTAAACTGAAATGATCTCCAGTTAAGTACACAAAGGGAAAATAGATTCATTACCAACGTCAGCAGAAGTTCTTCTTGAAGAAGGCATTGTTATTAGCATATATCAGCAGTAGCCTAGTCTTTGTTCCTTATGCTGATATCTCAGTGGGTCATACCCTTTACATGCAAACACTGTTTTAAATCTGTTTGAAAAATTTGGGTAACTTAAATTTTATAATTTTATTTTTGTGTTCAAACTATTCAACAAATTGTTTTCTCAGTGGTAGTTTAGTCACTAAATCATGCCTGACTTGTGACCCCACAGACTGTAGCCTGCCAGGCTCCTCTGTCCGTTGGATTTCCCAAGCAAGAATACTGGAGTGGGTTGCCATTTTCTTCTTCAGGGGATCTTCACCTAGGGACTGAACCCAGGTCTCCTGCATTGCAGGTGGTTTCTTTACCGATTGAGCCACCAGGAAGCCTCAGTAGATTTAAAAGTCAGCTTCATGGAAGTATAATTTTCATATATTATATAGCTTTATAGTTCTTGAGTTTTGACACAAATGATTATTTCGCCACCACCACAATCAAGATACAGAACTGTTGCATAACCTGAAAAGGTCCCATCATGCCCCTCAGTGGTCAGTCCCCTTCCCTGGTCTCTTGACTCTGGCTGATGTGTTTTCTATTCCTGCAGTTTTACATTTTTAAGAATGTCACAGAAATGAAATTGTACAGGATGTAATAGACATTTTAAAGTACATTTCAGTTCCTGCAACTGAAATTTACATGCCAGTGCACTCTTAATTTTCCTTGGTTACCTGGGAAAGGAATTAAGTTTGTTATACTGTTATCCATATCTATACACTAAACTTGTGGGATTGTGTTTCTGAAGCTAGTATAAAATGCTTTTGCTAAGAAAGGAAGAAAATATTGGTGTCAATTATACTGAATCTTCCTGGATGGATTTTTTTTTTTGTTATATAAATTTAGATTTTTAATAGCCTCCAAAGAGCAACAGTTAGAACTGTACATGGAACAACAGACTGATTTCAAATAGGAAAAGGAGTACGTCAAGGCTGTATATTGTCACCCTGCTTATTTAACTTATATGCAGAGTACATCATGAGAAACTCTGGGCTGGAAGAAGCACAAGCTGGAATCAAGATTGCCGGGAGAAATATCAATAACCTCAGATACGCAGATGGCACCACCCTTACGACAGAAAGTGAGGAGGAACTAAAAAAGCCTGTTGATGTAAGTGAAAGAGGAGAGTGAGAAAGTTGGCTTAATGCTCAACATTCAGAAAATGAAGATCATGGCATCTGGTCCCATCACTTCATGGGAAATAGATGGGGAAACAGTGAAAACAGTGGCAGACTTTGTTCTTTTGGGCTCCAAAATCACTGCAGATG
>NW_011495030.1:4653131-4653860 GCF_000754665.1 Bison bison bison
GAGTACATCTAGCATATTCAAAAGCAGAGATATTACTTTGCCAACAAAGGTCCATCTAGTCAAGGCTATGGTTTTTCCAGTGGTCATGTATGAACGTGAGAGTTGGACTGTGAAGAAAGCTGAGTGCTGAAGAATTGATGCTTTTGATCTGTGGTGCTGGAGAAGACTCTTTCGAGTCCTTTGGACTGTAAGGAGATCCAACCAGTCCAACCTAAAGGAGACCAGTCCTGGGTGTTCATTGGAAGGACTGATGCTGAAGCTGAAACTCCAATACTTTGGCCACCTCATGTGAAGAGTTGACTCATTGGAAAAGACCCTGATGCTGGGAGGGATTGGGGGCAGGAAGAGAAGGGGACAACAGAGGATGAGATGGCTGGATGGCATCACTGACTTGACGCACATGAGTTTGGGTGAACTCTGGGAGTTGATGATGGACAAGGAGGCCTGGCATGTTGCGATTCATGGGGTCACAAGGAGTTGGACACGACTGAGTGACTGAACTGAACTGAAATGGTTTCTAAGGTAGGTTTCTTTGTGAGTGAAAATTGAGAAGAAAATTTGCTTTTACGGTCATAATCTGTCAGCCTAAACCTTTCTCTTCACTTTATATCTTAAAAACAAAAATTATTTCAAATAGTATAGGATTATTCTCTAGGAATAGGGCATTGAAAGAAATTTTTTCACCGTATACATAAGCAAAAGAGGCAGAATACACATGTACACATGTGC
>NW_011495030.1:4653960-4657137 GCF_000754665.1 Bison bison bison
CATATTTTTCTATATTGCACTGATTTTCTAGTAAGTTGAACTTGCTCTTTAGAAGCAGCTCTTAATATGCTTTTTCTTTCTAGACAATCCCACAACAAAGGGAGATGTTCCTGTATGCTGACAATGTTGTGTTAGTCTGTGCAAATAAACTTTTAAAAGTGCATATTAAAAGTGATTAATATTCAGGATCGTCAACCCTAATCTAGCTTCTCCTTTGCTCTTTTCTTCAGTTTTAGTGTCAAGTAGGGTCACATACAGTTGCCCCTAGGAGGCCCTTTCCTAATTGTTTAGGATGGGGAAATCCGCAAGACTCCCTGTGGAGCCTGAGCATGAACTTGGGTAGTGCAGTGGCATTAAGTGCACCAAAGGTCTTGTGAGGTCTGGTTCTCTACCTTAATATTTTTATGCTTTTGCATATTTTCCCTCCAGATCACGGAAGAGTATAAAAAAATAAATTCAAGATACTGTAAGTATCTTTCTCAGTGGTAGGTTTTTATCCAAGAGGTCTAGAATTTTTGCCTTCTCTTTCTCTTCAGTCAAGTTTTGGATTAAAACTTAAAGTAGCAAGTTCAAAAATTGGTCTGAAGTTTTCATTTTATTTCAGACTGAACTCATATTACTCCTGTTGAAAATTGTACTGACAGGCCTATATGTATAATTTATGATATTTCCTATCAAGATGTTTAGCTGAATTAGAAACACTTGTGAACAAGTCCTTCTGCAGTTGGTTAAAGGCCTTTTTCTGCTGGGGAAGGGAGGCGTGTGGAACGCAGAAGCACCAAGAGAACCCAGAATACCTTTTATTTTAGCAACTGTTGATCGAGTAATTGACTATAAACTGTTTACAACCATGACTCTTGTTGCAATCACAGAGGAGGTGTTTATGGATAGACATTAAGCTCTTTTAAAATTTATTCACCAAGTGCTGTTTACAGAGCAAACATCCCAAAACATCTTGTTTTTTTCTGAAACATTACATAAAATAGGTAACAGGGTTGGTCAGACAACAGTGAGAGGGAAAGGGAGATGAACAGTGAAGCTTTGCCTATATTTTGGGGAAAACCGAATTTTTAAATAATAATTACATTTTCACATTTCAGATCATGGAAAAGGGAACCTTCAACATAAGATCCACTGGAAGCATTTAAAAACACCCAACCTTTAGATAGAGGCTGTTGGATTGGCCTGTTAAGATGCTTAAAGAAAAAAAAATATGTTGACCACATTGATTCCTATATAGGATTGATAAACCTTACCAACAAAGAGAAATAATATGCTTGTGAGGGAGAAAATATAATTGCAATTGCATTTTCAAAGGGTAAAATAAGATATGACTCCTTTAAATCAGACTTTTGCCAAGAAGATGCCAAGAGATTTTTTTTTAAAGTTCATGTGAATTGTTAAATAAAATATAAAATGCTTATATTTTTAAAACTTTTTATTTTATATTGGGGTATAGCTGATTAACAAACAATGTTGTGATAGTTTCAGGTTAACAGTTTCAGCCATATATATACATGTATCCATTCTCCCCCAAACTGCCCTCCCCGTCCAGGCTGCCACGTGACATTGGACACGGTTCCATGTGCTATACAGTAGGTCCTTGTTGATTATCCATTTTAAATACAGCAGTGAGAAGGTACACTTACTTTTAAAAGAATGCATCTTTGGAAGGTAAGATTGTAACCTAGTAAAAAATTTCGGGAACAAATGTCGTACAAAGGGAAATCACCAGTTAATATAAGTGCAGCTCCCCCATGGAAGTGCATAGCTGAGGAACATGTGTGCAACACAGCCAGTATTTCTTGAGGATACCTTCTGTGTCTGCACTTGGTTAATGCAGAAGAGACACTTTGCTTCATTCTGGTGAGTCTCAAATACTTGAAAGATGGTGAAAAGATTGCTGGCGAATTCAGGCATCATTACAAGCAAAGCATTTGAGAAGCTTTGGCAACTCTGGGTGTGAGGTGAAGGGAACTGAGACTCAGGAGTTACCAGAAGGAAATGAACAGAGCAGATAATTAGGAGAGATCTGGAGAAGGGAAAGCTGGCAAAACTAGTGCCTCAGCTGGGGCCAGCAGAAACAGGGGATTCCATGGAGAGGGTTTTGATGAAGAAAGAGGATGCCAAGCTTAATTTCAGAAAAGGAGGTTTTATGAAGGTTCTGGAATATACAGGGAAAGTGCCCAAAGGTAGGAGGAAATAAATCATTGATGATTCTTAGGTTCATCTCAGTGGTATGTGGGGTTTGATGCTTCAAATATTAATCAGCTGGGATATTAACTGAAAGGCAATCGTTTTGACAGTGTCTTGCACTGCTTAGGAGCCCGAGGTTAGAGTTGCTGGAGGAAAAAAAGAAGATGGAGAAACCATTATTTCCTGAAGATTCTACCAACTCCTGGACAATAAGCCATGTGTTTTTTGCATGCTTTCTCATCTTCATCTTTATGACACTTCACCATTTTTTTTTTTTTTAATTTAGGTTAGGATATACAGGTTAGAAGGCTCAGGAAGGCTTTATCCCTACTTCACAGGTAAGGAGAGAGAGGATTAGATAGGTTTAGCAACTCATTCACAGGGTAATATTGAAAGCGAGGTCTCCTAGACCTCTGAGATCCATGTGCTGTTCTCTGTACTCTACGGTTGGCTTAGCCTCAATTTGTCTTTATCTCTCAGTTGTGGTTTTAATGGCCTTTCTACATCCAGAGGTCTTTTAATAATTTCTCACTAGGTTTGACTTTCAACGCCTATTGACACTGCCTATTTAGATCAGATCAGATCAGTCGCTCAGTTGTGTCTGACTCTTTGCGACCCCATGAATTGCAGAACCCCAGGCCTCCCTGTCCATCACCAACTCCCGGAGTTCACTCAGACTCACGTCCATCAAGTCAGTGATGCCATCCAGCCATCTCATCCTCTGTCGTCCCCTTCTCCTCTTGCCCCCCAATCCCTCCCAGCATCAGAGTCTTTTCCAATGAGTCAACTCTTCGCATGAGGTGGCCAAAGTCCTGGAGTTTCAGCTTTAGCATCATTCCTTCCAAAGAAATCCCAGGGCTGATCTCCTTCAGAATGGACTGGTTGGATCTCCTTGCAGTCCAAGGGACTCTCAAGAGTCTTCTCCAACACCACAGTTCAAAAGCATCAATTCTTTGGCGCTCAGCCTTCTTCACAGTCCAA
>NW_011495030.1:4657677-4671516 GCF_000754665.1 Bison bison bison
CTCTGCCTTTTCTAAAACCAGCTTGAACATCAGGAAGTTCATGGTTCACATATTGCTGAAGCCTGACTTGGAGAATTTTGAGCATTACTTTACTAGCATGTGAGATGAGTGCAATTGTGCGGTAGTTTGAGCATTCTTTGGCATTGCCTTTCTTTGGGATTGGAATGAAAACTGACCTTTTCCAGTCCTGTGGCCACTGCTGAGTTTTCCAAATTTGCTGGCATATTGAGTGCAGCACTTTCACAGCATCATCTTTCAGGATTTGGAATAGCTCAACTGGAATTCCATCACCTCCACTAGCTTTGTTCGTAGTGATGCTTTCTAAGGCCCAGTTAACTTCACATTCCAAGATGTCTAGCTCTAGGTCAGTGATCACACCATCGTGATTATCTGGGTCGGGAAGATCTTTTTTGTACAGTTCTTCTGTGTATTCTTGCCATCTCTTCTGAATATCTTCTGCTTCTGTTAGGTCCATACCATTTCTGTCCTTTATCGAGCCGATCTTTGCATGAAATGTTCCTTTGGTATCTCTGATTTTCTTGAAGAGATCCTTAGTCTTTCCCATTCTGTTGTTTTCCTCTATTTCTTTGGATTGATCGCTGAAGAAGGCTTTCTTATCTCTTCTTGCTATTCTTTGGAACTCTGCATTCAGATGTTTATATCTTTCCTTTTCTCCTTTGCTTTTCTCTTCTCTTCTTTTCACAGCTATTTGTAAGGCCTCCTCAGACAGCCATTTTGCTTTTTTGCATTTCTTTTCCATGGGGATGGTCTTGATCCCTGTCTCCTGCACAGTGTCACGAACCTCATTCCATAGTTCATCAGGCACTCTGTCTATCAGATCTAGGCCCTTAAATCTATTTCTCACTTCCACTGTATAATCATAAGGGATTTGATTTAGGTCATACCTGAATGGTCTAGTGGTTTTCCCTACTTTCTTCAATTTAAGTCTGAATTTGGCAATAAGGAGTTCATTGTCTGAGCCACAGTCAGCTCCTGGTCTTG
The DNA here is from genome assembly GCF_000754665.1 of Bison bison bison. Lineage (NCBI taxonomy): Eukaryota > Metazoa > Chordata > Mammalia > Artiodactyla > Bovidae > Bison > Bison bison. Next base: position 4,658,680 of record NW_011495030.1, read on the forward strand.
TTTTTGCTGCCTGTATAGAGCTTCTCCATCTTTGGCTGCAAAGAATATAATCAATCTGATTTCAGTGTTGACCATCTGGTGATGTCCATGTATAGAGTCTTCTCTTGTGTTGTTGGAAGAGGGTGTTTGTTATGACCAGTGCATTTTCTTGGCAAAACTCTATTAGTCTTTGCCCTGCTTCATTGCGTATTCCAAGGCCAAATTTGCCTGTTACTCCAGGTGTTTCTTGACTTCCTACTTTTGCATTCCAGTCCCCTATAATGAAAAGGACATCTTTTTTTGGGATGTTAGTTCTAAAAGGTCTCGTAGGTCTTCATAGAACCATTCAACTTCAGCTTCTTCAGCGTTACTGGTTGGGGTATAGACTAGGATTACTGTGATATTGAATGGTTTGCCTTGGAAACGAACAGAGATCATTCTGTCGTTTTTGAGATTGCATCCAAGTACTGCATTTCGGACTCTCTTGTTGACCATGATGGCCACTCCATTTCTTCTGAGGGATTCCTGCCCACAGTAGTAGATACAATGATCATCTGAGTTAAATTCACCCATTCCAGTCCATTTTAGTTTGCTGATTCCTAGAATGTCGACATTCACTCTTGCCATCTCTTGTTTGACCACTACCAATTTGCCTTGATTCATGGACCTGACATTCCAGGTTCCTATGCAATATTGCTCTTTACAGCATCGGACCTTGCTTCTATCACCAGTCACATCCACAGCTGGGTATCCTTTTTGCCTTGGCTCCATCCCTTCGTTCTTTCTGGAGTTATTTCTCCACTGATCTCTAGTAGCATATTGGGCACCTACTGACCTGGGGAGTTTCTCTTTCAGTATCCTATCATTTTGCCTTTTCATACTGTTCATGGGGTTCTCAAGGCAAGAATACTGAAGTGGTTTGCCATTCCCTTCTCCAGTGGACCACATTCTGTCAGATCTCTCCACCATGACTCGCCCGTCTTGGGTTGCCCCAAGGGCATGGCTTAGTTTCATTGAGTTCGACAAGGCTGTGGTCCTAGTGTGATTAGATTGACTAGTTTTCTGAGTATGGTTTCAGTGTGTTTGCCCTCTGATGCCCTCTTGCAACACCTACCGTCTTACTTGCATTTCTTTTACCTTGGGCGTGGGGTATCTCTTCATGGCTGCTCCAGCAAAGCGCAGCCATTGCTCCTTACCTTGGATGAGGGGTATCTCCTCACTGCCGCCCTTCCTGACCTTCAACATGGGATAGCTCCTCTAGGCCCTCCTGCGCCCACGCAGCCACGGCTCCTTGGACATGGGGTTGGTCCTCCCGGCCACCGCCCCTGGCCTCCGGCGTGGGGTATCTCCTCATGGCTGCTCCAGCAAAGCGCAGCCATTGCTCCTTACCTTGGATGAGGGGTATCTCCTCACTGCCGCCCTTCCTGACCTTCAACATGGGATAGCTCCTCTAGGCCCTCCTGTGTCCACGCAGCCACGGCTCCTTGGACATGGGGTTGGTCCTCCCGGCCACCGCCCCTGGCCTCCGGCGTGGGGTATCTCCTCCCGCCCGCCGTCCTTGGCCTCAGGCCTAGGGCCGTGGGGTAGTTCCTCGGGCCCGCCGCCCCTGGCCTCGGGCTTGGGGCGTGGGGTATCTCCTCCCGGCTGCTGCCCCTGACCTCGGACATTGCCTATTACTTACAGCTAAGTCCGAGAAAATATGCTTCAAGAACCCAGTCACATCAAGTCAGTAGCTAATTATACTATCTTTAGACACTGTGGGTACTCTATTTCTCAAGTGACTGAGCAAAACTTTGTTTTGGGTGACTTTTTCACTATCATAGGAAAGTCATTTATTGTGCATGCAATGCTCATGAAAAATTAGGTATGGAAAACCAAAGTGTCTTCTGAGGGGCCTGGGAGCCTCTCCCTAGATGAGGACACAGGTCATGTGCATAGTAGGAGACATATTTTCATCCCATATTGTATTTCTCCCTTCCCTGATCTACAAAGGTAGTTAGGCCTTCATGGATCCCCTCTATAGGTTTTGAAGCATAGACTGACTTCAAGACACATCTGTTCCTGACTTTTCTTAGTCCAGGCTTATTGGAGTGGATGGGGAAGATTTTATATATTATGACATTGAAGAAAACAGTAGGGGACAGGGATTTCTGAGATCCCGGTCTCACCCAAAAAATCAGAGGTGAGTGAATAAACAGTGGGGCTCATCTCTAGGTCTGTGGCAATGGAAATGTCAGAGGGAAATATCTGCATGGCACCCTTAGTGAGGCTGGCTGTGTGTCCTAGAACTCCTATCTCCAAGAATCCCTGTAGCCCACATGTAACTTGTATTCAGAGCGTCCAACTTCAATGGAATAGACTGGGCTCAGACAAAAGGGTGCTGGTGAGAACAGTGATGGGCTGGATGATTTATGATAACATGCAAATGTCTTGTCTTTGGCCTAGCAGTGTCCTTCATTTCACGTAATGGCTGATGTCCATAGGGATAAAGCCAAAAAGTCAAAGTCAATCTGACTTCAAGAAAAGGGAGTTACCATGTTATGCATCAAGATTCTAGGTTGAAATTTACATCTACTGTATATGTAAATAAATCACTGTTAGATTCATGATTATGGTTGTATGTCCAACGGGAAGAACGCAGATAGTAAATGATGAAGAAATTTTACAGTGGGAGAAATCAGGTATTTCAAAAGCTTCATTACAGATATTTGTGGCAGAAACTGCTAGTTGTCTTTTCAGTCTTTTGTTCTAGTCAACTCTAGCTAAAAAAATTAGTCCCTTACAGCTTAAATGATAAAGTTGCATATTTCTGGCTATTATATGAACAAGGTGGAGTTCCCAGGGATCCGTTTTTGGTTTTGTTCTTTTTTTTGAAGAAAAAAAGAGCCAGTCTTTTAGTTAAGCTTAAAAGACCTTGGCCTTTAGTCCTCGCCTCTGTCTTTTTGTCTGTAAAACACATGTGATGTTCATGGGTGGGATTAACCATCTTAAAGCCTAGAGGATACAAGCTACATGCTTAGCAGGGTGGACAGAGGAGGGAAGGGGGCTGGGCCCTCGATCACATCTTGAGCACCTGTACTGGCCCTGAATGGTAAGAAAAGCCATTGCTTCTTGGGTTAAGCCATGGTTATTGGGTTTGTACTCTAGGTAGCCAAGTCCTAAATGACAGGGTGTTTATAAAGAGGGGAACCAGAAAAGCAGAGTGGAAAGGGGAGGGACATTCAGGGAGAGGCACAGAGGTGGGAATGGTTGTGGCATATCCAGGGAGCAAGGTGTAGAACAGTCTGAAGAGTTTATTTATTCTGGCTGGAAAATCTCTAGTGAAAATATGGGGAAAGACCAGGCAAATTATGGAACTGATTAAATATTACAGTGCTGTTCTTTTAAAATACTGAGAAGAGGACTAACAAATACATTTGAGGCCAATTGGGTTAGATTGGGCTTTCACTGATGATAGCTTTTTTAATGGGAAAAACAGTTTAGCTCTCAATTAGCAGAACTTGTCAATATGCTTTCATAATGAAGATTCCACTATGTGATCCAGCAACTGGCTGATGGATTTATGGAGTGGTTGGGCCTGCAGATGTTATGCTACTGGCATATGATATAGATTGTGTCTACACTACAGAAAACAAAGAAGAAACCTGGTGATGATTCTGACTGATGGAATTCTTTTTCTCTACTGACTTAAGTTTTATTATTCAGTTGAAGTCATTCAAGCAGAGGCTGGGTGAATCCCCAAGGAGCTTCAGGTAGCTTCCTTCATCTTTCCAGTGATTCTTAGACTTGAGCAGGCATCAGACTTACTGGGCAGATTGTTCAATGCAGATTTCTGGGTATGACCCTCAGAGGTTCTGGTGCAACAGGTTTGAAATGGCTGTTGGGAAACTATTTTTAACAAATCCTCTGGTGATTCTGTTACATATGGTTTTCTAAGTGTCGTTTGAGAAGTACTGATTCATAGTTTGTTCTGTTCCCTTATTTCCTTTCCTTCCTTTTTTAAAATATTTGTTTTTAATTGATTGATGATTGCTTTACAATATTGGTTTGATTTCTGTCATATATCAACATGAATTAACCATAGATGTACATATGTCCCCTCCCTCTTGAATCTGCCTCCCACCTCCCACCCTTTCCCACCCTTCTTGGTTTCTACAGTGTCCCAGTTTGACTTCCCTGAGTCATAGAGGAAATTTCCATTGGCTATCTCTTTACATATGTTAATGTATATGTTTCCATGCTACTTTCTCCATTCATCTCACCCTCTCGCTCCTCTCCCCTACCCTTGTCAATAAGTCTGTTCTCTATGTCTGCATCTGTATTGCTGCCCTGCAAAAATAGGCTCATCAGTACCATCTTTCTAGATTCCACATATATGCATTAATATATAATATTTATTATTCTCTGTCTGACTTGCTTCACGCTGTATAATAGGCTCCAATGTTCTGGTGATTTGTAGAAGGAAAGGAGTTTCCGAAGGTGAGTATCTTATTTCATTTCCTGTAACTTTATGTTAGTAGCTGGAAGGTGTCGCCAAAAGGTACACTGGTTTTCAGATTCCCTTACCTCTTAAATATTTTTATTTTTTTAAAATTCCAAAGAAATACTATTTATTTGTTAAATAGTTAAAAATATTTTATATTTAACAAATATCTTTGTTAAAAATAATAATCATGTTTATTAACTACTAAGCTTGTGAAAATTCAGGAAGGGTTAAATGAAAAAATACAAATAACCACCATTCTTCTACTTAGGACCGTTGCTAGTGTTTCAGTATATTTCCTTTTCTTAGCTCTCTTTCGACAAAAGTTGGACTCAATTGTATGCTGTTTTTCATATCCTTCATGTTTTATCATCTCAGATTTACTGCTGTCAGGGTTCTGATCGCTAACGTGGAAGCGAAGGTGCTCTGCTGTCTTCTTGAATCTGCTGTTCACCATTACCTTATAAAACCTCTCTAGAATGTTTATGCATATATTTTTGCTTTATTCAGTTCAGTTCAGTTCAGTCACTCAGTCGTGTCCGAGTCTTTGCGACCCCATGAATAACAGCACTAAGATATACTTAATAAAGGAATGAAGTCTTGCTGGCTTAAAATAAGCAGATTAGTCATTTTAGAAAAGACTCAGAAGTGAATAATTTGTGTAAATCTAAGTTATAAGGAGATCAGTCCTGTGTGTTCTTTGGAAGGACTGATGCTGAAGCTGAAACTCCAGTACTTTGGCCACGTCATGTGAAGAGTTGACTCTTTGGAAAAGACTCTGATGCTGGGAGGGATTGAGGGCAGGAGGAAAAGGGGATGACAGAGGATGAGATGGCTGGATGGCATCACTGACTCGATGGACGTGAATCTGAGTGAACTCAGGAGTTGGTGATGGACAGGGAGGCCTGGTGTGCTGCGATTCATGGGGTCGCAAAGAGTCGGACACAACTGAGTGACTGAACTGAACTGAACTGAAGTTATAAGCAGCTCTTCTTGTGTCATTTTCAGGTAAAGCCTTACCACTTATCGTGGAATAGAGGGACACCCAGAACCAGGTCACCACATCGCTGTATATTTACCACAATAAATGGTGTTATAGTGAAAGCCTAGATATTTGGCTTCTTGAGTCAACTAGGAATCTTTAGTTGCAAGCAGCAGAAACTGACCCTCGCTTATATAAAATGGGAAATTTACTGGTTGGATAGGAGCAGCTCATAGAATCAAAGAAGAACTGGTCTGTAGTGATTGATGGTAGTGATGATAGAAGGACAGCTCAGAAGATCTAGGTGGCAGGCAATAAAGTGTGCTTTCTTTTGGGCACTTGTCCCGGAATGAGCCTGCACTGTTTTCCATCACTGGATCTCCTCTAAAGACAACACTGTGCTCATTGTTTGTTCGTTTGTTCATTCATTCATTATGTAATGAGTGCCAGGCACTCTTCTGGGTTTTATGGTTACAGCAATGAACAAAACAGACAGAAGCCCTACCCTCATGGAGCTTGCATTCAAGTTGAGGGAGATGATAATAAACAAAATTACTAAAATATTTAGTATGTTAGGTAGCAATAAGTTTATGGAGTATAAATGAAGGAGGATATAGAGGGATAAGGGGATTCCCTGGTAGCTCAGACTTAAAGAATCTGCCTGCAATGCAGGAGACCCAGGTTCAATCCCTGGGTGAAGAGGATCCCCTGGAGAAGGGAATGGCTATTGGGACTTGCAGCAGGAGGGTGATAGCATGTCACATAGAGTGGCCAGAAAATTCCTGACCTTAGAGGGTGATGTTTGAGTCAAGACCTAAAGGAGATTGGAATTTTGAGTGAATGTTGGGAGATGAGCTTTCCTGGCAAAGGGAATTGTGTTGACTTAGGATCATGCTGGTTGCTCTGTTTATAATATACCGAATATACTGAAAGCCGAATCATGGTCCCTAATAAGAAAGCTTCTGCAGTCATTCAGGGGGGACATGATTTGGGCTTGGGCAAGAGTGATCTTAGTGGAAGTGATGATAAGAAGTGATCAGTTTCTGGATCTCTTGTGAAGGAAGAGCTGTCAGATTCGATATGGAGTGTGAAAAGCAAGGGGAGAATCAATGACAGCACCTAGGCTTTTTTTTACCTGAGCCGTTCTTAAGATGAAAAAGACTAAGTAAGAGCTGGCCTGCAGGACTCAGGAATGTGATTGGGGCATGTTAAGGGCAAGACCAGGTGGGAGCATGAAGAGTAGGCAGTTGGACTTGAAAGTAGGTGATTGGGGTGCAAGGGAGAGATCTGTGATGGAGATGTTAATAAAGGAGATAGCAGTATGTCAATGGTGTTTAAAGCCATGAGGTTGGTTGAGATCAACTTAGGAGTGAAGGCAGATGAAACAGAGAAGGAGCCTGGGGCAGGTATACAGGGGACGGGAGTACTTAAAAAGGGAGCTGAGAAACGAGTAGTCTCACTGATTGGACAAACTTATGTTTTGTGGCCGTGACTTGACCTGTGGTAAGAACAGTCTTATGATGTTGACAGACTCACCCATACTGCAAGCAGTGGTGGAGGTGGTTTCCCAAATTCATTATCAGAAGGAATGGCCTCTCTGCAAACGTAAACAACCTGTGGCCACCATATTTCTTTTTCCAGAATTGTTTAGATAAGCATTTGTCTCTTCTCAAAAAAGAATAGAAGTAAGTTACGTTCTAGGTACTAAGGCATACTCACCTGGATTATATGAAGTTGCTAGATACTTGTGCTAATCCATGCTATTTTTTATCTTAATAAAAACTAAGTCAAGAATCTTTAGTCTCCCTTGGGCTATTGAAATTGTGGATTTTGTTGCTAAACTGGATACTAGAATGTAACACCTTTTAGGCAAGGACTGTAACACCTTTTAGGCAAGGGTTGTATCCTGTTTGTCACTGTGTCCCTAATACCAAACACAGAGCTTGAGGTAGGTCAGTTGTTCATTCTATCTTTAGTTGTTGTTCAGTTGATCAGTCATGTCTGACTCTTTGTGACCGTATGACTGTAGCTTGTCAGGCTTCTCTGTGCTCCACCATCTTCTGGATTTGCTCACATTCATGTCCACTTTATCTTTTACCATAAATCAATGCATGAATCATTTGGGATGGCTGATATATTTTATTTTCTTCAAGTTATGGGGTAGTATATTTATCAGAACTCTTGTTTTCAAGTGAGAAACCAGCTGAAACTATCTTGTGAGAGAAAGAGAATTTGTTTGTTCTTGTGATTAGACTGCGGCAGTGACTTCAGGTATGGTTGGATCCAGGTGTCAAACAGTGTTTTCATGTATTTCTCTCACTTCCTTTTTCAAGGGCAACATTTTCACATAGAATCTCCCCAACCCTCATCCTGTGGTTGCAAGATAGTCACTCTCAGATGCAGTTACATCTTACCAGCTTAGCAACTCCTGTGGAAAGGGATCATTTCTTTCATAATAGTTCTTGAAGAAGTTCTTAAAGGTGGGTCACGCAGCTGTCACTGAATCATTCACTGTGGCCAGGGTAATAGAGTCTTCTCATTGATTAGATCTGGTAAAATGTTCACCTTGAGTGCTAGGACCAAGGGGTAGGCCCCACCAAATTTTATGAACTAAGATTCCCCAGGAGAAACTAAGGTACCAGTAGCACAAGAAAAGGAATGCATATTGAGTGGGTAGAAGCAATAGATAGCCACTACAAGTATGAAGAATATCATAGGAGTACTTGGCGGAAGCACGTTCTTTGATGCTTCTATGGTGTCTGTCTGTATAGATCTGCCACATCTGGTTGTGTTTGGTCTACCATGGTTTGGAATGAGTTGCAAATTGCAAGCAGTTGTGTTTGTATTTCATCAACCATGGAACCACTGGGATGCTGCTTATGGTCTGTCTCCTGTCTCCCTCTACACCTTGGGCCTGGGAGAGCAGCTCCAGGCATTGCCTGCCCTTCTGAAGGTTCACAAGGCTGAGGCCACCTGGAGCCCTGCCCGGAGGACACCCTGTTAAATGCAGAGATGAAGTTATCATGGGCTTGGCGAATTCTTCTCTTGCTGTTTTATGATAATACGCTCAACCAAGGAGATGATCCAAGGCACGGTGCTTCAGAGCAACGAAGCCCCCAAGTGGAACACCACAAACCTTGGAAAAAAGAATTTTGATACCCCTTGGGGAAGGCTGCTGTAATTTTGAAGGTGTTTCACTCAGGAAAGGAGCCTGTGATTTGTGAAGCAAGACTAATCTGCTCATGGGAAGCTGCAGCATGAAATGAGACAAGGTGTGATAACCTGTCAAGTTCCAAAGAGAGATGATTTAGGGGGAGATAGCGGCTTGAAAACGTGAGGATGGGTGTTACTAACTTAATCCATATGATGCCTTCAAAACAAAAAGTATATTAGGGGAGAACGGCATGAAGCAGACATTATTCATTGTCTCCAGGTGATATTTCTCTCGTGAGTTTACAAGCAAGTGTTGGCATGCTGTGTGCAGACATTTGTACAATAGATTAGAGAGCCCAGAACACCACAGATGAAAAGTGGAGGAGGGGGGCACCTTTGGCTCTTTCCCTTCCCCGTCTAATTTATCTATCTCATTTATTCCAGACAAGAGCTCCTTTGCTTTGTGAAAATTAGAGACATCTGTAGTTATACAACCTGAGTTGAGGATAATCAAAGCTCACGCTGCCAGGTGTGAACAGATTGCTTGTCGGGTCAGGAAGGTGACTTCTCCTCTCATGGGCACCATCCACAATCATTAGGAGGTGTTTTTCAGGAGTGAATGGGGCAGAAGAAGCCCTATTCTGGTGGGAGAAGTAGATGCCAGCTGGACTAGGATGACTCATGCAACCTGGCAATGTGCTTCCACTTCCATCAGACGCCTCCACAGACTCCCCTTGCTAATAAGGATGATGCTGTGAAGAGGGAGCATGGATGGTTCCTTATTTCCATTTCTGAATGGTTCCATATTTTGGTAGTGTTCCAATTGTCAACAACTCACTTTCACTAGGATATTCATGTACATCCCCTGGACTGGGGAAAGGCTTTCCAAATCTAGGTGATGGATTCTCAGAATGGTGTATTGCTTCTGGAAGATTGGACTGTAAGAAGTCTCTAATTACCAAAAAAAAAAAATGAGGATGGGGTTCTGAGGTGATTTCCATAGGATTTTCGTTTAAATTTGAAATTTTATTTATTTTTAACTAACTTAAGCAAGTAAGTTGCTGGAGAATTTTTAAGTATGTTTGAAATGACTTGGATATGTGAACTTTTTAAAAGAAAAACAGACTTTTTTTTAGAGGAGTGTTGGGTTCACAGCAAAATTGAAGAGAAGGAAAAGAGATTTCCCATAAAACCTCTGATCCCACACAGTTTACTCTCTCCCACTATCAATATCTCCCATCAAAATGGTCCATTTCTCACATCTGGTCGATCTTCATTGATGCATCATCGCTCAAAGTGAATAGATTACATTAGGCTGCACTACTTGGTGCTGTATATTCCTTGGGTTTTAACAAATGTGTAATAAAATGCATCTACCATTGTATCATACAGAATAGTTCTACTGCCCTTAAAATCCTTTGTTCTGCCTCTTTATCCTTTCCCTCACCTCAAACCCTGGTAACCATTAAATTTTTTTTTTTTTTTTTTTACTGTCTCCTTCAGTTCAGTTCAGTTGCTCAGTCCGACTCTTTGCAACCCCATGGACTGCAGCACGCCAGGCCTCCCTGCCCATCACCAACTCCCAGAGTTTACACAAACTCATGTCCATTGAGTCCATGATGCCATCCAACCATCTCATCCTCTGTCGTCCCCTTCTCCTTTCCCCTTCAATCTTTCCCAGAATCAGGGTCTTTTCCAATGAGTCACTTCTTTGCATCAGGTGGCTAAAGTATTGGAGTTTCAGCTTCAACATCAGTCCTTCCAATGAACATTCAGGACTGATTTCCTTTAGGATGAACTGGTTGGATCTCCTTGCAGTCCAAGGGACTCTCAAGAGTCTTCTCCAACACCACAGTTCAAAAGCATCAATTCTTCGGCGCTCAGCTTTTTTTACAGTCCAACTCTCACATCCATACATGACTACTGGATGTAGTAGTCATCCTTGCCTTGATGGACCTTTGTTGGCAAAGTAATGTCTCTGCTTTTTAATATGCTGTCTGGGTTGGTCATAACTTTCCTTCCAAGGAGTAAGCGTCTTTTAATTTCATGGCTGCAGTCACCATCTGCAGTGATTTTGGAGCCCAAAAAATAAAGTCTGCCACTGTTTCCACTGTTTCTCCATTTATTTGCCTTGAAGTGGTGGGACTGGCTGCCATGATCTTTGTTTTCTGATTGTTGAGCTTTAAGCCAACTTTTTCACTCTCCTCTTTCACTTTCATCAAGAGGCTCTTTAGTTCTTCTTCACTTTCTGTCATAAGGGTGGTATCATCTGCATATCTGAGGTTATTGATATTTCTCCCAGCAATATTGATTCCAGCTTGTGCTTCCTCGAGCCCAGCGTTTCTCATGATGTACTCTGCATATAAGTTAAATAAGCAGGGTGACAATTTACAGCCTTGACATACTCCTTTTCCTATTTGGAACTGTCTCCTTAGCTTTGCTTTTCCTGCTATGTGGAAGGAATCATAGAGTATGCAGCCTTTTCAGATTGGCTTCTTTCATTTAGTAACATGCATTTAAAACTCTTCCACATTTTTTCATGGCTTGATAGCTCATTCTTTTTAGTGCTGGATAATACTCCACTGTCTGGATGTACCACTCCTATGTGAATTTGAAATAGTGGGCTTATTGCTTTGGGGCAAGGGATGGCACAGACCTAGAGGACTGCATGAGTCAGGAGCAGGTGGGCTATTTCTGCAGCCTGCTGACACTGTAATGGCCCTTATAGTGGTTTAGCATAAAATTGCTGCTGCTTTTTCACCTTTAATTTTTGACTGGACTTCTTTGCTACCACCCAATGAGTAGAGATAGCAATAGCAGGAAGAGGAAAAGGATGTGGAATTTGGATCCATGAGTATTGTTTGGGTCCTGGTTCTGCCACTTAAGAACTGTGGGATCTTGGAAAAACCATTTTACCTCTACTTCTGAGTTGTCGTTTTTCAATCTATAAATAGGAGACAGAGATCCCAGTTCAAAAGATGCTTGTGAGAATTAAATAATTCATGTGATACTGTTTCATAAACTGTTTAACACCTTTTCAGATGTTGATTTAGTAGTTGTTCAAAATGAAGGGACTAGGTCCCTGGGTCTTCTTATTCTTGGCTTCCTTCCACTCTGTTTCCCAGCTTCGCCTGTAGTGGTGAACTACATCTTCATATACTGAACTGCAGTTTTTGCTGAACATGGTGTTTCAGGGCCTAGATCTGCTCTTTACTTTAACTCATGAAAGAACCTTCCCTCACCCTCAACCCCTGCCACCCCACCAACCTCCAAAGTTACACTCTAAACACAGAGATTCTAACAGGTTGACCTAAATGGGGACTGCTCCAGACTTGATCAAGACCACCCCAAACTGCTCCAAACTCAGAATTCTAAGCTAATTAGACCACAGTTGATTTCTAGACCAGGTCATTAATTAAAATATTTTCCTCTGAGTTCTTCTAGAAACAACACAAGTTTTGGATGACTTGGAGTAAGCTCTTTATAGAGACCCTCAGGAATGGAAATGTTCCACATTTCTCTACTTAAGGTCACAGACAGCTCAGGTTCAACCATATCATTGATACTTACAGGTATGATGTACCCACAGCTTATCCCTGATGAAGGTTTTTATTGCCTTGGAAATATATTCATCTTTCCTCTAAGCTGTTCTACTGAAAATGCAAAGCAGAAAGTCAATGTCAAGATGAAGGAAGGGCTCTAAGATCACCTGTCAGGTCACAGAGTTTGGTTGTGAATTCTAACTTCTGACTCCATAGGAGTGTAGATCTGGCTCCTCTAGGATGAGGTGAGCTCCATGCGGTCAGTGGACATTGTCTTATGCTACTGTTATGTCCCCTACAACTTGTAGCACAGTGGTTCTAACAGTTTGGCCTAGAGAAGTATGACAGTAACCCAGAGACTTTAAGAAATGGAAACTGTTCTATAGATATTGAGTAGTGCAGAAGAATTGATGCTTTTGAACTGTGGTGTTGGATAAGACTCTTGAGAGTCCCTTGGACTGCAAGGAGATCCAACCAGTCCATCCTAAAGGAGATCAGTCCTGGGTGTTCATTGGAAGGACTCATGCTGAAGCTGAAACTCCAATACTTTGGCCACCTGACGCGAAGAGCAGACTCATTTGAAAAGCCCCTGATGCTGGGAAAGATTGAGGGCAGGAGGAGAAGGGGACGACAGAGGATTAGATGGTTGGATGGCATCACTGACTCAATGGACATGGGTTTGGGTGGACTCTCGGTGT
>NW_011495030.1:4671616-4684798 GCF_000754665.1 Bison bison bison
CATCCTAAAGGAAATCAGTCCTGAATATTCATTGGAAAGACTGATGCTGAAGCTGAAGCTCCAATAGTTTGGCCACATGATGTGAAGAACTGACTCTTTGGAAAAGACCCTGATGCTGGGAAAGATTGAAGGGGGGAGGATAAGGGGACAACAGAGGATGAGATGGTTGGATGGCATCACTGACTCAATGGACATGGGTTTGGGTGGACTCTCGGTGTTAGTGATGGACAGGGAGGCCTGGTGTGCTGCGGTTCATGGGGCCACAAAGAGTTGGACATGACTAAGCAACTGAACTGAACTGAACTGAAGTGCAGAAGAAGCAGTCATTTAGTCAGAATGTATATAGACTTCAAAACTGTTAAGCAGGATGAAGAAATGGATACCAACACTAGCTTTGAAGTTTTGCAGTGAATTTGGATAAGGAAAGAAATCCAGCAAAAAGGAGGTTGAGGTTTACAATCTCTAGAGAAATAAATTTCTTTGACTCCTTACCTTCAAATCCTTTATTGGAAGCAGAAGTGGATATACTAATAAATTGTAAAAGAGTAAATATTTTAAGAAATATTTGGCCAAAGAAAGGCAGTGCCAAAGAATGTTCAAACTAGTACACAATAGCACTCATCTCACATTCTAGCAAACTAATGCTTGAAATTCTCTGAGCCAGGCTTTAGCAGTACGTGAACTGTTAACTTCCAGATGTTCAAGCTGGTTATGGAAAAGGTAGAGGAATCAGAGATCAAATTGTCAACATCCATTGGATCATCAAAAAAGCAAGGAAGTTCCAAAAAAACATCTACTACTGCTTTATTGACTATGCCAAGGATTTTGACTGTGTGGATCACAATAAACTGTGGGAAATTCTGAAAGAGATGGGAATACCAGACCACCTTACCTGCCTCCTAAGAAATCTGTATGCAGGTCAGGAAGCAACAGTTAGAACCGGACATGGAACAACGGACTGGTTTCAAATTGGGAAAGGAGTTATGTCAAGGTTGCATATTGTTACCTTGCTTATTTAACTTAAATGCAGAGTACATCATGCGACATGCTTAGCTGGATGAAGCACAACCTGGAATCAAGATTGCAGGGAGACATATCAATAACCTCAGATGAGCAATGACACCACCCTTATGGCAGAAAGTGAAGAACTAACGAGCCTCTTGATGAAAGTGAAAGAGGAGAGTGAAAAGTTGGCTTAAAGCTGAACATTCAGAAAACAAAGATCATGGCATCCAGTCCCATCACTTCCTTGCAAATAGATGCGGAAACAATGGAAACAGTGACAGACTTTATTTTTTTTGGGCTCCAAAATCACTGCAGCCAGGAAATTAAAAGAATTTTAATTTCCTTGGAAGTAAAGCTATGACCAACCTAAACAGTATATTAAAAAGCAGAGACATTACTTTGCCAATAAAGGTCCGTCTGGTCAAAGCTATGGTTTTTCCAGTAGTCATGTATGGATGTGAGAGTTGGACTATAAAGAAGGCTGAATGCCAAAGAACTGATGCTTTTGAACTGTGGTGCTGGAGAAGACTCTTGAGAGTCCCTTGGACTGCAAGGAGATCCAGCCAGTACATCCTAAAGGAAATCAGTCCTGAATATTCATTGGAAAGACTGATGCTGAAGCTGAAGCTCCAATAGTTTGGCCACATGATGTGAAGAACTGACTCTTTGGAAAAGACCCTGATGCTGGGAAAGATTGAAGGGGGGAGGATAAGGGGACAACAGAGGATGAGATAGTTGGATGGCCTCATTGACTCGATGGACATGAGTTAGAGGAAGCTCTGAAAGTTGGTGATGTACAGGGAAGCCTGGCATGCTGCAGTCCGTGGAGTTGCAAAGTGTTGGACACAACTGAGTAACTGAACTGAACTGAATCAAGAGAATGGGGCTTAGACAGTGGTTTGGGTTTGACTGGTACAGATTAACTGGTCGTCTTGTTGGTGAGAAGACTGGTTGAGGTGAGGTGATCTCTTTATGCAGAACAAAGGGTGTCCTTAAGGAATATCAGAAAGCAGGATGGGCCCAGTCATGGGGGCCTTTGTATTCAGACAGAGGAATTTAGCCTTGAGATTGTAGGTGTAGAGGGAAGTATGAAATGGCAGAAGCACTGCTGAAGGAAGTCTAGTCTGAAATTGGTATTTGGAATAGAGTAGAGGGGCTAGAGGCTGGAGGCAGGGAGCACAGCTCCAAAGCAGTTGGACTAAGGATGTAGCGGTCATCTGACTTGAAGAATCATTTTGAAGGAGAAAAGACAAGACTTACTTGACTGCGTGGAGATAAGGAAGAAGGGTTAGATAAATGTGACTGCAGTTTCACACCTGTTTTATGTGGATAATGGTGGTTCCATGGTCAGAACTGAATAAATGTTTGGATGAAAGAGGATGGTTTTGTTTGAGACCATATTGGGTGGTGGTGTGGGTTTGGGGGCATCATTCAAATGATGTGGCCCAGTGAGCCTTTTGGATATACGAACTGGGTAAAATGCCAATGGGAATAACTTGTGAATGTGTTTGTCTTCTTAGTACACGCCCTTGGTGTATGTATGGTTCTGAGTGAATGGATAGGTGTGTACCTAGCACAGAGATTAAGAGCACTGCTTCAAAGTCAGACAGATATGGATTCCAACCCCACTTTGCCATTTACTGGCTGTTTGACTTGAGCAGTCAATGTAACCTCTCTTAGCCCAAGGATCATTACATATAAAGGGAGGAATAATAATACCAAGATTACAAAGATATTAGGATTAAATAAAACTGGGTACAGTTTTAGTTACAAAGAAGTGTACAGTGGTGTGTATTACTCCACACATCACAGATGCTGTTATTGTTGATGTTATCACTGCTGTCGACCCATCAGTGAGTTAGAAACTCACAGGAGATGGTACTTAGAGATTGAGACTATTCTGGGTGTGGGGATCTGGCTGATAAACTTGTCATCACTCTGGGGCTGCTGAGCTGAGATAAAAGCATTCACCTCTTCCTGAGAGCCTGGTTGGAGAAAGATACTCATTCACCAGGGGTGTGTTTTCTCCTGGAAAAGGAAGTGGCAACCCACTTCAGTATTCTTGCCTGGAGGATTGCATGTAAGGGGAGCCTGGTGGGCTACAGTCTGTGGGGTCGCAAAGAGTCAGACATGACTTAGTGACTAAACCTCCACCCTGTGCTGTAAGTAGTTATCTATGTTATATATAGTTGTGTGTATATGTCAATCCCAGTCTCCCAGTTTATCCCTCTCCCACTCCGCCCTGGTCAGCAGAGCTATTCGATGTGTCGGAATGTTAGTAAATACTACATGCACACAAGCCAGGGTTGGGTAAGCCTGGGTGTCAAAGGAAGGGCAGCCAAGCCTACCTGCACACAGAGAACAGTGGGAAACATGAATGGGACTCTCGGCAGCTTTGGGACAAGCTGGACTCCTTAGCACAGGGCTTGGGAAACTGAGCTGAGAGGGATTATTTTTTTCTTAGTGAAGTAAAGCATGACAAGCCTGATGGTGAACACCCTAGAACTGTGACAAAGATTCTGTTGTCAACTTTCACACCACCTTCGTAGGAAATGACACGTGCCTGATCCATGTGTTCCTGGGTCCCCGTTTGTGTGTGCAGCTCTTCAATGGAAGGGCATAGCATCTGCATTCCCCTCCTCTGGACAAATAACTCAGGCCAGAAAGGCTCTGGGCTCTCTGTTGGCCCTCATCAAATCCCCACCTCTTTGGTCATCCTGTCATGCTTGTTTGATGGCCAATGAATGTAGACTTTTGTGTACTCAGGTCTGGGTGTTGGTACTGTTTTGAAAGACAGATTTGCATAGTTAAGCATCTTAGAAATATTTTCCTGAAAGCACAGGAGCAATGTGCAAGCCCAGAGGTAGAAGGAAGCTGGGGGAGGGTGTGGGAGAGGAGGTGAGAAAGGAGGACCAGAACATATGCTTTTCAGCTGCCCTGGCCGGCCCTGGAGCAGCTCTACTCCTGTGGGAGGGGAGGCTCTGCAGGTTGCAGTGCGGATCTGAGAGATTTATGCCCTGCACGCTGAACACATATCGACGACTCTCCACGGCACAGTTTTGAAAAGGTGATTATGGGTCTGACATGGAGGAATATTTTATATGAAATTGCTGAAAGATTTCTGGGTACTAAGCCATAATCACCTTAATGCTTTAGAAAGTGTTCCAATTTGTTTCCCACCGGCTTCTTGGCAGTTGGGATTTGTATGCCACTTAACATCCAATCCTGGGCATCCTGCATGCCACCTGACTAAGCAGAGGGCTCCCCTTGAAGAAAAATGTGCTACACTTTAGGGAGAAGTCTCAGTAGCTTTAAAAACGTGCATAGATTCAGTATCCGTGATTCTCCCTCTTGGAATACTTTAAAGAAAAAAAAATCAGCAAAAGGATATTCATTGAAAACATACATGTTAAAAGATGTTTATCATAGTATAATTTAAAAAATACATATCCTTTAGTGAATTAAATATTATGCAAATCTGCGTGTCTCACATTTTAACAGAGAAATGTTGGAAGCATCTTAAATGTGCCAAGTAGGGGATTTGATGTTTTAAAAAGTATAGACTGTTGTGTATTACTAAATCCGAAAAAGAAGTGTAGCACAGTCTATACATATAATATAATCCTATTTTTATAAAATGCAAGTTTGCTTATATATTTCTGTGGGAATGAATTCTACAAGGGCATATATAAGCTTGCAAAAATGGTTATTTATGGACAGTGAAGATATGGGTGCTTTTGCTTTTCAAAGTGTCAGCCTGTTTATTTTCTATAATAAACATAGATTATGTTGGATAAAAGCAGGGGCACTGCCTTAGCAAGTGACTCCCTGGTCTTCTTTGACCACTGACATCTGGGTTTTCCTCAAATGCTTTGTGGTCGTGACCTTTGTGGGGTGTTGAGCAGAGCCAGTTCTGTTGTGTCCTCTGGTGTCCAGCAAGCAGCCTCTGGCAACTGAATTGAACTGCCCAAAGTAGGCCTGGGCTGCAAAGATGACAGGCAGCCCCTCAAATTCTGCTCAGTGCCAAGGAGAGGAGCCCTTAGTTAGTTGTCATCTTTCATCAGCTGATCTGGGCTTCCTTATCAGACACGTTGGGAGAGCTTGAATGTCTTTACCCTTGTTGTAAATGATTGTGTCTGGCCTGGGGCTGTGTGTCTTTGCACCCGGAGGCTGGATTCTTTTCTATTGGTCTCTAGTGTTTCTTATTAAAATTGTATTGTTTATTAGATACTGGTTTCATCAGCACTGTGGGTCTTTGCCTCTAAATCTGAGTCCAGGAATGAGAAGCTTTATGAAATCTGGCATCAGTGCTTTGTTATCCTATTTAACTGAACTTTTTGATGTAAAGATTCAGATATTGAGCTATCTTCTTACTGCAGTGCAGGAACTATCAGAAAACCCTGTCTGGATTTCTCCCCTCTGTGTTCTTCTCTCTCACGGCACAGCAGGAAGGGCTTAGTTTTTAATATAGGGTCTCCAAAAGTAGCCCTGATTTTGAGTATTCTCACATTCCACGCTCCTACCCTACCTTTAGGGAAATGAAGTTGAGCAGAAAGAAGTACTCCAAGACTATGAGACAAGAAGAAACTCCCCTCTCTTAAATTATTTTTCTCTTTATCATGCATGTCATCCTGGAGACAAATCAACTGAGCTGTTTCTTAGCAAGGACCTAATGCTCTTCTTGTGCAAAGGAAAAATGAAGCCCTAAGTATCAGATCTCAGTTCCTGTGCCAGCAGGCAAAGAAGCAATGAGTGTCTGCAACATCTGCCTTAAAACTGGGATTTCTTTTGCTATTGTTGGCATCACATGGGTAAGATGTGTTTTTGGATGCAGATATTTGAGCAGCTTTCACTGTTTCAATTTCAGCAGCACATGGAAGACCCTGGGAAAGGTCATATAAGGAGAAATAAAATTTGCTTGGATCTGACCATAGGCTAGGTGCTTTAAATCCATGTTTAATTGTAGGTTTAAGATTACACTCACCATTCTGATCCTAAAGTCCACCGTGGACTACATATGAAAAACAAAATAACATTACATCTCCAGAGCTAACAGTTGATTTTTCTTATTCTACTTTTTAGAAAGGAGGAATCTTTCTCTTGGAGTAAATAATGTAATGAGTCTAATAAAAAATCAGTATTTTAGCTTTGCCCAATCCAGTTTACCCTGAAAGTTACTGGATAGGGTCATGGGGTTAGATAGAAACCATTTCACTGAATCCTGTAATTTCACAAATAAGAACACTGAGATCAGAATGATTAAGGGACTTATAAAGATCATGCAGAGAGTTATAGATCAGATCCTGGAATTCCAATATGCTGATCTTCCACTCCTGAATGGTGCCATCTGAGAGCAGTTTTCCGTTTAGTTGGATATCTACTTTCTGATGAAAAAGATTTGCTTAGGGAGCAAATCTTCCCACTTGGATACAACGGAAAGGACAGGAAGAGCTGTGCTTTCTATTTTCTGATGACTCTGCAGCCATGAATCTATATTCTGGTTTCCTGCATTGGGTGCCTATCTATGTTGAATCTTGAATGAGTGATGATAAAATGGAAACTCACCACACAGGGCCCAGGAAAGCATTTGTTGCATCCCAAGTCCTTTGAAAATTCCCAAGAGAGAAGAGACAAGGGCTTCAGAAAGGTGACTCATCTACCCCCTAAAAAAACTAGCAGATGAATCACCAAAACCTTGTGATCAGTGACACCAGAAGCTGTTGATGGACATGAACCATCTTTGGGCAAAGAGAATGGCACTCCACAGGCATCTTATATTGCAATTCTTTTTCTAGGCCTTGGAGTAAATTGCAAGTTAGACTTCGTAAGTGACAATGTGGTGTTAATGTATAGATAAAAATATTAAATTAAATAAAAATATTAAAGTATTCTTTTTTTCTGCCATGAATTACACTTCTTTTCCTGTTGTGAATTAATGTATGCTTTCTACTTCTTATTCTTGAGTTGTCAAAATTTCAACCATCCCCCTCCTTGCTGGAGTTTTTAATTTATGGATGATGGCAGATGTGGTGCCCTTGCCTTGGCCAAGTGGCTCACAGACCAAATCTCTTTCAGCCCCATACTTATCTCAAGGCAGCTCAGCTTTTTCACAGTCTCTTGTTTACAAAAGCTGTGTTGGAAAAAAAAATACATTTATGTAACATGTACTTTTATATCTATTGTTCACCTCAATCCTCCAGTCATATTTTAACTTTTGAAAGCTGCAGAAGCTGGAGACTAGAGAAGGGATAGGACTTGACTGCGAGTTGTATGCACTTGTTAACTCAAATGCAGGACCTGCATTCAAAACTAAGACTTAGATTACACTTTAAATGGTTTTCCTACCATGTCAGAGTTGATGAAGAAATGCTGGATAGAGTAGCTTATTAAGACAAGGAAAAGGCATTTGGGCATAATCTATTAAGTACTACTGGAATAGAGAACGTATTTCATGATTTTTTTTTTAAGGGTGAGTGTTATTGTGAACATTTTAGAGATGAGGAAATTGAGACTTTTAGAGACAAAGTAGCTGCCATGTAATTTGTAAGCTAGAAAAACAGATTTGAACACATACTGATTTGAATTTGATAACTCACTGAGTGTCTCAAATGTAACCTGCATGAGTATCTCTGCAATACTATAAATGAATGAATGAATGTATCCATGCCACAGTGAATCCCCCTGGTGTTTAGAAGATTTACCATGGTAGATGCTAAAAAATCACAAAATAGATTTTTCTGTTTGACAGAGTGATAGTTCTGCTAGTTATTAAAAGATAGACCTTTTTTTTTTCTAGTGTTAATCATCCTTTAAATTGAATTGACAATGTTGAAGATTTGCAAGTCTTCATGGGCTTGAAGGTGGTAAAGAATCTGCCTGCAATGCAGGAGACCTGGGTTCTATCCCTGAGTGGGGAAGATCCCCTGGAGAAGGAAATGGAAACTCTCTCCAGTATTCTTGCCTGGAAAGTTCCAAGGACAGAGGAGCCTGATGGGCTACAGTCCATGGGGATCACAAAGAGTTGGACATGACTGAGCAACTAACACCTTCACTTTCATATATATATTTAGGTAGCTTTCACAAATAAGATGTAAATTGTATGCAAATGAATGTGAATTACAGGGACATTAATTGCTTAAGCTCCTCATTTTTGTTATCAGGTTTTATGATGAATAGAATGGGGGGTGATGGACAATTTAATCTATTCTAAATTAAATTTTTGGCTGTGTTAATGACTAATAGCTTTGAAATGCCTGTTATGAGGAGTCCTACTTCCTCATTCAGTGGTCACTGCTCCCCACTAATCCTCATTTTACAAATGACTTTCCTACCCCTACCCCTAAAGGCTTAGGTATATTTTCTCCAACAATTTAGCATTATATATAAGCCCCAAGGAGTCTTAAAAACATGTTAAATGTAAGATTCTTTCCCTCTGGAGATGGACATTAAAAAAATCTGTTCTATGTCCAGACACTGTGATTATATTGTGAGACACAGCAATAGCCCCTGTTAGTGTGACCAGAAACAGAAGGACTGAAACGAGGGAAAGACAAGAGCAGAAAGTGAAGAACAAAGCCAAATGGGGAAAAGGTGGAAGAGAGATAGAAAGAGTTGAAGATGGAGAAGGGGAACAGAATGGAGAGAGAGAGAAAGAATGAGTGATGAAATGATGAAAAGAGAAATAGACAGATGGGGACAATGGAGAATGACAAAGCGAGGGAAAAGAGATGGAGATGGGAGACAGAGAAGGAAAGAAACCAAGAAGGCAGGACCTCAGCTCCTCCTGGGCTCAGCAGGGAGCTGGCAAGAAAGAATCTGAAGCCAGAGGGACATATTATCCAGAACCAGGAGTTGCATCTAATTGTAAGCAGACCCTCCCCACCCCCTTCAGATGAGTGATGGACTCCTGGCATGTGACCTGGCTTGGCAATCTCCACCCGGTCTCCGGGCTGCCATAAGGAGATGCGTCATGTCTGGAGTGATGGGAAAGGCACGCCTGCAGATGGCACAGATGGAGCAGCCTCATAAAATGACTCACTGTGAATCCTCACTGAAATCTCCGCTATAAAATGATAATGGAAAAAGCACAAGAAAGGCTAAACGAGCTTGAAAGAAATTTGTTCCAGCTTGTGTAGCTCCCTTCACATTTTGAAAGGAGGAGAAAAAAAGACCCTATTAGTAAAATGCCAAGAAGATAATGTATCTTCTCTCCGGGCTCTAACCCGTCATCACCCCCACCTCCTTTCTGACATCAGTATGTAAATGAAAGTGGCAAGGGAGAAAGAGGAAGCATTTTGGAGGAAGATGTAAGAATTATTTATTGAGCAGGAAGGATGGTGTTCTGGGGAGGGAGGGCTGGGAGGCTGGGAAGAAAGGGAGTGGTGTTTTGGAAAGCAAAGAGGAAGACTCTCAGGGAGCAGGAGAAGGGGTGTTCTGCTTGTAGTCTGGGGTAGATATTGCCAGAGTGGAGTGGGTATCTCAGAGACTGAGGTCAGACACTGGATGAGGGAGTCATTTAGCAGTTAGTCATGAAGAACTCTGTAGCAAGAATAGGAAGTTTTTAACTCCAAAGAACATGGCATTCCAAGAATAACTATCTTCGGCTATTTCAGAGTCACCCAAGACCATGATGCTTCTGCACATGAGGCCAAATATAGCTCAGTTTCATGGGGGAGAAATCTGCCAGAATTTGAGTGTTTTTAATGGAAAGATACTCAATGGGAGGTCTTCTGGCTTTCATCTCCTTATATGCTCTGGCAGAGCTGGTGCAGCAGTGGATTACAAGCTGGAGATGCTAGCAGGAGCAGAGTTACAGGCTGGAAGGGCAGATGTGAGGGCAGCCTAGATCCCCAGTAGCATTTGGAAGCTGGTAGTCAGGGGCTTCCCAGGTGGCGCAGTAGTAAAGAATCCGCCTGCCAATGCAGGAGACGTATGAGATGTGGGTTCAATCACTGGGTTAGGAAGATCTCCTGAAGGGAATGGCAACCCACTCCAGTGTTCTTGCCTGGAAAATTCCATGGACAGAGAAGTCTGATGGACTATAGTCCACACTATCACGCACACACACACACACACACACACACACACACACACACAGTAGAGCTGGGCTTCATACAAGGGGAAGAACCCAGAGTGAGGTACATCCACCGTTCTCATGGTGAGTGCAGTCAGGAACAGGGTGTTCACTAACGTGTATTGGGACAATCACAGGTCAGAAATGGCCCAGGTAGACAGCAAAGTCTTGGGTGTCCTGCTTGTATAGTTGGAATATAGAGAGACCTCAGTGCAGTGTCCTGGGTGGAGTAGAGCCTAACACTCAGGTTTAATAGTGTGATTGGGACGCAGTGGCCAGGTGGGATGCAGAGGCCAGGAATGCCCTGCACACTGGACAGAGTTGGCTTAGGTAGGGAGTAGACAATACAGCTGATGGAGTGGGGAAGTGGGAAGGACATGATGGAAAATAGAAATTAGGGTGTTTGCAATCCAGTTCAGATGGTTCAAGGCACTATGAGGAAGGGATGAGTTAGGAAGGTGTGAATAGGGGTAAGCGAACCAACAAGGGCTGATGAGGTATTCAGGAGGTAGTGACAGGTGGATCTTGACTATGCTATACCTGAAGGAGCAAGGCTGGGGGCAGCCTGGTGAGAGTGGAAACTGTGGGGTAGGAATTCTCTGGCTAGCTAGCCAGTGTGGTGATCACAGAAGACCACAGGCACTGCTAGACAGATTAGGGAGGGTGTCTTAGTATCTTCAAGCTGTTATAACAAAATAATGGAGGCTGAGTGGCTTATAAACAACAGAACTTTGTTTTTCCCCAGGTCTGGAGGTTGGAAGTCTAAGATCAGGGTGCCAGTGTGGTCAGGTGAGGACTTTCTCCTGTGTTGCAGACTTTTTTCTGTGTGTGTCCTCATGTGGGGGAAGGGCTAAGGGAGCTCCCTGGGGTCTATTATATGAGCACTAATCCCATTCATGGGGGTTCCACTCTAGTAAGCAAAGACCCCATTTCCTGATACCATCACATTGGACATGAGCATTTCAACATGTGAATTTCAAGGAACACAAACATTGAGACCATAGCAGAGGGAGTGTAGAAGGAATATCCTGCCCTCTTTTCCTTCCCTCTCATCTCTTTCTGGCACCTCTGATTAGTGAAACTCAATCTGAAGACAGAAGTGAGGGAATGCATAAAGTCAGCCTTCTGGGGCACAGAGCAAGCCATTCATTGAAGGGTGGAGGGCAAATGGAGTTGAGGAGAAAACAGAGACTGACTAGCATACAAGCAAAACCAGCCAGCCAGACGGCGGTTGTCCATTGTCAGGTAACTTGTTTCTTTGTGTCTGGACCTGGTCTCAGGCAGCTGGATCCAGCTCACAGGGAGAGGTGATTCAAAACTACAGGCCTGCAGTATGATGGGCGCAGCCCCAATGCCACTGGGCAGCACGAGTGCTAAACAGGGAAACTAAAGCACAAAACTTACCCCCTGGAGAGCTTCAGCATGATGAGAGATGGGGAAGGTTGTGGTTCAGAGAGAGGCCTACTAGATTCCGTGGCCGTATTCAACTGATTTAGTTCCTGGTTCCATCAGATGGGAGTGGAGGCAAGCGTATGGATGTCCTTGTCTCTACCTGGTGGGCTCAGGAACTGCGCTGGGCCTGGGACCTCCCAGAGTTTCAGTTGTTAGTGGCTGTGTGTGTTAGTAGGGGAAAGCCTTGACGATTCGAGCACCAGTGGACTTATTAGCACACAGAGGATGCAGGAGCCTTGGGGGAATGGCTACAGGTGACCAGGAGCCTAGAGGGTTAGTTTCTCAGAGCTGAAAGGGTCACGTGTATCAGGAAACAGCTTGAGGCAGCATCCATTCCAGAAAGGGTCTTGGAAACAAATTGTCTCCTTCACCCCAGAGTTCTTTTGTTTGGTCATGATGAGGGCCAGTTTCTACTCATCAGCCTGGGGCCTGTGGAGGGGAGCAGGGTTGGGGAAGAACTTGCTGAGGAACATGGTGGAAGTGGGAGGAGAAGTATTAGTTTTCTGGGGAGAGATCTTGACATTCTCTGGTTTTCAGCCCTGCATGTTCTTAGAAAACATATATCTTCCTTGAATGAGGCTTGCAGTTCAAGAAGGGAACTGTCTACCTCATGTTAAATTGAAGTCTTGATATAAGATCGTTTCTGAATTAAGGAAATAATTGATTCTGTTGTGTACATGTGGGATAGATTTTTTTATTTCATATGTTCATAAATAATCAGATCAGATCAGTCGCTCAGTCGTGTCCAACTCTTTGCGACCCCATGAATCGCCAGGCACGCCAGGCCTCCCTGTCCATCACCAACTCCCGGAGTTCACCCGGACTCACGTCCATTGAGTCAGTGATGCCATCCAGCCATCTCATCTTCTGAGGTCCCCTTTTCCTCCTAACCCCAATCCCTCCCAGCATCAAAGTCTTTTCCAATGAGTCAACTCTTCGCATGAGGTGGCCAAAGTACTGGAGTTTCAGCTTTAGCATCATTCTTTCCAAAGAAATCCCAGGGCTGATCTCCTTCAGAATGGACTGATTGGGTCTCCTTGCAGTCCAAGAGACTCTCAAGTCTTCTCCAATACCACAGTTCAAAAGCATCAATTCTTTGGCGCTCAGCCTTCTTCACAGTCCAACTCTAACATCCATACATGACCACAGGAAAAACCATAGCCTTGACTAGATGAACCTTTGTTAGCAAAGTAATGTCTCTGCTTTTGAATATGGTATATAGGTTGGTCATCTTTCCTTCCAAGGAGTAAGCGTCTTTTAATTTCCTGGCTTCAGTCACCATCTGTAGTGATTTTGGAGCCCAGAAAAATAAAGTTTGACACTGTTTCCACTGTTTCCCCATCTATTTCCCATGAAGTGGTGGGACCAGATGCCATGATCTTCGTTTTCTGAATGTTGAGCTTTAAGCCAACTTTTTCACTCTCCACTTTCACTTTCATCAAAAGGCTTTTGAGTTCCTCTTCACCTGCTGCCATAAGGGTGGTGTCATCTGCATATCTAGGTGATTGATATTTCTCCCCGCAATCTTGATTCCAGCTTGTGCTTCTTCCAGCCCAGCGTTTCTCATGATGTACTCTGCATAGAAGTTGAATAAGCAGGGTGACAATATACAGTCTTGACGTACTCCTTTTCCTATTTGGAACCTGTCTCTT
>NW_011495030.1:4684898-4685145 GCF_000754665.1 Bison bison bison
CAGAAATAGAAGTTTTTCTGGAACTCTCTTGCTTTTTCTATGATCCAGCGGATGTTGGCAATTTGATCTCCGGTTCCTCTGCCTTTTCTAAAACCAGCTTGAACATCAGGAAGTTCCCGGTTCACATATTGCCTGGCTTGGAGAATTTTGAGCATTACTTTACTAGCATGTGAGATGAGTGCAATTGTGTGGTAGTTTGAGCATTCTTTGGCATTGCCTTTCTTTGGGATTGGAATGAAAACTGACC
>NW_011495030.1:4685514-4703816 GCF_000754665.1 Bison bison bison
TGTCTGGCTCTAGGTCAGTGATCACACCATCGTGATTATCTGGGTCGTGAAGATCTTTTTTGTACAGTTCTTCTGTGTATTCTTGCCACCTCTTCTTGATATCTTCTGCTTCTGTTAGGTCCATACCATTTCTGTCCTTTATCGAGCCCATCTTTGCATGAAATGTTCCTTTGGTATCTCTGATTTTTTTGAAGAGATCCCTAGTCTTTCCCATTCTGTCGTTTTCCTCTATTTCTTTGCGTTGATCGCTGAAGAAGGCTTTCTTATCTCTTCTTGCTATTCTTTGGAACCTGCATTCAGATGTTCACAGCTATTTGTAAGGCCTCCCCAGACAGCCATTTTGCTTTTTAGCATTTCTTTTCCATGGGGATGGTCTTGATCCCTGTCTCCTGTACAGTGTCACGAACCTCATTCCATAGTTCATCAGGCACTCTATCTATCAGATCTAGGCCCTTAAATCTATTTCTCACTTCCACTGTATAATCATAAGGGATTTGATTTAGGTCATACCTGAATGGTCTAGTGGTTTTCCCTACTTTCTTCAATTTAAGTCTGAATTTGGCAATAAGGAGTTCATGGATACTAATTTTAAAAAAATTGAAGTATAGTTCATCTACAATCTTGTGTTAATTTCAGGTGTATAGCAAACTGATTCAGCTATACATACATTTGGTTTTATACAAACATATACACACAGACATATATACACACACACACACATTTATTATTTTTTCAGATTTTTTCCATTATAGGTTATTATAAGATGTTCAATACATTTCCCTGTGCTGCATAATAGGTCCTTGCTGTTTACCTATATCATGTATCTGTTAATATCAAATTCCTAATTTGCACCCCCTGGCCTTTCCTTTCCCCCTTTGGTAAACATAAGATTGTTTTCTGTGTCTGTGAATCTGTTTCTGTCTTGTAAGTAAGTTAATTTTTTGATTCCTCATATAAATTATATCATATATTTTCTTATCTTTCTCTATTACTTCACTTAGTATGATAATCTCTAGGTTCATCTCTGTTGCTGCAAACGGCATTATTTCTTTTTTTGGCTAAGTAATATGTCAGTGTATATATGTACCACATCTTCTTTATCCACTTATCTGTTGATGGACATTTAGATTGCTTCCGTATCTTGGCTGTTGTAAATAATGCTGCTGCAAACATTGAACATGTATCTTTTCAAATGAAAATGTTTGTCTTTTCCAGATATATATGCCCAAAAGTGAGGTTGCTGGGTCATATGGTAACTTTTAAAATGGACTTTAAAAAAAGTATGGAGTATACCTTCAATTAATTTCTGTCATCTTCTTCTGAGATAGTCACAAGGAATATGATCAGTCATTTTCTAGATATGCCATTGGGCATGTTCTGGTGTTTTAAGTCATTGCTGTTTCTGTCTTGAAAGAATCCTGCAGTGTTATTTTTTGTCACTCTTGCTGGATCCGGAGTGGGTCATCTTCGGGCTGCTACCTTCCATGAATGTGGGAGCTGTCTCTCAGGTTCCCTCTCTGATTTCTCCTCACCCATGGCATGGTGACTTCCATTAAAAGTTAATAATTCTGTCTCCATTTATGTTTCTAGAGTTAGACAGATTCAAAGTTGGAAAAGTTAGAATTGCCAGGAGAAAGAGAACTGCCTGAGTCTGCCCTTTATGTCTCCAGGGATGTTACAGGTGTTCCTAACATTCGTTCCTGGTAATGTAGGTATGATTAGAAAGACTGGTACTGCACCTGCCTTCTCTTCAGAGCGCAGCCTCAGGGAACAAGGGCCACCCCTTCAAGTGCAGCCACCTCCAAGCTCTATCCACAGCTCGCTTCTGTTATTACATCTTTGAACCATCTCCTCCTAGGGTTTTCTGCTTCATGCTTTTGTTTTGTGGCCACTTGAACTAAAGGTCTCAGGCACCTTATATCTAAGGTGATACTTAAAAACAGCTATGAGTGAGTTATAAGTGGGGAATATAATGAATAACTTACTAAATGTCTTTGAATAATTATCCAAAATTCAAGTATTTAGATTCTGAGCTAACTTACATATATAAGGGATTATGTCACCACTATTACTGAAAATTCAGGTGAGGGACCAGTGTTCTATATTTTATTCTACTTTTTGGATCCTCTGTATCCTGAATTATGTCTTATTTTTGCTTCTCAAACTTTATACAAAATTCTTGGATCTTACTCGGTAGCTAATTAGAACTGTTACTTAACGAAGCCAGAAGCTGTACCCTAAGAGCACCTAAGCAGTCTAAAATATCCTGGCTTACCTGAGAAGGATAGGTCCCACTGGGGCACCAGTTCTTGCATATCCAGAAAATGTCAGATCACACATGACCATGGGACTGGGTGTTCTGGAATAGTTCTAATATTACTGTTCTCTCTTGTCATCCCTGTAAGTAGAGTGGGAGCTATTAGATTCCATGTCCCCATTTAGAAAATAGTTTATGCTTTTTTTCTCATCTTCCGGACCCCCCTAGCTGAGCTGGCTATCCTGTCGTGGGATGCCTGCTGACCCACCTGGCCTGGTCTGGCTTGGCTTCATGCTGAAACACCCGAAGGCCCTCTGACCCTTGAATTCCATTTTGTTCCCTGGTCTCAGCCATTAGCTTCCAGGGAGAGTTTGTTGTCTTGATTTTGGACAGGAGTAGATAACTTTGGCATTGTCAAGACCGTTATTCTAGAAAGAGAAAACCTTTCCTCAGCAATCATCTTTTGCTTTCCCTAGGGTATTGCTGCGGAGAAGGCAATGGCACCCCACTCCAGTACTCTTGCCTGGAAAATCCCATGGACGGAGAAGCTGGTAGGCTGCAGTCCATGGGGTCGCTAGGAGTCAGACACGACTGAGCGACTTCACTTTCACTTTTCACTTTCATGCATTGGAGAAGGAAATGGCAACCCACTCCAGTGTTCTTGCCTGGAGAATCGCAGGGATGGGGGAGCCTGGTGGGCTGCCGTCTATGGGGTCGCACAGAGTCGGACACGACTGAAGTGACTTAGCAGCAACAGCACCCATCTTAGCCCAGGAAGGAAATCCTGTGAGTCCTTTAAAACCTTCCCTGTTCTATCCCCTGTACGTGCCTGGGTTACAGAGGCAGGTGAGCCTCTGGATGTGTCCTCCTTTTCTCCAGCTTCTGAGAGTGAATGTGATCATGTGCTCACCTCTCCTGATTTTCCTCCTGATGTGCCTGAAGGACAGAGTTACCTTGCTTCTATAGTCTTGTGACTTGTAGACTAAATATGCCCTCTTGTTTTGATTCATTCACATGAATTCTGAATGTTCCAAGTGGGCAGTATTGTATGAAAACCGTCCTGCTGGAAAATTTACTTGTAGCCTCTTCCACTAAAACTTTTTTTAGTACTTTTGTTATACCTTTGTTTTTCTGCATATAAAAGTAATACAGGAAAGTATAAATTACTTAGTTAGACCAATTCCTACAAGTACAGATACTAGTTTTCTGTAGAACATAAACACTTTAAAGACCCTTAGTACACATATTGTAAAATTATATTCCAGAAAGCTTGCGCCAGTTTACCTTGCTACCAGTTAAGTGAGTAAATTGTTGTTGGAATTGAGTCATGTCATTACTAATTAAACCTTTGCTAACTTGATAGGTGAAAATATCGCATTTTCACTGAATTTATTTAATTATTAGTGAGCTTTATAAAAAATATATAAGCAAAAATACATATTTTCAGCCTTATTGTACCTACCTCCAAGGTACAGAAATGTATCATTTTGACTGCCAAAATATATGTGTCTTGTTTTCTTTTTTACTTTGCTTTAGAGAGTCTTCCATCCAAAGTTCACCAATATTTTTTTCTAGATTTTTAAAATGGTTTGATTTAAAAGCATATTTGTCACTTGATCTGCATTAGCATGTGGTGTGAGGTGAGAATTTAAATATGCTTTTACTTTAAATCAGTAACCAATATTTATGAATACCTTAGTTGTAAATAACAGAATTCACTCTGGCTAGCTTAAGCAGATGTGGAACATTCTGAGGGATTTAGATGGCTCAGAGAATTTCTGGGCTCAGGGCTGGGTGCTGGCAGTAACACCCAGAGCTGTGCCATGAGATTTGGCCATGTGAGGCATCTACTTGCTGCCTCTGTCACCACCTGGACCAGCAAAACTGAGGCCAGGCCACACTTAGAGCTGGTTTCCCGACTCACTTTTGAGGAAAAGTCTCATATGGCTGCATCTGATTGGGGAAGGAGTTTTTCTGGAAATTATTTTGGCAAGGCAGTCCTTACAACGTGGGACATGATCAGAGTATAGGGAGAATGTGTACCAGATTGGGTGACCCCAAGTGACCAAACCAGGTATTTCAGCACCTTTTGCCACTGATTAGTGATGAAACCTTCATCACATGTTGACTTTGCATTTTAAAAATTATAGATCAGTAGGATAGGTTTCTGTTGTGTATTCAATTTTATCTGATTATTTTTATATTCTTGTGCTATTGCCGTAATTATTTTTTGCTGTGTTATTTTTAACTACTATGGTGTACATTGCATTTCTCTTTCAGTTCTTAGTTATTCTTACCTATTTTATCTTTCAGATGAACTTTAATGAGATTTTATTAACTTACAAAAATAAATTGATATTTTGGTTAGAATTGCATTAAACATTCACATTAATTTGGTACTTTTGACCTTGTTAGAATATTCCATTCTTCCCATCCAATTATGTGGTATATGTTTTCATCTGGTCAAAATATTTTAATGCTCCTCAATAAAGTTTGTAGTTTTCTTCATAAGGTTATTCATAATTCTCACTAAAGTTATTCTGAAGTGTATACTATTATTAATATATCAATGGATTGATAAAGTTGTTTCCTTTTATTTTCCCTGCCTTTTTCTGCTAGGCAGGAAAGCTATTAAATCTTGCATATCTATTTTGTGTTAAGACACTTAAAAATCATGCTAATTCTAAGAAAATTTCTGTTAATTTTGTTAAGCTTTCTGAGAATACATCAATGTCTACAAATAACAGTAATTTTAGAACTGAAGTCAAACAACTACCAGACATGAAAAATGATTTATATTTAATTAATTCAGTAAGCTAGGTGTAAAAATACCCTGAAAAGGGAGATGGTTCTAATATTGTAATAATGCTTGCATTCCCCCCTGTACAGATATTCTAAGTAACATGTGCACAGATGGTGATTTATAGCATCCAGATATGCTCTGTAAAGTCAGCCACATGCCAGCCTTGGCTTCCCTGTCAATCTCCACCACATCCCCAGACACACATGGTGTTTTCTCCCCCAAATGCGAGAGCTTTAAGTTCCACATTCAGATTTTGGGTAGCAGCACATTAATTCAAGCAGATTGATGCCTCCAGAAGTCGGTCAGCTCACTGGGGGAGGGGTTTCATAAATAAAAACAGGCCAGGGCTCAGTCCGTTCACTCTTTCTTCCCCAAGCCACTCTCTTTCTTTCCACAACTAAGCCACGTGTGTGGAGAACAGTGTTAGTGGGGTCTGTGGAATGTTATACTTACAAAAAAAGAAGAAAAAAATGGTAAATAAGTTTAAGCAAGTGGAAAAAATTTGGTGAATGCTTGCTTTTAAGACTTCAGAGACTCCAAATTATCCTGTCTCTCTCAGGCAAGCTAACAACTAACAAGAGTGCATTAGTTATATAGAAAGTCACTGAAAAGCCATGGGAAGATTAATGCCTAGAGTTGAAAAGATGCATCATTGGACGATAGCTTCTAATTCTACGGGGTATAGTAGGGACAGGATCCTGCTTGACAGATTTTCCCTCAGACTTTTAGACTTTGAGTAAGTATTCATTTTTATTTCAGTTACCAGGCAGCCTCATGCCATGGTTGTTCCTTGGCCTTTGAGCTCTGCACTCAGTAGTGTCTGCGCCTTGCCTTCTGAGCGTATAAATAGAGGCTGAGCAGACCAGACTGAGTCACTCACCTGACTTGTCTATTCTGAGACCCACAGGAGAAGATAGGATTTGGGAGTGTTTTCATGATAAGACAATTGGAGGCCCTATCTATTTCTTGAGGTTTCAGTCTCTGGGACTCACTTGTGACCCTCATTTTAGCTTGGTTCTTAATGAACTTAGGAATTTGGCTGTGAGCGTAAATCAAGTAGCTCAGATTCTGTTCTTTCTGGTAAGCAGTGGGCCAGAAGGAAAGGCCTTGTGGCAAAGGGAGGTGGTGTGTTAAGTCAAACTCATGTAAGGCCAAGGTAGGAGCTTTCTTAATGCTTAAGTATTCCAGGATATTTGAAGGTGGAGGAGGTTGCATTTACATCAGGAAATGCAAGGAATCCCATCACATCTTGAGGGAGCACTATAGGAACGGCCGTAACATTCTCCTGCTGGGCTCAAATATTAGAATCCTTATGCAGTCCTTTCATGCTCCCTTCAAAGTCTGCTGGCTCTGACATTAGTATTGCCACAAAGCAACACTCCACACATTTCTTTCTGGCTAGCAATGACTGCACAATAGCTGAAAGTTTTTAAAAATAATAACTGTGCCTATGTGGGTAATATCTTGTGGTGATACTGCCTTAGAAAATCAATGTAATTAACCATTTTTGCTATTTAAAAAATGTTGCAAATCTGATCTGGAAGGTAGGACACAATCCCCTTGAAGCTTAAAGTTCATTTTGAAATGAACTGCAAATCTGATACAGTCATGACCGATTATCCAATAATCAGTTATTTATTCTGGTAATCAACTTCATGATGAAACACTGCCTTTCAGAAAAGTAAAAACAGCTTATTTCTAGTTGGAAAAAGGCCATCTCTTTGGTATCAAGGAGGAGTGGATCAAGCTTTTGGTGTTGTAAGCTTAAGGTTTTCTGCTTTTAAAATCTTTTCTTAAATGATATTCTTTAAAAACTTAGGCAATAGCAGATTATTTTATATTAATGAATATACTAGCAAATCACACTCTTACATAGAAAACGAGGTTGAGTAGAGCGATAGTGGTCAGTCCAGGTGTCTGTCTCACAAGCTTCTACGTTTGGGCCACAAGGGTCACACTTCAGTGACTGAAGTGATGTTGAGAAGAGTCACACGTTATTGATAGAGAGCAGTGACCTCGGACATTTAGAAATATAATTCAATTCCCTACGTGAAAATGAAGTTATACCCTCTGTGGACTTTCCTTTTTTTAGGGGTGGGGTGGGGAGGTGGAGAACGGTGAAATTTTGTTCTCTTAGCAAATTTCACTTCTATAATACAGTATTATCAAGCTGTAGTCATCACTAGATCCTCAGACCTCTTTCTATTGACATTAAACGTATTTGCTAAGAGTCTGAGAAGAAAAGAAAAGTGAAACACTCAAATTGGAGGATTCGAGAAGGGACTAGAAAGAATGGCCTATTTACAAAAGGGAAGGCAAAATTTCGTGAAAGCCAGAAATGACGGTGTCATGTCTTGAGGCTGTTGACAATGGGAAGTGATTCCCATTCCTAGGCCTGGAGAGTAAAATAGGCTTGTTGGTTCCTGGAACCCAGAGGGATAGAGGGAGCGAGGGAGAGAGGGAGGGAGGAGGAGGTGGAGGAGGAAGATGAAGTAGAGGAGGAGCAGATGAAGAGGGCGAGGGGGAGGAGAGCTGTAGGAAAAGGGCCAGGTTCAGGAGCTGCCTTTACTACTAACTTTGCTGTGATTGCCTGGGAAGCAGTGAGTGGATCAGTATCACACCTCAGCTACATCTCCCCCAGCCCCCCACCGTGTTTTTTTTTTTCCCCCTGATTTCCTGCTAGTGCCTTTTTTGGCCAAACTCAGCCAGAAGCTAGAGGACCGGGAACCCAAGGATGCAGTCCAGTGGTCAAGCTCCTGAGGCCCAGAGAAGAGGAGCACAACAAACACTATATGAGAGCAGTAGTGATTATCACCACCACACAATCATGCTGCAAAGTTTTACTTTTTATTTATTTTTTTTGCTGTTGCCAACAACATAGAGCAGATGTACTTGGCTTAAATTGAACCAGAGGGAAAAACAGTACGGAAGACCTCTGAAAAATCAGTGACTTCAGATATTCATTTTCTACCAAGCCCTTGGTTTAATTATTTTATCATGTTAATCAATTTGTTTCTGTTTTTTTTGCCAAAGTCATCTGGAGTCATCTGCTATGTATAGACAGGTTCAAGACATGGATGACTATGATTGATCTCTTTGAAGGAGACCTAGTAGGATAAGCAATAAATAGGACTGACTCCAGCAAGGCTGCCCAGGCTCGTAACCCAGGGAGGGTTACAATACAGTGAAAAGAATCTGAACCCCAGCCTCCTTCCTTAGGAGTGCAGAGTCTTAGCCACTGGACCACCAGGGAAGTCCCTCTCTCACTTTTTTTTAAAAACCTTTTGGTGGAAAGAACTCTGTTGGGGGCCCTTTACTCATTCTGCCTTAGGAGAGATAATTTGACTCACCTGATTGGTAATTTTTGAAAAACCACTAGTCACACTTATCGCAGCTTCACCCTCCTTTCATTTAGGGCTATGCCTTTCCAGGGAGGGCATGAGTTCTCTGCTCCAATGCCAAATACCGTGGAGAGGCCTCCCTTGTGGGATGGGCATGCTGTTGAGATGCATTTTTTTGTGACTGGATGTCTAAGTTGATGTCTTTTTTAAATTCTAGGTTTCAGTATTAACAACCCCATTTGGCTAACAGAATTATTTATCATAAAACTCTTAGAGAACTAGAAATAGAGGAAACTTTCTTAACCTGATCAAGGGCGACAACAGAAGCTTAAATCAGAAGGCATAATTAATGGTAGAAGGTTGAAAACCTTCCGTCTGGGATAAGAGCAGAATGGGGATATTTGCTCTAACCACTTCCATTCATCATCTTACTGTAGGTTTTTAGCCAGTGTAGTGAGGTGGACAACAGAATGAAAAGATTAATGATTAGAAAGGGGGAATTAAAACTGTGATTGTTCAAGGTGAAATAATTGTATAAAATGCAAAAGTGTTTTTGAGTATTTATTTGGATTAATAGGAACTGTGGTGTTGGAGAAGACTCTTGAGAGTCCCTTGGACTGCAAGGAGATCCATCCAGTCCATTCTGAAGGAGATCAGTTCTGGGTCTTCTTTGGAAGGGATGATGTTAAAGCTGAAACTCCAATACTTTGGCCACCTCGTGCAAAGAGTTGACTCATTGGAAAAGACCCTGGTGCTGGGAGGGACTGGGGGCAGGAGGAAAAGGGGATGACAGAGGATGAGATGGCTGGATGGCATCACTGACTCGATGGACGTGAGTCTGAGTGAACTCCAGGAGTTGGTGATGGACAGGGAGGCCTGGCGTGCTGCGATTCATGGGGTCACAAAGAGTCGACATGACTGAGCGACTGAACTGAACTGAACTGAACTGAATAGGTACACTTAGGTTGCTGCATATTACACTGATATTCCGGAGTCAATTGAATTCCATAAACCATCAACAATCATTTAGACATGTAATTTGAAATAATTTTGTATTTACAGTAACTGTAGAATTATAAAGTACACAGGGATCAATGAAAATGAAATATAAGCCCTTCACCCAGGAAATGATGGTGCTAATACAAGGTATTAAAGTTCTAAATAAAAGGAGAGGTGTTTCATATAGTTGAATAGAAATATGTCAGTCCTCTTCAAATTTATTCATAGATTATTAGCGATCATGATTAGCATTCAACTATTTAAGTATGATTAGTCAAGAGACTATAAACTTTATTCAGGTAAGCAAAGGGCTCCTGAAAAATAAAAATACTCCTGAAGAAGGGCAAGACAGGGACTTGAAAAAGAACAAGACTTGCCCTAGCATGAAGTTTAATAAATCTGTGGTAATAAAGATGGTGATATTGTTGCAGGCATTAATGAAGGACCAGAATGGGAAGTTCAGAACAAAGTCAGGGCATATAGAATTGTACTTATAATGTAATTGAATATGTGGGTATGCTGTGAACCCACATTTTCCATATTTCTAAAGGAAAACGTTTAGAAAGCTCTTTGTCCTTTTACACCAGGAGACAGTTTAAAGACTGTTCACTGATGCGAGTTTTTAAAACCCAAGCAAACAACAGCAAAAAAAGACTGGAAACATTTTGGCAGAACAAAACCAGAATTATTTAATGGAATACTAACTATACAGCAGTAAAAAGAAATGGACTGCAGCTATAGATATCAAGAGAGATGAATCTTGGAAAAATAATTTTACTTCTTCAGAAGTCATAGAAGACTATGTTCAGTATGATTCATTTATATAAAGTTCAAAACTAGGCAGAATTGAGCAATACATTTGTTTAGATGTACATCATTTATAGTACAGTCTTAAAGAAAAACAAACAATTGTTAAAAATTACTGAGTGGTTGTTACCTCTGTGGGGCAGGAGGGTAGTATAGGCAAGGGGAATGCTATTAGGAGGGAGCTTTCAAGTTATAGATATGTTCTTAAGCCACATGTTGGGTAAATAGGTATTTACTTTTTATTCTTCTAACTGTACATTCTGCTGCTAAGTCGCTTCAGTTGTGTCCGACTCTGTGCGACCCCATAGATGGCAGCGCACCAGGCTCCCCCGTCCCTGGGATTCTGCAGGCAAGAACACTGGAGTGGGTTGCCATTTCCTTGTCCAAGTCTAACTGTGCATATGAATATTATATAATTTTTGTATGTATAATCCACAAGTCATAGCTGGGAGATATTTGAAACTGTAGGGAAGAGATCCAACAGGCAACAGATGACATTTGAGGGAGTGAAATGTCTTCCCTGGTGGCTCAGACAGTAAAGGATCCACCTGCAATGCGATCCCTGGGTTGGGAAGATCCCCTGGAGGAGGGCATGGCAACCCATTCCAGTATTCTTGCTTGGAGAATCCCCATGGACAGAGTAGCCTTGCCGGCTACAGTCCATGGGGTTGTGAAGAATCGGACACAACTGAGTGACTAAGCACAGCACACAGCACACAAAGGAGCAAAGACAGCACCCTTCTGCTGCTTGGGTGTTGAACGCAGCTGGCAGCAGCCTGGCTCCTCTTCCTCACTGAGCTCTTTTTCCTGGATCTTGCATTTTCATAATCTATGTTGGATATAGCTCTTGACAAGATGAGGAAAAACATGAGTTTGATTCTTTAGGAGTATCAGCCAAGGAAAGAGCAATGGGATAACCCCATAGGATTTGCAAATAACTGAGGATGGAAACCATGAGGGACTAAACCCTGCTTTACCTGTCTTTATCACTCTGAAGGCTTCCCCAGTGGCTCAGCAGTAAAGAATCTGCCTGCAGTGCAGGAGACAAGG
Organism: Bison bison bison; assembly: GCF_000754665.1. Lineage (NCBI taxonomy): Eukaryota > Metazoa > Chordata > Mammalia > Artiodactyla > Bovidae > Bison > Bison bison. Next base: position 4,696,772 of record NW_011495030.1, read on the forward strand.
ATTTGATCCCTGAGTAGGGAGGATCCCCTGGAGGGGGCATGGCAACGCACTCCAGTATTCTTGCATGAAAATCCCATGGACAGAGGAGCCTGGCAGGTGTTAGTCCATGGGGTTGCAAGGAGTTGGACACAACTAAAGTGACTGAGTATACAGCACACATCACTCTGAAAGCAAGAATGGAGATGTTCTGACATCTTAAAAAGTCAGAATACATTCTAAGTTGCTGAGTGGTTCAGGCAGCAAGCCTCACCTAAAGTATAACTCTCCATTGTGTCGTAGGTCAGTTTTATTACTAATGACTGCATTGTCTGTTTTCTGATAGTTTTCTGAAATTAAACAAATTTCAGTGACTTGAACGTTTTCCTCATATTTGTCCCTGTGCACTGATATTCTTTATGCCTTCTCAAATGGGAGAGGGAAGGGTGGCATTTCACTCAGGGATACTATGAATAGTAATGTTAGGAAATAGTTTACTGTTTAACTTCCCTGCCAAATATGCTTGGGCAGAGAAAGGGATCTAATGTTGCCCATAGGCTCAAAATGTCTTTAGTTTTCTGTGCTGTTGTTAAAAGTGCCGAGAGTTGATAGACTGAAGTAATGTTATCTGCCTAACTGCTTGGAAAAATAAAATGGGACTGAACCTTACCAAGCAGTTGAAGGCATACTGATGGCCCACTGGAAAAGATGACGGCCATTGCGTTTTGTAATTCATGGCTATTAACTAAACTCAGAGGCCAAACTATCAGGCAGCCAGCCTTTTCCTTAGCTGCTGCTTTTCCAGTTTATCTCTACATCTTGAAAACTATGGTACTAAACAGAGAATAGCCCAACATGGTCACTTGAATCAGTGTGTCTGAGTCTTTCCCTTCCCTCCCATCCTTCTGGATGCACGGGTGGAGCAGATACCAGCTTGATCCTTGTGGGCAAGTCTGTCATGACAAATGCCTCATTGCTCGTCTCCAGAGATGGCTAGAAGTCCATTTCCTGAGAATTACTGGTAGTTTTCAAATCCTGTCGGACTCTGAATGGATGGGAAAGTTCAGAAGCCACGTGTGAGCCTTTGGCGTGTTGGGAACACTTGCTGAATGAAGAGAAGACTGAGATTATTCTTTTTTTTTTTTCCATTAGTTGGACTGCAGGCCAGTGGAGAAGTAGAAAGTTCTGTATTTTCTTTTCTGGGACCCAAGCCAGGCTGGTGGAAGACTGATCATAGAAAACTGATTATGAAATACTCAGGAACTAGGAGTGGCATTATGTCTTTTCTCGTTTCCTAACCTCAGGAGTTTGGGCTACTTGAAGCCACTCAGAAATTAGTTTGCAAAAGGCTGTCTGTCTGTCTTCCTCTCCTATACTCCTGTGAAAATCATTGCCAACTTGTTTTCTGTTTCTTAAGAGAAGTAAATGCTGGACAGTGATTTTTAGTTTTTGAATACACACAAAAAAACTAATAAATTTAGATCTGAACTTCTGCCTCTTGATACTTCAGGCTGTTTTTTGCTCCAAAAGTACGTTTATTGATATATTATCATGATGCACTATATCTACTTTTAATTTCTAAAGAAGTTATTTTTACAGAATTATATAATTTTGCTTATTAGATGAACTAAAAATTCACCCATAAATTCATTAACATAGCAAGCAATAGTTTTCTTAAGAAGGAAGAGAAAGTTGTTGCAATTCATATGTATTGATAACATAAAACAATATACATTCTTCAGGTAATATAGTACTATAATTTTCCATGGTGGTACATAGTTCTCATAGCCATCACTTAATATGCTGCTGCTGCTGCTGAGTCGCTTCAGTCGTGTCTGACTCTGCACGACCCCATAGACGGCAGCCCACCAGGCTCCCCCGTCCCTGGGATTCTGCAGGCAAGAACACTGGAGTGGGTTGCCATTTCCTTCTCCAATGCATGAAAGTGAAAAGTGAAAGTGAAGTCGTTCAGTCGTGTCTGACTCTTTGCGACCCCATGGACTGCAGCCTACCAGGCTCCTCCATCCATGGGATTTTCCAGGCAAGAGTACTGGAGTGGGTCGCCATTGCCTTCTCCGATCACTTAATATAGATGATTAAAAATACATATTCTTTAAAGAACATATTGGCAATAGCTTAATTGTTAACCATCTGAATATATTTGCATATTTCAGTCTATTTTTAATCCATACTCTAAAACTGCCATGCAATTCACTGTCCTGTTTTTGGAACTTAGCATGGTTGCATTATATCCCATTTAGTAGATTTACAAACAGTATATTTAAGCACTTTTTGTTGGTATTTAGGATATTTTCTTTAATTTGCTATTATAAAAATGCTATTTTAGATATTTTTCTGCCTGTAGCTTTTTGTTTAATTGGATTGTTTCACTAGAATATTACTGGATCAAAGGCTAACCAGTTTCCCATCTCCTGATGTTGTTGTCAAGTGGTTTCCAAAAATATTGCATTAATTTACACAGCTATGAACCTTGTATGGTAGAGCCAATTTCTCACAGTTCTTGATAATAGTTAATAAATTAATAGTTGTTTTCATTTTATTAAATTAAAAGTGAAATTAGTTTCTTGATGTATTTACTTTGTGTGTGTGTGTGTGAATTGTCTGTTTACATAGTCCATGATCTTTTTCAGTTTAACTTTCAGAATAGTGTTTTTCTGATTGTATATATGAAACTTGGTATAAGAATTACTGTGAATATTACTTTTCCTCAGATTCCTTGGCTTTTATTTTTTTGACACAACAAGACTTTCATTTTTGGAAAGCAATCAGCCTTTTCCTCTGTGATTTCTATCGCTTAGAAAGTCATTTCCCCTTTGAAGAGTGGGTTAATATGTAGTTCCATGTTCTTATTTGTTACTTATACAGAGATACCTTGTCAAGTAATGTGAAATCTGTGGAAAGCTTAACGTATAAAAATATTCAAGAAAGGAAAAATAACAATAAAATAATCAGAAATCCTCCTTCTCAAGAGAAAAATCAGGTAACCTTTCTTTGGTGTGAATTCTTTTAGACTATTTATATTGTAAATATAGAAAACTAAATAGACAATTATACACATTAAAAAAAATCATATTGCGTGTAGAGCATGTATTGTTATATAAGCCACATTTTTCCTAAATCACAAAGTAACACATCTTTCTGTGACTATAGATGTTGCTCAGAATTTCAAATGGTTACAGAGCATTTCCTTACATATCTGATCATTCTCTTAGCACTGGACATTTGGATTTTCTATTATAAACAAATCTTAGGTGAACCATCTTGTACAAGCATTTTTCTTACTTGTCCGGTTCCCAGCAGGGGCGATTCTGGGGGTCAAGGTATTTTAAAAAAGATTTTTGATTATTTTTCTTAATTGGTTTTACAAAGGTTGTACTAGTTTCAACTGCAGTCAGTTAAGTTTGACAGTGTCTTGTTTCCTATATTTATATGACTTTCTTTAATCTTTACCAGTCAGATAGGTAGGAGATAAATAAAGATGTCTTATTGCTTTAACTTGTAGTTTGTTATTAATGAGGTGGAATATTTCTTCAGTGATAGCTCCCATTTGTATTTCTACTTTTTTTCATACTCTTAGCCTACTTTGTATTAAAGTTTATATCTTTCTGTAATTTGTTTTATAATAATTTAAAAAATCTGATGCAGAATGCTCACTCCCTCCCCTTTTTGATGGAGTATACTGCCTTGCAATCAGTTTTACACCTGAGAATTGAGGGAGAAAAGTATTCTCCATGCACAGAGCAACTTTACAATTGCTGCCTTCTCCACATACCAGAAAACCATTATCCTTTTATTCTGAGCATGGAGTTACAATTTCTATCAAATCGTGGGAACTGTTAGCAAGTCAAGGCAAAGCTACCCCAAAGTATGTGCAAGGAGCCATTTCCTCTTTAAGGTGATATTCTCTTTTTATGTCAACCACATGAGGAAGAGATGTCTGAGACCCAGAAGCCAGGTTGAGAGAAGGGCTCCTGAGTGGGAAACAGAGAGGGTAGATGGCTCTTGAGCACAAGGATGTCAAGACTGTATGTGTGGGTATAAAAAGAGCCCATGATTATACCTCAGCATGGAGGATCCTGGGGCACTTCCAGTGGGAAGAATGCCTGGGATGGTTGGACTAACAGATACGCTACCATGAAGGAAGAACACTGCAGATCAGGTTGGTAACTTGGACTACAGACTGCTAATATTTAATAACTGAACCATTAATTTACCACTGGGCAGTAATCGTCCATAATGAAGACTATATTTGGCAATTTCCCTTGCAGCTGTTAGTAGCCATGGCACTAACTTCTGGGAAAAGGAATGGGAGCAGACTGGGAAATGCCCTGAAAGAGAATGAGGGTGCTCCTTCCTCCTTTTTCTTTTTGTGGTTCAGGATGAGCAGCAGGTGATCGGACAGCATAGTGAACACTGAATGTCCTGTCCAGCTCCCGGTTACTGGGCTGGACGTGCATCCCCCACCTGTGGAGCATGTTGACAGTGATGCATCACAGCTGTCCCCTTCTCAGGGACAGTCAGTCTCTCTTTTTGGAAAGGACACAGCCGTTTCAGGGCCTCTGTTTTGGACTTTGAGATGGAAGTCATATACCGAGGATAGTAGAACCGCAGAGCTGAAGAAAGCTCTTTCTCTGTGTGTTATGACTGTCTGCCCCTGGAGTTTTATGTGTGAGGGGCCTTGGAAGTACCTGGAAGGTTAAGAAGAGTGATCACAGCCTATTGGCTCCAATTGCTTTTGTGAGGGGAAAAAAATAATTCCATGCTTGTGCCAGCGACTGCAGGCTGTCTTTAGCAGAGGACTGTCCTGAAGGTGTCACCTAATAGATGATTTCAGCAGGTGGAAATTTGACCATTTGATTAGGCATTCAAGTGATTAAGCATGGGTTTCCTTGCTCAGACAGAGTGAGAATCCTGGCTCCACTGCTTTCTCTCTGTGTGACTTTGACATTTCCCACTTGTAAAATAGGCCTAATATTACCTACATCATAGGGTTGTTATTAGGCTTTAGTATGTAAAACGTATCATGTAGTGCTTAGTATAAATGGATATAAGTAGAGCCATTTTCCCCATAAGGATAAATTCCTTCACAGCTTTAGGACAGGAAAATGAAATTATTTGGACACTTTTCAGGAACACTTTCCAAAGTAGTTCTTTTAGGTCATTCCCACTCTCTTTAAGTACATTTCCCAGAAGGGGCATATCGAATTTGCTGATAGCTTTTCCCATAGATATTTCTTTCATGGAAGAAAGGAAGCTGGAACCTAAGTCTGTTTTCTTCACAGATTATTGACCCCTGATTAACAGGAAGAGCATTTGAAGTAGCCAGGTCTTTTGTTGTTCTCTGAATAGCTGCACAGCTTCCATATGAAGTCACCATTCAGTCTAAATGAAAATCTATGTCGAAATCAAGAGCCATTGAAGTTCCCAAGCCTGATTGGACAATGTGAATTTGAAAGAACCAATTGCTCAAGACAAGAAGATTCAAAAGGGCCCACTGAGGCCATAGGTTGAAGAGAGCATGCAATTGAGGGTCAGCCATTAGGCATTAAAAGTAGGTGACATAAGAGTTTGGGTCCCCTGTCCTTGAAATTTACTATTGATTTTGTTGAGCTCAGTGTTGAATATACCATTTCCATTTTACAATAGATCTGTGCTGCACATACTCATCCTCATAACTTGGTGGATATGACAGTACTCAACTCATGTAGTGTAGTTCCAAGTGCTAGTCATTTGATACCCTGCACAGTAGCTGGTTTTCTGATGGAGATTAATTCTCTACTAAAGCCTTGCTCTGGAACTTTTGGGGCATGTTTAACAATTTTCCCATTGAGGCTTGCCAGTGTCTTCATGGAGAATCCTTTTCCACTACAGCCACCCTCATCATCATTGCCTCCACTAGGTCACATAGACTGTGGGGGCAGTTTTTACCATGGTCTTGACCTCCTCTGGTTTCTGGCTGCATCTGAAGCTGTGGCAGCCTTCCAAGTCATCAGATAGAGCCAACACTGTAGCGCCTGGCTCACATATCCTAGGCTGTTACTTCTACACATCAAAAGCTGTTCACTCTGAATACCCACGACTCTACAGGTATAGAAGTGTTCACAGCCCAGGCACAGAGCAAGCCAGAAGTGTCAGAGAATGAATGCCTCTGGAAGCCATCCTCAAGAAGTTACACATGGGTTAACCACTTGTTTGGGATGATTTTGAGATGCATTCTTCATATTCCCCCAGAGTTCCCCAGTAGGATTGAGCTGCAGGTGCCCATGATGGTAATCTTGATGCAACACATCCTTTAATGACATCCTTCCCTCTTCTCTCTAACTTGCTTAGATTGCCCTTTCAAATAAACTGCTTGTACTACTTACACTTCTACCTTAGAGACTGCTACTAGGGAATCCAACCTAAGACATTTGATAAATAAATAAAGGCTGTATTCCATAGGTAGTTAATGTCACCTCTAAAACCCAAAGAGACCCAGAAAACACTGTACCCCTTTCTTGCAGGTATAAGGTGCAAGATATAATGACCAGCACACAGCAACTGGCTCTTAACCTTAGAAGAGTTATCCTGGGGGGCCTGGAGATAGTAGGTGCATATTCTATAACTTTAAACAACTTGCTGATGCAGGAGCTTTCCTTGACACTCATGCTCTTCCCTACAGGTGATTCTAGGGCATCTTGCTCACTTGGTCCAACTAACACCCAGGCGTTAATATAGTGGACCCGCATAAAGTTCAATGGAATGTCAGGAAGATCAGGGTCCCTACAAACTGTATTAGAACAGAAAACAAGAGAGTTAATGTAGTTCTGGGGCAAGACAGTAAAAATGTATTGCTGTTCCTGTCACATAACACTAAGCTGTATTTGATTCTCGCTAGTGTTGTGAGTTAACACTTTTGCTGCACTGATGGCTGCTTATCAAGTGCCAGAAGCTGTATTGATCTTACTAGTAAAAATAGCGCATCCACCAGAGCAGCTGTAATTGGGGCAACTACCTGGATAAGTTCACAGTAAATCACCCTCATCTGCCACAGTTAATCTCTTTTGTT
>NW_011495030.1:4703916-4736168 GCF_000754665.1 Bison bison bison
CCATCCACCAGAGCAGCTGTGATTGGGGCAACTACCTGGATAAGTTCACAGTAAATCACCCTCATCTGCCACAGTTAATCTCTTTTGTTCAGGAATCAGACAACTGAATTGAATAGAGATGTGATGGGGATCTCCATACCTGTATCCTTTTAAGTGTTTTTGCAATGGTGAGATATTGCTTCTCATATTACAGTCTTGGTTGGGCAATGTTGGGTGTAGTTTCTGGGGCTTCCACTTGATTTTTCCTATCATGTCTCCTACTACATGTGTCAGGATACAAATATGACAGTTCTGACAGCTGCTAAGTATTTCTACCCCAATTATACACTCAGAACTTGGGGGAAATAAGCCTTTGTACTAAGTGTGAGATAAAATTAGGATGTATAGTAATGATACACCTGACCTTCAAAGCCCCTACTCTAACTAGTACACTACACTGGCAGCCGAGTGTTCTGCTATTAGTATTAGCTCAGACTCTGTATCTGTTGGGCTTCAAAAAGCATGTGATCCCTTTCCCCAGTACACAGTTGCCATGGCAATTAACTTACAGTTCCTTGGGGAAATGTCAGAGGAACATTAACCATTATACTTACAGTTGTGCTGCAAGATCTTTCCTCAAGAAGACCTGATCACCCCTCCAGTCAGTGGTCTCTGGGAGGGTGGGATGGATTAGGGCTGGATAAGGGGCTTTTATTTCTCCATTGTGATGGCTGATGTCAGTTGTTTTACTCTCCGAAGTACTGTACCCAGCAGCCTATCTCATTAAGCTTTTATTGGTCTCATCATTATTTGAGTGTGCTGTCAAATGTAAATTCTGGACATCAAAGTAATATTTATACTCAACAGTGAGGGTTATTTTATACCTATCAATGTATAATTCACAATGCAGATGTAACAACTGTGAATATGTGTGGAATAATGCAGGCTAAGAGGAGTTGAAGGAAAAAGTTCCTTCAACCACGGGGGTCAACTGGTAGGATTATGGCAGATTTTTTAACACATCTTTATAAACTCAAAATGAATTAAAGCCCTGAAGGTAGATTCTCCAGGCAGGAACACTGGAGTGGGTTGCCATTTCCTTCTTCAATGCATGAAAGTGAAAAGTGAAAGTGAAGTCGCTCAGTCGTGTCCAACCTTCAGTGACCCCATGGATTGCAGCCTACCAGGCTCCTCCATCCATGGGATTTTCCAGGCAGGAGTACTGGAGTGGGGTGCCATTGCCTTCTCCGTGAAGGTAATGCCAGACACCATAAAAGTCTTGGAGGAAAATATAGGCAGAACGCTCTTTGACATAAATTGCTGCAAGATCTCATTTGACCCACCTCCTAAAATAATGGAAGTAAAAATGAAAATTAGCAAATGAATCCTAATTAAACTTAACAGCTTTTGCACAGCAAAGGGAACCATAAACAAGATGAAAAGACATGCCTCAGAATGGGAGAAAATACTTTCAAAGCAACTGACAAAGGATTAATCTCCAAAATATACAGTTTATGCAGCTCAATATCAAAAAAACAACCAAATCAAAACAAAATGGGCCAAATACTGAAATAGACATTTCTCCAAAGAAGATATACAGATGGCTAAAAAACACATGAAAAGATGCTCGGTATCACTGATTATTAGAGAAATGCAAATTAAAACTACAATAAGGTATCACCTCACACAAATCAGAATGGCAATCGTTTAAAAATCTACAAATAATTAAATGTGGAGAAAAGGAAACTCTTTTACACTGTTGGTGGGAGTGTAAATTGACAGATCAAATAGCAACAATGAAATGCATTTTGGGAAGATTTTAATAATGAAATGATTAATAGCACTGTTACTGTCACCCTGCTTATTTAACTTCTATGCAGAGTACATCGTGTGAAATGCTGGGCTGGAAGAAGCACAAGCTGGAATCAAGATGGCTGGGAGAAATATCAATAGCCTCAGATACACAAATGACACCACCCTTAATGGCAGAAAGTGAAGAGGAACTAAAGGGCTTCTTGATGAAAGAGGAGAGCGAAAAAGCTGGATTAAAACTCAACATTCAAAAAACAGATCATGGCATTTGGTCCCATCATTCCATGACAAATAGATGGAGAAACAATGGAAACAGTGACAGACTGTATTTTCTTGGGCTCCAAAAACATAGCAGATGGTGACTGGCAGCCATGAAATTAAAAGATGCTTGCTCCTTGGAATAAAAGCTATGACCAAACTAGACAGCATGTTAAAAAGCAGAGATATTACTTTGCCAACATAGGTCCATCTAGTCAGAGCTATGGTTTTTCCAGTAGTTTTGTATGGATGTAAGAGTTGGACGATAAAGAAAGCTAAGTGCCGAAGAATTGATGCTTTTGAACTGTAGTGTTGAAGAACACTCTTGAGAGTCCCTTGGACTGCAAGGAGATCAAGCCAGTCAATCCTAAAGGAAATCAGTCCTGAATATTCATTGGAAGGACTGATGCTGAAGCTGAAACTCCAATACCCACTCCAGTACTCTGGCCTGGAGAATTCCATGGAGTCCATGGGGTCGCAAAGAGTCGGACATGACTGAGCAGCTTTCACTTTCTTTTCAAGTGTACTAGGTCAGTGAGAACCATTCTTAATGTCAAAAACATTTATGTATCCCTTGATTATAAAATTCGTAATATTGGCAATCAACTGTGAGTTCAAGTGTTTGGGTGGATATGGTTGTAAAATGATGAAACCAGGGTTGTTATCTAGTAGGCAAGGAAAACGATGGATGTGTGTTTTTGGAAGGCTGATTAGGTTGAGTCTGGAAAATGGGAGCACATTTTGTCTTTTTCCTCAGCCTTCTCATGCTCTCTTCAAAATGCTGTCTGATGAGTTGGGGAGGATTAATTTAAAAGTATTTTTCACTGGAACACTACAGTGAAGTTATGGGTGTGTTTTTTTCCTCTGGTTTAGTTTTCAAATTGAAAGCTGGTTCTTTGAGTTGGTAACATTAGCCCTTCAGATATGGTACATCTGTCAGCAGAAGGAATGCATCTTGTTTGGTTAAATTACTTGGCAAATACAAAGCTATTTGGAACATGCCTGGCATGTAGTAACTGCCCAGCAAAGCACAATTATTATTCAACAGTGTCGTGCCTTTGACTCATCTTCCTCAGCATTTGGCTCAAGTCTCTTTCTCCAGGATCTTCTCTGGATGGTCCAGCCTAACCCACTGCAGTATCTGTCATGCATTTTGCCGTGTACCTGTCTTCTAATTGTTTCCTGGCATTGGTATTTTTCCTTGTGCTCTATAGCAAGCACTTGAAGGCACGATGCCAAGTTCTTTTGGACCCTGGAGTTTGGGGCAAGAAGTATAGCATTGTATTAATAATTCAGTGTATGTGCTGGTGGTGGCTGCCTGGGTTCAAAACCTGGTTATTCCCTAAGTAGTTGTATAATCTAGGGCAAGTTGTTTAGTATGTCAAAGCCATTCATATGTTTGTGTATATAGGTTTTTCTTTCTTTCGAATTATTTTCTTCCCAGCCATGGGATTACTGGGTCAAAAGATATTGCTTACAGCTGTGTGATTTAGTCAGTTAGTTATATCTCTATGCCTCAGTTTCCACCCATGTAAAGTGGGGATAATTAGATTCTCTCATAGAGTGGCTGACAATTAACAGATAAAACACAGTCTTTGGCAAATAGGAAACAAATGTTTGGTTATTATTGCTAACTATTACTGGTTTTGACTTGAAATACTTTTGCTGACACTTCCATTTGAGCAGATGTTGTTTTGCCCAAAAGACAGAGTGGAAGTTTGAAAAAGAAAACCAAATGCAATGACTCACTTAATCGGGACTTCTGTATTATCTAAGGTTGCTGCCGGGACCATGGTGCACTGTGATCAAAGTCTTTGTTGTGTGTTATCTAAGGTTTGAAATTTTGCTTACTTTCCTGACTCTCCATATCCATGATTAATTAAAAGAGTGCTGAATTTGGTATTGGTGGCAGCTTTCCACAAGATCTACTTAAAACATGAGATATAAAAGTTGTTTAGGTAATCTGGAGAGGGGTACAAGAAAAAAAAACTGATTAAATAGAAAATCTTAAATCTTTCTCTGCTTCATAATAAGGCCAACTTTCTTCTTGCCCATATAAACAGTTTACTTTTAGAACAGAACTTATGGAATGTAGACCCAGGATGGGAGGCAAGATTCAATTTGTGGGGTCATGCTTAGTGAGAAAACTGTTCCAAGAAATAATATTTGAAGAAGGATTACATTCTGAACCCTGGTCGATTTCTTACCTCCTGGCAAAATAAATTATGGCACTGGGTAGGTTTTAAGCCACCCCTCCCACCGCCCCCCGCCCCCCCATCAAATGCCAGAGTTGATATCCGATGAGGTTCTATTCCAGGCTTTTTACACACATTTTAAATGGCTGCCAAGACACTTGCCTTTTCACTACATCTCTGTTAAGCAGTAAAGCTTATGGCTTGATGTGCTATACAAGCTGCAGAAGGGAGTGGATTTTGAAAACTTTGTGGGTCCACAGATCCAATAGAGGCTGAGATCAGCTGGCAATGGCAAAAGAGACACAGTCTTCTGGTGGGCCACTTAGAAATGACTTTCATTTCTCTTGCTATAAAAAGGGAAAAGGAATGTGGTCAATTTTGGTATTTTGGTGAGGTTTTGAAGTAACCTTCTATATGTATATATATACACACACACACATATATATAAGTATATGTAATTATAATATGTATACATGTCACTATATCTTATATAGTATCATACATAATTATTATGTTGCATGTGTATATATGTGTATCCTCTGAATACATTCATACACACACATAAACATTCACTTACATATACTTTTTGTCTTTTATGTTTTGGGCCAAGTTAAAAAAGAATAAAAGGCTGAGTGTAGATTAAAACATTATGTGGTAGCATTATTGCTAAATACTGAACTCTGAATCTGCAGCTACCAAATAAGATTAATTCACATCATCAATCTGTTAAATGTCCACTGCACGGACACTGATCTAGTCTGTTGTCAACACTCTTTACAAGAATATTGAAGCCAAGTGAGGATGCACAGCCTAGATTATGTTGTAATATGATACATATGTAATTGAGATCATAGGAGGCATAGGAAATATTTTTTCAAATAGATGAGAGAAAAAATGCTACAGCGTGCCCAATAACAACAAAAAAATCACAGAAATGATACAACTTCAATCAATGGATTTGGTCTTAGGAGAGAAGGCAGATTTATGGCTAGTAATTTGTGTCCTTCAGAATTTAGAGGCAAGAGGCAGATGAAAATATAGCATGTTCAGCAAAACCTCTCTGTAGCCAACTGTTGGACAGAAACCCAAGTTTCCTGAAAACTCATGGAAAAGCCATTCCGAGCCCTAACTCGTGGACCCTTATTATGATTGTGAAGAAAATAACTTTTAAAACCTGATACATTCACTTATGCACAAAGGTATATTTTTACAGTATTTCGAAAAGGTAAATTAGGAATATTCTTATATTCCAAATGACCTGGTATTATTTTATTTTGCCATAAATTGCATGTATCCCAATGCAGTTGAAATCCTATCGGGGATTGAAGTTATAACCGCAGCTAATGTATGTGAAAAAATAAAAGGCTTTTTGTCAGTATAGTTTCTGCTTCAAACTGTGCAAGATACACTTATTCTCCAAGATCGAAGGACCTCCCCTTTTTTGGGGGGAGGGGAACAAAACCTTAAAAGACTAAGCAGGAAATAGTGCACACTCACTGAGACATTTTAGCCAAAAAGGAATAATTGAATGCAAGTGAGAAAGGGATTTATTTTAAATTAAAGAATTTTGACAGGCCAGCCATAGAACAAAGGGCTGTATTCTATATTACCTGTTTTCCCAGGGGTTCCAGGCTCTTGTGGACTTCAATGGGAGGGCTCCTCACAGAAGGGAGGCCTGGAGCTGAAGAAATGTGGATCAAAGCAATCAGCTTAACGCATCTCAATCTGCCTTTGATAGGCCAGCTGTTCAGAAAGTTCTGTGGCCTTCCACAGTCATGCTGGCTCTTTCTGAAATGGCAATTGCAGGAGAGCTAAAATCCCATTCTGAATGACTGGGTTTGGTGTGAAGTACTCTGTTAGGTGTCTATATTTGTACCACAGTCATACGGGGTCTGAATGGGTAGTGACAGTGGACTTGCCGTTGGTGGAAAAGAGGACAGCAACATAGAAAAGATGGTTTCTTGGCTGAATAACATTAAGAAGGTACTTCCTACTTAGGGCTAGGTTTGGCTCTGACCTCTGTGTGCTGACAAAGTGAGCCTGAGAAATGGGTGTGATGCTGAGGAAAGTACGTAAGATTGGAACCTGTCAGATATGTGTTTGAATCCAGCTTTGCAGTTCGCAGCAAGAGGATCTTAGACAAGCTTCCCTTTGCCCCTGGGGCTCAATTTTTCTCAGTTAAAGTGGGGCTACTAATACTTATCTAGGGAAGTGGAGATGAGGATTAAGTTCTAAGACTTCAGAGGGAAAAGCCAAAGGAATGCGACTTAGCAGTTACTACTTTCAATATACATTAAGCTTTTCTTAGGGCTTCAACCTCTATGGCTTCAGAACTAGGTTCATGTTCTAGCTTTACTGCTTGTTCACCTGTGATGTTGGCAAGGCTCTTTGATGTCTCTGAATTTAATTTGGCACATCAGTAAAATGTATTGATAGATGCATAAAAACTTGTATATATATTATCTCAAAAGTTCATTAAAAGTAGTAAAACAAACATAAAAGATAAAAATTAAAACATAAATGAAGCAGAAAGTAGTTAACATAGATTCTGGAACATGATAAGGACTCAAAAAAAAAGTTCTATTATTGTGATTGAGGTCTCTTTTAGGCTGTTTTTCTAAACCAGTTCCCAAACTCTTCTTCAGAACCCGAATCTTTCTCTTTCACTGCATCCTCTCTTCTAGCCCTAGCAAAGACAGAGGCTATGACATCTGCGTTGTTGAACAGTTCCTTGGTTCCCTTCTATTGTCTGAAAACAGCATAAGCATCTGCAGTGGAACTGGGTGCAAAATTGTGATGCTGGTCATTGTAGTGTCTAATGCCTTCCCTTGGACCATTCTGGTTTCATTCCTTTGCGATAATAGAAGCAACAGTTTTCAAATTAAATAGACTGGACAGTATGTTACAGTTTTGATGTGCTCCTATAGAAAACTATATACAGAATGATTATGTATCCTGTATATTCTAGTATTTCCAGAGTGACTATATATTGCTTCCTTATTCATGACAAGGGCTTCCCTGGTGACTCTGACAGTAAAGAATCTGCCTGCAATGCAGGAGACCTGGGTTTGATCCCTGGGTTGGAAAGATCCCCTGGAGAAGGGAATGGCAATCCACTCCAGTATTCTTGCCTGGAGAATTCCATGGACAGAGTTGCCTGTAGGGCTGCAGTCCATGGGGTCGCAGAGTCAGACACGACTGAGTAACTAACACTGACACTGATTCATGACAAACAACAACAAAAGACCATAAAAAATATACATAAACTCAGAACTTCTTTGCTTCCTCTCCACCAAACACCTCAAAATGAATGCATTATATGAGCTGAAGGATTTGTTGTGCCACTTATCAAAAAATGATAAGCGTGGAGATTCTCTGCCTAGAGTGCAGGTGAATGCTGAGACAGCAGTGTCAGCACCAGCCCCCTACATCTGGCTAACCTCCTTTCATGAAATGATGGTGTATGTATGTTTTCTGAGAGAGGTAATGGTGAAAAAATGATGGGAGAGACTGTCCTTTTTCCATTTCTCATAGTCTCTCTGAATACAAAGTTTCTTGAGAATAGTTCTGGATAGAGCAGATGCAGTTGTGTTCTTGTGCTCTGGGGCTCTATGTGGTGTGGCAGAATTTATGCTAGACTTGTAGGAAGACAACTTGCATTCTGTCAAGCTGTTGCTGAATAATCATGAAAGCCTGCATACATCACTGAATTTGTTTGGGATGCAGTTTCCTCATCTGTAATTTTGATCTGTTAATTAATATTTGTCTTTCCAAACACATGGACAGCTTGTGAGATTCAAGGGGGAAAACCACTGGGGGGGCATGCTGCATAATGGTGAGACGTTATTAAGTTATGTTCACTGTATGTTTATTCTCTCCCTGGTTATCATGTGAGTATCCTGTACACGTAATGCATGTACACGTAATGCATGTACGCGTAATAACGAACCGTTGATTTATAAGTCTCAGATATACCTGAATAGACTTTCACACACTGCTTGGGATCAAGCAGCATTATATAGCTTACGCAAATGAAGATTATCTTATTTTTATCACTGGGAAAGTTTCCAGGACATTATCAACACGTGCTAAAGTTTCCTACCTAGAATGTAATACTGAAACCTCTGCTACCTTACACTTGGGCTCACAACTTCCATATGATTTGCCTCTCACTTATAAAAAAGCCACAGGCCTTGTCAGCTAAATTCCAAAGTGACATTCAGCAGTGAATATTTGGATTCGGTTTTGGTTTTGCTTTCACACTGTCATAGAAAACTACAAAAGGGCTGGACACATGTATTCCCCCCTTCCCCACTTTTTTTTTTCTTTCTCTTCAGCTTGACGAACACGTTCGTCTCAAAACCACTAACAAACACGTTCACATAGACACCTTCTGCAGGATTCTTAAAATCCTGCTTTCCACATGTGGATCATAGATCAATCTAACTATACAGCACTGCCCTGGATGATGGTCCCTCTTGCAACCATGTGGAATACTCATCTTCTCTAATCCTGGTCTATAGTATTTCCAAAGTACTTTACAAGCCCAAAGTAATGGCTTCTAATGCTTTGCAGCAGCTGAGCTGGTAGCACACATGATATCTTAAATGTAACAATCAAAGGCACAGGCAGGATCTTGGTATTTCCGCTGGCTTGCAGATGTGTCCTGTCCCGGTCCAGAATCTGTAATGTCAATTTTAGACAAAAGAAGCTTAAAACAAAGGAAAGTCTCCCTGCTTTGTGTCAACAACTGAACTAGAGTGAGAGAAAGCTCCCCAATAGGGAAACGACATGTATTGTATATCAGTTACCTGACCCGTACAGTAATTTTTTGGGGGGTGTGTGTCTGTGAGCAACCTTGCTTAAGATTTATGTAATGGAGGGCATTGTTTTATTAATCTACACCATGTGGGACTCTCCAGGTGCTAAGCTTTGATCTTCCTGCCCTCTGGTACATTATGTTTTCTAGTGCTCATTGACAGTGATGTCTGTGATTTAAAGCATTCTTCCCTTGCTGCAGAGGGGTGGGGGAAACAAAAAGAGTTCAGATAACTCTACCTCAAATCAGAGACCCGTGACTTCTTCCCTTGTCTGGTCTCCATTTGGTATAAAATTCACTCTGATTCTGTTTAGGAGAATTTGATCATCACTCCAAGGAGTAAAAGAATATCTTTATGAAACATTTTATGGCACATAAGATTACTGCAGGAAATTCTGGACGTGGCCAACCAGGGAAGCTTGGCTTTGGTCAAAGTGGTATGAGAAGACGGAAAGTAAATGGCAATTTTCTATTTTCCCTAAGAATGAAAGGGAGAAAAGAGTGGGAGGGATAAAAAGAGATACAGACATTCAGAATCCAAGTCTATTATGACCATCATAGCATTAAGAACAAAAGGATAACCCTTTTCTAATAAAGGATAATGATGAAGCTATCTGATTTGTTGTATTTTAGGAAATATGTTATCACATTGGAGGAAAATATAAAGAAATGTCAAGCAGGTTAAAGGTGATATAATACATACTCATCAAGGATACAGACCCTGACAACAGGCTGCATATTTCAAACCCCATTTCTGCTGTTTACTAATGTCAGTTTCCTGACCTGGAAAATGGGGATAATAATAGTACTGTCTCCCAGATTATGGAAAAGATTAAATGAGCACTTAGAATAGGGCTTGTTCATCTTAAGTGCTCAGTGTTTGCTAGTATTTTACTGAAGACCTTTGGCTGCAGTACCTGTGGTTTGCAAGATGAATGTCTTTTTCCTATTCTAACTTGTGTTATTAAATAGTGTGACATTATTGACCTTTCTGGGCTGGCAAAGATCAAGGCTGGGTTCCTACATGGTATGTCAACACTAGCCATTTTAGGGGGAAGAGAATAGATTTCAACTACATTTATGTTCAGGAGCACTATTCTCAGAGGATGAAATTAGGGATGAGGCATAGTGACCTTCTGGGGTCATGAAGTCCTTATGGCTTTGTAAGGTCATCCCTACCTTCTCTTTTGCAGGTAAGGGGAACAATTTCTTCCCTAGACTTCTCCCTCCATAGGTGAATACAGAAAGTCACCTCTGTCACTACAGATTCATTTTACCTCTTCTTAAACTTCATGTAAATGGGGTCACACACTAGATGCTCTTCTGTCTTACTTTTTCATTCAGTAACAGAGATTCGTGCATATTTTTGCCTATATCAGTATTCACTGCTATGTAGAATTTCCCTATATGAATATATCACAATTTATTTGCCTTTTCCACTGGTGATAAGTTATTTTCAGTACTAGAAGTAAAACTTGAATATTACTTTATAAGAGATATTTTAATAGTATCCTCTAGCAACAATTTAATTTTGTAGTGATGTATATACTAACTTTTCTTCTTGTTACAGTCAAGTTGACTTGTTACAGTTGAGTTGAATTCAGGAAGCCTTTGCATTCTATAGGCATTTTTTGGTCTTTCCTATCTAAAACAGATTGTCTTTTAAAGATGGGTTTAATTTTCATAACTTGGGTCAATGCCAACTATCTTCATTTAATAGCGATAGCTGGATGAACAGTAATGAATGATGATCAGGTGAGATTCATCTCGCTGTTTGCAAAACTGTTTAGTGATTTCATTATGCATTTGGTTGAGCTCAAAAGAGAGGTGGAAAATGCCAAGACAGTGAAAGGTGCATGTTTCTAAACTAGTGTATATAGGATAATCAAGGTTTTTATAATGAAGGCTTCTATATCTTATTCATTTTGGGGAGATGAGTGTGGGATATTTTGAAGCCAGCTCATTTGCTAGACACAGGTGTTCTAGGATTCCACTGCTTGTTCATGTAATACTAGGCAGAAGTTAAGAGGCACCTTTCCTCAGAAGAGTAGAGAGAAGGGAGAAGGGGACACATCATAGGCTCAGATAGCCAGAGCCTGCCCAGCATTCCTCATCAGCCATCAGTGCTGGAGACACAAGTCATGGGGGTAACACAGTTGGAAATGAATGGGATGGTTGAGGGTGGATTGAATGTTAGGGTCTAGCAGCTCCATTTCCCTCTGTAGGATGCACAGAAATGGAGAAATACCTCATGAGACTTTGTAGTAGTTGACAATGCCCAGAGAGGAATGGAAGGCAGAGGAGAGTGCTAGTAAGTCCTGGAGCTTTGTCTGTAAAAGAATGTACATGCTGGGAGTGCATTAAGTCAGGCTGCTTTGTTAGGCCCAGGGAGAGGATTTTCCATGAACTTGGGACTTTAGTGGTAAAACTGGGAAAGTCCTGAGCAGAGCTGCTGCTAAGTCACTTCAGTCGTGTCCGACTCTGTGCAACCCCATAGATGGCAGCCCACTAGGCTCCCTTGTCCCTGGGATTCTCCAGGCAAGAGCACTGGAGCGGGTTGCCATTTCCTTCTCCAATGCATGAAAATGAAAAGTGAAAGTGAAGTCGCTCAGTCATGTCCGACTCTTCACAACCCCATGGACTGCAGCCTACCAGGCTTCTCCATCCATGGGATTTTCCAGGCAAGAGTACTGGAGTGGGTTGCCATTGCCTTCTCTGCCTGAGCAGAGCAGGGCCTTAGAATAACAAAATGGATGTAACAGCTCCATCAGAGTTCTAGACGGTTTGCACTGTAAGGAATCATCTAATCCAGGAGTTTTAAAGTTGGTTTTATGGAAGGCCAGTCCCTCTTCTTTTGAATACAAAATCTTAGGCATCAGTTTTAGAAATTCAGACTGATGAAACAAGCTGCGCTGTTCAAAGCAGGGTGGGGTGTGGGAGTTCAAGGATGTCTCCTTTTGGCCTAATTGATTGTCACTACAAATGTTCCACAAACAGCACCCCAAAAACTCAGTGGCTCATTCAACAGTGATTTCTTCTCATGGTTCTTCAGGTTGGTGTGGTGACTGTTTTAGGCTGTGGGTCTGCAGGTAATCTTGGGTGGCTCTTCTCCCTATGTTTCATGTTGGGGACCAGGCTTCCCAGAGTAGATTCTCATGGTGATGCCAGAAGCCAATGTATCTCTGTAATGTCTTATTTATCCATATCACATTGGCCAAAACAAGGCACATGGTCAAGGCCAAAGTGAGAAGGTGGGAATGTGCACTCCGCCTTCATTAGGTCCTGGCAAGGTTATGGACAGCTACCCCCACAGGGGAGTGTGGAAGTGAGGCCAGCAAAGTATCTGTGTAGCACGCTTGCCTCCCGTCTGCCCACTCTACAGTCCACATTCTACATGCTGAGGAATCCAGAGAACCCAGACCTACCTTGGGCTCCAGGCATCAGAGGCAGTGCCTGGCAGAGGTGATGGCGGTGACTAAGGAGGTTGATGGTGCTCGCTAAGGGCAGCGGGACTGTGTTCTGGAAACTATGACAAGTGCTGCAAGCAGGTTAGTGTGGCTGAGGTTCAGCAGGTGGCATTGGTAACAGGAGGTAGAGCAGGAGAGAAAGGGCCAGACCTTACATGGCTGAAAGAACCTGCAAGCACGCAGGAAACACCCCTAGGGGTTCCTGGAAACAACTAGGGATGACTTTACGTGGCTGTACTAATTGTTGGTGATCATTTATCACTGTCCGTATAACACCATATATTAATATATATATATGTATATTTCAGGCTGACATATCTGGGGAAACACGAGTTTCAGTAATCAGACTTGAAACCTCAGAGTTGAAAGGGACCTTAGACCCGTGTAACACAACCCCTGTTCCATAATATCACAGGTAAGTGTTGTTCACCTTCTGTGTGAATATCTCTGCTGACAGACAATCCACTCCTCATAAGGAAACCATCTCACTCAGACAAACAGCACTGACAGTGACCTTCTGAATGTGCAGGACTAGAAAGCATGAAATTAGATATCAGGGAGGCAAAAGTCTAGAATGAGAGGAAGTTTGTGAAAAATTGCTAATTTAGAGAAAAGATTCTTTTTTGATATGTTTAAAGGGAGGATGAGGGTGAGACCATAGAAGCCAAAAAGAATGAGAACTATTTTTCTCTTTTCATGTTTGTTGTCAATTTGAAAATTAATGTGATTAAGAGAGAGTAAAACCTGGCAAGTGGAGACTGTAATGTCGTAATTGTCTGAGGCTAAGGGATTGTGTCTCGGAGAAGGCAATGGCACCCCACTCCAGTACTCTTGCCTGGAGAATCCCAGGGATGGAGGAGTCCATGGGATCACACAGACTCGAACACGGCTGAAGCGACTTAGCAGCAGCAGCAGCAAGGGATTGTGTCTATGAGAATGTAAGGTAGAAAAAAGACTTTTGGAGTGCGAGGCGCCAAGTGATTCTACAACTCATAGATAAATCTGATGCTTACCTTAAGTTTGACCCCGGTTTACACGTATTTCCCAACTTACAAATTCCCCTCAAAGATAAGGGAGCATATAGACAGGAATAAGTCAACTAAGGAATAGAAATGTTCTCCTCTAGTCCTACTCTAATATGCCCACCTTGAGAGCTGATAAAATCTTGAGTCCAGTCTATAAGACTGAAGTTTTTTGTAGTTATGGACTTTGCCCTCAGTGTTTAACTTCTAGGGAGTTGGGAGCCAAAGCAGCTCTCAGGTTGTTTCAACAATAACACCAAGATCAGCTGTCAAATGGTCATGGGGTAAACTTGTCAGACTAGTTATTTGACTTCTTACCTGTATACCCAACCAAGGGAATAACAACCACCAACAATAAAGTTTAAAGACTGATGTTTTAAACTTTTCAACAAGCTGTGTTGACATGTAGCTACAACCTTCATGGGTAAACCACTTCACGCAGAGTGAGTTTTAAAAGCTGTAAACTAAAATCACAGTGTTTTGCAAACCTTTGAAATTTTTGAGGAACAAATAAATCAACCAGATCATCCTCTACCGAGAATTACAAATTTCTTCAGGAAACTTGGAGCTCAAAAAGAAATTAAAGCAGAGACTGAAACTGGTTTTAGATTAGTGATTTACTGCCTGTCAGGAGGCGTGACTACATTGTTGTTTACTTGATTTCATAATGCACTCTTTCTCTTTAACCTTTCCTCTGAAGACATGGGTTCAGATCCAGTCACAATGCTGGTCAATTGCAGATGGATTTCTCTGGTACTTCTTATTCCTCCATGTGTGGATCCAGACCAGAGCCAGTCCCCAGTGTATCCTGGTTGGAGTGTAGTAGAATGAATGCTTAAGGACATTGATGGCAACAGAGGGGCTCTTAGGAGAAATACAACTTTGTAAAAGTCCCATAGCTGAGGTCTTTTAAAAAATCAATTAATAACATCAATGTGATCAAGTACATTTTTCTCTGAAATATCCATTATAAGAAGGATATTTCTCAAAACCCAGTTTGAGACATAAATCCATGTTAAGAAGGCTAGGAATGGTTATTACCATATTAAAAAAAATCAGCTTTGGT
This sequence comes from Bison bison bison, assembly GCF_000754665.1. NCBI lineage: Eukaryota > Metazoa > Chordata > Mammalia > Artiodactyla > Bovidae > Bison > Bison bison. The sequence continues at coordinate 4,718,535 of NW_011495030.1, forward strand.
TCACAATAAACGTGGACAACCTACATGTCTGTGGTTTTAGCTGTCTGAGGGAAGACCTGAGGTTGTCTCTGGGATCCAGTTTGTATATGTGCCTTTCTGCTGTCTGTGGGAAAATCCATTTGGACTTTGGGACTGTGGCTGCATTCTGATTTAAGGCAATGCCTGGGTGCTATGATTCTCTCTACTGTGCAACCTTCCAAAAATAGGCAGAGTCACCCCTGTGAGCAAAAGAGAAGTAGAGGAGCTTCACCTTGCCCAGTGGCCCTTTAAGAATATGATTTTACGGTATTCACACATTCTTCAGGAGCTGAAAGAACTAAAAAACCTTGGAGCTGTCACTGGTGGTTTAGCAGAAATATTGCCCTGTAGAAGAAGGGCTGAGAATAGCTGCGTAATTTCCCAGGAATGGTTTAAGCTGCATCCCGTGGCTGGGACTCATTAGAGAGTACAGTAGCTTCACAGCCAATGAGGTGGCAGGAGTGGCCACTGGGATAAGAAAGAAGGTAAAATCCAGAAATCTCTAGCCTGTTGTTCCATTTCAGCTGGAGTCATCATTTTGAAAGCAGAGAAGGGGGAATGGTTAATGGGTTTGTGATGGTGGTGGTGATGGTGGTAGGGTGAGACAGACAGTAGTGGTCAGTGAAAAGTAGAGTGAGGATGAGTTATAAATTTATTGCAGCTGGGACAGCTTGAGGGTTGGGGGCGAGGCTTAGACCACTTATAAATGATCAGAAACACCAAATAAGACTCCATTCCCACAAATACCTCAGATTCTCAAATGGGAAGGTTCTGCAGTGGGAGTGGCTTGAATTATCTAAGTTTCTAAATTATTTTGTGGTAGTATGGATCATTTATGTGTGTGTATATGCACAATATACATACTTTTACCTCACCTACATGTATTTATTCATTTATTAATTGGACATCTACTGAGCGCCTGTGTTGTGCCAGGTTTTGCAGTAGGTGATGAGGATAAAAAGACAGAATGGAATGTGTCTTAGTGCTTGACTTGTAGCAGCATAGAGCCTAGGGAAGGAGGGAGACAGACTAATAAACCAGTGATCATAACAGAACGTGATCAGGGCCATATGGAAGGGGCTGTGCAAGTAGAGTGGAGGGGGAGCCTGACCGTCCCAGGGCAAAAGAGGACACTGGTGTGTGTTTAGGGAGATGAGTAATAACCCCCAGCTGACACAATTAAGGAGGCCAAACGCACTGAAATATTGCACAAAGGGACAGTAATTAGGCCAGTGTGGTCAGAGAATGTGGAGCATGGTGGGGGAGAGAAGGGAGGTACAGCTTGAAAAGGTGAGTAGGGGCCGTATCTGAAGGGCCCTGAATGCCACACAGAGGAAAGCTGGAGGAGCCACTGAAAGGGGTTAAGCAGGAGGTGAGGATGTGATCTGCATTCATTCTGCAGTTACCTCTGGGTGTTGATTATGATGGATCTGTACAACTGCAGTTCTGTTTAGGCCGGGAGTGATTCCCCTTCATCTGGACTGCATTTACCATGGCAGTTTATGGTAGCATTTCAAAGGGAAGTCCGTGGTCATTCTGAGAAACTAGTGCAAGACTAGAGCATTAGGGCAGACAGAAGAGGCAGGACACCCTCATGGGTTGAGCCCTGAGTGCTTTTAAGAGCCAGCTCTGTCTCCCTATATCCTTATGGTTCAAGAGAATGAGTGTAGGAGGAAGGGTTGACAGCTTATCCACACCTGGGGTATTGTTCTCACTGGAGCAGCATGCTGCTAGGCTGGGGTGGGCCTCAGAGAAGGAGGAGCTCTGTACTGCCACTGGCTAGGCTGCAGTACAAGCAGTCCTGTCCCTCGAGTCCTCTGGATGAGCAGATTCCATGGTCTTAGATGAGTCTGTGGTACGTTAAAAAGTCATTTGGAGCTTCTGACCAGTGCAGGAAGAGAGTCACAGCACAGACCCCTAGGATTCCCTGAGCTCGGTCGTATCATCTGTGGCAGAAAATATTACTATCTGAAAAGCAACTGTTGGCAAGCTGATTATGCTCAGTATCTTATTATGGGACAGCAAGTGGTCAGCATTTATGAGCTTGGCATGTCAGACCCCCTTAGACAGAGACCCACTGTGAGAAGGAAGTGTTCTGTTTAGTATGGGCTTGAGTTCAGAGGGCTCAAATAGCAGGGTGAACAGATGGTGCAAGTTCCATGTTTCCCACCACTCTAGCACTGAAGCACTCCATTCACTGATGTGGTTTCTGCATGACAAGCTGATAGAAGAGGAACATCCCTGAGCTTGTTTCATGCAGGAGTTGGTGCATATGTTGGTGCAAACCCCAAATAACTATGGCACTACCGCCTCTTCCACCAGTGGACCCAAAAGGCAATGCTGAGGGAAACCCTTATGGAAGGCAGAGCTTCAGTTAGGAACCTGGTCACCCATTCTGTGTGGAGGGAGAAATGTTCAGAGGTAAACATAGGCACAGACTTAAGGGCATTAGAGAATTTGTGAGTGGTCAGGGGCCTGGAAAGAGCATGGTTAGAAGACTAGGGACTAGATAGTCTATTAAAGAAGCACGTGGCTGGGCCTGGGAGGGTAACAAATTGTGAAGGAATTTGTATTACATAGTGATGCCACTAGAGGATATCCACTGCTAAAGTATCCCTAAGACCCACATGGCCAGCATGTTACCCAGACCTGTCCTTGGCCAACTTACTAGAAATTTGATTACATTGAAACTTTTCCACTTGGAAAAATCAACAATTTATGCTACACAGAATTAACCTGTCTTCTAGGTATGGATTTTCCTTTCCTGCCCACAGTGAGCTCATTGGTGTGGCAATCTGAGGGCTTACAGATTATCTAAAAAACTGACAAGGACCCTGCAAAGCATTGCCTTGAATCTGGGGACCCAACCTATGCCAAAAGAGCCATGATGGTGGTCATGGGTTCATGGGATCCACTGGTCGTGCTTCACACCATGCCAACAAGAAATTGCAGGCCTGATGTGATTTGGGTACTGATTTCTTAAAGGCAACAGCTGAAATATCAACTTGTAGTTGATGTCCTTGGGCTGGGGTGATACCCTTCAGGACATGATATACTGACCCAATACATCTTGACCCATGACTGTTGAGTAGAATAAATGGGTCTTAAAACCTGGGGATGAAAATAGGAATGGCCCTGCCCCCCATCACTTTCAGCGACCCACATGGGGGAACTTTTGCTTCCTTTCTCTGCAGTTTTAGGCTCTGTGGATCTATAGGTTCTGATTCCCAGAGGGGATACTTCCTGGAAGGTCACAGTAAGGGTCAAACCAAATTTAAAGCTATGACTGTGACTGGTTACTTTGGATTCCTTCTCCCAGGAGAAAGCATGTAAAAACAGAAATTAGGGGGAGGTAAGTGATCACCATATGGAAGTAGGGCTGCTGCTATGTCATGGTGGCAGGGAGAAAAATGTTTTACATTCAGACTGGCACATTCTTTCCATGTTCAATTCAAACTGTAAATGGGAAGTTAAAAAGCAGTTTGATCTGATAAAGACATGATAAGCAGGGGCCTCGAGGATGAGGTCTGCATCCTCCACCAGTCAAATCACCTAGATCAGCAGAAGTGCTAGCTGAGGGTGACAGGACTAGAATGGTGGTGGAGGAGGGCCATGCATTGATGAGTATCAGTCCTGGTTCAGGACTAACTGAGCAGCTGAGACTGTACTTCTTCAAAATAGTTTTTCTTTGGTCCCTAGAAATGTTGACCAATCTGACTCCTAGAGAAACTGTGTCTGGAAGGATGAACTTAATATGGGAAAGACAAGGGCTCTGAGCAGTGCAAGAGGCAGATCACATGAGCTACTGGTGGTGCCCTGCCTAGCTTCTCCTAGCTGGGCCAGTGCACCCATCTCTGGCTGTGTTAAGTGTAGGCTGGTAAGGGCTCACCATTCATTCATTTGCAGAGAAACCTCTCAGGAGATGGGAGGTTATGCATATCTTCACCCTTCAGGGGTGACCTGCAACCAACTAGTGCGTGATATGTGAGTAGTAATTGGTGGTATCTGAGTAGCAATTCATGCTTCAGGGCTGCCAAGGGCATTAGGCTGGAGCCTGACATTAGCTGAAACCACATTTGCCCTGTTCTCCCAAGTCCCTTAGAGATTTTTCCTAAGACTCCACAAGACTCCCTTTTCCTTCTGTTTTTCAGTGACCCAGCCTAGGGCAGGTGGTCAGTAGAAGAGAATTTGTTTGGGGGAGCAGGCAGCCCTTTGCTTTAAGCACAGATAGTACTGTGCAGGCTCCCAGGACACTCCTGAAGTGTGTGTGTCTGTAGGACACTTGGTCAGACTTCAAGTGAGGCAGCCCTCCTCTTAACACTGACCCTGGGATACAGCCCTGGCCTCACCAAGTAGTTATCTTTTAAAAATTCAAACCCAGTAGGGTAGGGGCAAGGGAGCCCTGCTTCCTCCCCCTGGCATCTTTTGAAATAATGTGATAGCTCCCTGCGGATGCCTGGCTCTTCACGCACCTCAGGCTACTCCTGTCAGCTTGAAAACAGGAGGGCAGTGGGTGGACAACACCTGGTGAATAAATTTACACGCTGAAATAATGGTTTCCATGTTGGTTCTTCATAATTAACTAAACAGGCCAGAGTTAAGTTTCATGTGTAAAAGAACTTGTGAGGAACTCTTGACAAGAGATGAAGGTTGATGAGGGCAGTGAAGGTTTATAAGAACTTTTTTCCTGCTGAGCCTTTGTTCTCTCTCTTCTCTCTCTCTGTTTCTCTGTCTCTATTCCCTCTTCTCCTCCCTCACCTACCTCCTGCATCCTCTTTCCTCTCCTTTTTCCATCTCTCTGCTCCTAAAACCCTCTTTGGTCCTGTTTGGCTTTTCATGTACTCCTACAATCTTCACTTCTCAGCCTGTGTGAAAAGAAAAATAGTAACATCCACAGATTACATTGGTGCTTACATAATTTGACAATTATATCTGCAGATATATCTCTGATCTTGAAGGGGGAAAATGAATGCTTCTGCTAAGTTTCTAGCAGAATAGATTTGGAAAATAAATGGGGTGGCAGGTGGTGGGAGCTGAGCCATTCAGGCCCACTGGAGGATGCTCCATCCTTACCTGGAAGAGAGAGCTCAGCCTTCTCATCAGAACTCTGCAGCCTGTCCAGGGTGGGAGGGGAACACACTGGATAAACTTGCCTTGTTTGTGAAAATAGACCTTGCACGTCTCCCTTAAGAGTCCGCCATGCTTGCTGATGGAACAGAGGACTTTCTTCCAGCGTCTGGGTTGGATTTTGGTATTTTGAAACTTAACAGCTCACATTGCTGGCTGGGGACATGCTGCTCTCCTGTGTGATTTATAAGAGAAGATGGCCCTGAAAATCTACATTAGAGAAGCTAACTTCTGCCTTTAGGAGATTCTGCCTTTGTGATTCCACGCCAGGTCAGCTGAAAGCATTAGGAGAATTAAATTTTTTTTGTCTGTATAATTACTTTGCTTGACAATTAGAACACTGTTGACACTGGCAGTGATCAGTTAATTGATTGTCCCCTCATGACCACAAGGCTGAAAACACTGAGTCCACCTTCGCAGATGCCAGTGAGGCCTCTGAGGCCCTCAGTTCTCTAGTAAAGTCTTTCTGGGGTTCGGCCCCCTTAACTGAATGAGTTTAGTAACAACTTTCTCATTGCATAAACTCTCTATGCCTGCTGGTTTCTTTTCCAGAGGGGATTTTGTGGGTAATATAAAGTGGAATTCTGTAATCTTTGTTCCTGTTTTCTTTTTTTTCCCCCCTCTAACATGGGTGTCCTCACTCAGGGTTTTTCTTTGGCACTGAAGATGTGCTGTTGACTTCTTCAGGCTGTCCCTGGGTGGTTTGGGGTAGAAGATGGACCTATTTTTGGCACTTGGTCATCTGAAGTGTCCTCAGTTCCCCGCAAACCCTGTCATATTAAGATGCAGTGGGTGTGTAAGTCCTATTTACTGATAAAACAGAATTACCAGCGATAATTAATGTATCACTTTAGAGATCCAGTCCAGTTCAGTTCAGTTCAGTCACTCAGTCATGTCCAACTCTTTGCGACCCCATGAATCGTGGCACGCCAGGCCTCCCTGTCCGTCACCAACTCCCAGAGTTCACTCAAACTCACGTCCATAGAGTCGGTGATGCCATCTAGCCATTTCATCTTCTGTCATCGCCTTTTCCTCCTGCCCCCAATCCCTCCCAGCATCAGAGTCTTTTCCAATGAGTCAACTCTTCGCATGAGGTGGCCAAAGTACTGGAGTTTCAGCTTTAACATCATCCCTTCCAAAGAAGACCCAGGGCTGATCTCCTTTAGAATGGACTGGTTGGATCTCCTTGCAGTCCAAGGGACTGTCAGGAGTCTTCTCCAGTACCACAGTTCAAAAGCATAAATTCTTTGGCGCTCAGCTTTCTTCACAGTCCAACTCTCACATCCATACATGACCACTGAAAAAACCATAGCCTTGACTAGACGGACCTTTGTTGGCAAAGTAATGTCTCTGCTTTTGAATATGCTATCTAGGTTGGTCATAACTTTACCTCCAAGGAGTAAGTGTCTTTTAATTTCATGGCTGCAGTCGCCATCTGCAGTGATTTTGGAACCCACAAAAATAAAGTCTGACACTGTTTCCACTGTTTTCCCATCTATTTCCCATGAAGTGATGGGACCAGATGCCATGATCTTCGTTTTCTGAATGTTGAGCTTTAAGACAACCTTTTCACTCTCCTCTTTGACTTTCATCAAGAGGCTCTTTAGTTCCTCTTCACTTTCTGCCATAAGGGTGGTGTCATCTGCGTATCTGAGGTTATTGATATTTTTCCCGGCAATCTTGATTCCAACTCATGCTTCTTCCAGCCCAATGTTTCTCATGATGTACTCTACATATATTAGAGATCCAAGTTCCTGAAAATAATGTAGTTTTGAGCACTTAAGGACTTCCCTGGTGGCTTAGACAGTAAAGCGTCTGCCTACAATGCGGAAGACCTGGGTTCAATCCCTGGGTCGGGGAGATCTCCTGGAGAAGAAAATGGCAACCCACTCTAGTATTCTTGCCTGGAAAAACCCAATTATGAAGGAGCCTGATAGGCTACAGTCCGTGGGGTTGCAAAGAGTCAGATGGATACAACTGAGTGACTTTACTTTCTTTGAGTGCTTGAGTTGCAGGATCACACAATCTCTTGACCTCCCCTCCATCAGTTTTCTTTATGACAACTCCTTGCACTGGAGAGATTCTCGATCTCATTCTCTAATTTTGATGAATTTAGGAAAGGCGTTACTCAGGAATCAGTCAGATAGAAAGTCTTTCCACAGCTTATCATGGAGCAACTGGAGGTGCTGCTTCTCCCGTGGTCCCACCAGCAGTACGGCCCTTTCTTCTCTCCTTTCCTCCACACACCCTGCTCCCTTGTACCCATCATTCACTCAGACACCATCTCCATCTTTTATTACCCTTGCTGGCCTCTTCTCCCACCATCACTGTCCCTGCTGAACTTGCCTGCTCTTCAAGGTTCAGCTCTCTTCCTGGCCTTCTCCATAAAGACATACGTAAGTGTTCTGGCTGGCTTCTCTCTGAATTCCTGTTGCTTTTTTAGACAGTTCTACATAATTCAGTGCCTTTCTTGTCTGTTCTCTAACAATTTTACATTAATTTCTTAAAATCTTTGTATCTCATAAGAGTAGTGATGATTTGTTAGGTACCTGTTAGCACATTAATTATGTGTATCACCTCCAAGTTTCTTTTTTTTTAAATTTTATTTTATTATTAAACTTTACATAATTGTATTAGTTTTGCCAAATATCAAAATGAATCCGCCACAGGCATACATGTGTTCCCCATCCTGAACCCTCCTCCCTCCTCCCTCCCCACACCATCCCTCTGGGTCGTCCCAGTGCACCAGCCCCAAGCATCCAGTATCGCACATCGAACCTGGACTGGCAACTCGTTTCTTACATGATATTCTACATATTTCAATGTCACTCTCCCAAATCTTCCCACCCTCTCCCTCTCCCACAGAGTCCATAAGACTGTTCTATACATCAGTGTCTCTTTTGCTGTCCAAGTTTCAAAATAACTTTGTAAAGTATGTTTTTATCTCATTTCAGGGTTGAGAAGGTGGAAGCACAGACTGGTTAATAACTTGCCCAGTTAGCAAAGCCAGACTGGGAACCCAGGACTGTCTGATTCTAATTTTTATGCTCTCAACTCTTGTCTCAGGCCTGCCTCTCAAGAGTAGACATGGCATTATATATTTTTCTCTTAATTTTCACTTTATTGAGCATACAATTGGGAACAGAGGAGTTAACATAAGTTCCTGAATGGTTCTGTGGTAGGCTTTTTATTTAGCATTTTGTATTTTTTGGTAATATTTAAACACGGATGTTTAAGAACTCCTATTCTGTTCATTTTAATGTTTATTGAGCAGCAGCTCCATTGCAAGCCCTGTGCTTGTTGCTGTTGATACAGCGATGAGAACAAGTGTGGTTGAGTCTTCATCTTCCAGGTACTTACAAACCAACTGTGTACTCTGGTACATGGTGGGCACACAACTGACTGGTCTACCGTATGAAGACTTGCCCTTGGGTCTTATTTCCAAAGTTGGCATTGGATTTGTGTGGACACAGCCATTTTCTCCTAGCTTCATGTTAAACATGAATTTTCGTGGTGCCTGGCTAGATTCAACTTGTAAGGAAGAGATAAGAAGTAGAAAATCCACATGAATAGAAGCTTACGAGAACTTTAAACAACTAAACAGCCACACATGATCGATCTTTTGCATTTTTGAAATGTTTCTCTGTCATGGTATACATGGTGGGGGTTTGAGTGAGTTGACTAGGGAGTCATTTCCAATTTTCTTTAAACAAAATACAGTTTTACTTAAACAAAGTAGAAGTACTAACTACTTTGCGAGGGTAGTACTTTAAGGAATTTTTTGTTCAGTGAAATCTTTATTGATGTTACAAAATTCCTTAACTTTTTGAACTCTTAGGAAATTTTTTGAATGTTTATGGAATCTTTATTGCTCTGCCTTTTCTGAGAATAAAATGCTGGATATTAGTGAAGCATTTTTTTTCCTTAAAATTCAAGGCCTTTAAATTTTCCAGGTGTATTCCTACATAGATTCTGCATGGTTTGTGATGTTCAACTAGAGAAATAGAAAGTTATACTCCAACACAAAGTGTTGAAAAGTTTATAGCATATGAAATGAATTTTCCATACAATAGTCTTTAAGATAGGAATTCTCTTAAGGAATTCTGAAACTCAGAATATCTGAGCCATACCAACTAAGGGCTACATATTTAATTTATGAAAGCAGTTATTCTATGAAATATTAATTTATCTTTAAATATTTACACAATTACCTTTAGAAAACTAATTGAATAAACTCCATCTTTTTAAAAGAATATATGCACACACACCCACATATATGTATATATATGTATGTCTATTCCCCACTTTGAATACATTTTATTTTATAACTTTCACAGAACCTGTTTATTCATTTTTTATTTCCAGCTTTATTGTGATGACACTGACATATAACATTATGTAAGTTTAAGGTGTACAGTGTTGATCTGATACCCTTATATACTTAATGCAAAATAATTACCACCATAGCATTAGCTAACATCTTTACCACACCATATCATTAAACATGTCTTTTCTTTGGTGAAAATATTTAAAATATACTCTCTTAGCAACTTGCAAGTACAGTTGCCCCTTGAACAATGTGTGAGTTAGGGTTGCTGACCCTATATGCAGTGGACATCTGAGCAAAACGTGTGATCAACTCTCTGTATACGCAGTTCCTCCATATACACCACAGTTCCTCCACGTCCATGATTCCTCTGTGTCTGAGGTTCTGCATCTGAGGAGTCAACCAACCTCAGATTGTGTAGCATTGTAATATTTACTATTGAAAAAAATCTGCGTATATGTGGACCCTCATAGTTCAAACTTGTGTTGTTCAGAGGACACTTTTGTGTATATGTGTGTGGGTCTGATATTTGTATCACATCTTATTTATCCATTCATCTGTTGGTGAACACTTAGCTTTTTTCCATATCTTGGCTATAGTAAATAATTCTGCAATGAATTTGGGAGTGTGGATAATTCTTTGAGATCCTATTTTTTGTTTCATTGGGATATATACCCAGAAGTGTAACTGCAGGATCATGTAATAGTTCTATTTTTTATTTTTGAGAAACCTTCATACTGTTTTCCCATGGCTGTACCAATTTACTTTCTCATCAACAGTGTGCAAGTGTTCTCTTTTCTCTGTATCCTACCAACAAGTTAGCTCTTGGCTTTTTGATGATAGCCATTCTAACAGGTGTGAAGTGATACCTCATTGTGGCTTTGATTTGTATTTTCTTGATGTTTAGTGATGTTGAGTACCATTTTGTATATACTTATTGGACATCTGTATGGAAAAATATCTATTCAGTTCCTCTCCCATTTTTAAATTGTATTATTCATTTTTTTTTTTTTTTGCTGTTGAGTTGTATCAGTTCTTTACATATTTTGGATATTACCCCTTTATCAGAGATATTATTTGCACATATTTTCTCCTGTCTTCAGGTTGCCTTTTCATTTTGTTGATGCTTTCCTTTGCTGTGCAAAAACTTTTTAGTTTGATGTAGTCCCACTTATTGACTTTTCATTTCCTTGCTCATGCTTTTGGTGTCATATACAAAAAATCATTGTCAAGACTAATGTCGAGGAGTTTTCCCCCGTTTTCTTCTAGGAGTTTTATAATTTCAGTGCTTATACTTAAATCTTTAATCCATTTCAAGTTAAATTTTGTGAGTTGTATAGATAGGGGTCCAGTTTAATTTTTCTATGTGTTGGTGTCTAGTTTCCCCAATGCCATTTATTAAAGAGACCATCTTGTGCTCATTGAGTTTTCTTGGCTCCCTTGTCAAATGTTAGTTGGCTGTGTAAACACAGTTGCATTTCTTACCTCTCAGTTCTCTTCCACTGGGGAGACTATATATATTTTGAGTATAACATAGTACCCCTGTGAGTTCTTTATGGTATATAAATGTATGTAGAATGTATAAACCATGATGGGCATAATTAAGAGACATACTAAGTGGTAATATTTTATTTTTTTGTCATTTGTATATCATCACCCACAAAATTTTATGATGTGATTCTGTTCACTCTTTTTGGCTTCTGGCTTGCTGCCACCAAGATTTTCCTTCTAAATTTCCCCTCTTTTATTGAGTTGAAAGATTTGTCCCTCTCACTTACCCTCGTCTGGGTATCCGTGTAAGAAATTTGCCGTCATGCCATGAAAAATGCCTGTAGCACAGACATATGCAAAGTATTACCACTCTGCTTTAATCACCACAGTAGAGTCACTCCATGAATAATTTGAGCCACAACATCCTGTTGAAAACCAGGACCTCTGGGTTGTGAGTCATCTGTTCTTTCTGTGGCAGGTGTTGGGGTCAGAGCACTTTGGATCTTTACTGTGATTTGTAGAAAGGACAGTTAGCCTTAGAAGTTCCAAAGCTACTGCAGTCAGTGCACTTCATTAGACAAATACTTGTACTGGACTAGAGAGTTTGTCTTTCTCCCTTCAGACCTGGAGTGTAGGCTCTTTCTATAGTATTCATGTGGAAGCAACTGTTGAGGAATTCTTGTCTCTCAGAGCTGGACCTTGAACCTGAGTCACAAAACCAGCGAGTATTTTACCATGCATCTAACCCTGTCAAGGTCTGTTTTATGGTGAGCCAGGTATGGACAGAGGTCGGAGAGGCCTGTGCTCTTGCCACCTAGTTCCCACATTTGCTTTGGTTCAATCTTGTTGATAGTTACCTTTAACAACTGTCATATTGAAAGTAAGTGGGGAAAAGGTCTATAGTGCAATATCATTGTTTGAGAGAAAGGCGATATGAGTACATGAAATATTGATTTGAAAATGATATAACTGTGGCTGAAAATATCCGTTACTTCATTTGTTTCTTTTCTCATTTACCTAGTCATTCAAACCTTTCTGATTGGTAGCAATGAGGAAGCTTGTGATAAGATACAGTGCTAATTTGTAAGTGGCATATTGATTTTTTATGTATAGATACCTCAAAATTCCTGAGACTGCTTAAAATTTCTCCCTGAAAATATAAAATATGTGTGCATATAATGAGGGATAATTTCTTGAAATGCCATTTTTTTGGTCTTTCTCTTTGGTTAGGAGACTGAAGAAAAGTGGAAAAGCAGCGATTCCACACTCTTGCAACCACGGCAGTGTCTATATTCTGGCCTCCCTTGTTTCCAGAGAATTAGTTATTTCCTTGGATTTCTGTGGTTAGCAAAAGAAAGCCCCTTTAAATCTTTGTTGGGAAGCCCTAGGACTTCTAAGGGAGGAGGCTGGAATTTCCTGTGATGTGGTGAACAAGAAGCTCTAAATGCTGAACTGGACCCTTTCCTGTGCCCACTGATGGGGCATGATGGTATGAATGTCCAGGATGGAACACCAGGTAGTGCTTGTCCACAGGCAAAGGGTCTGGAGTATAAAGATGGGAGATGCTTCAAGCACAGCAGCTACTACCTTCAGATGGACCGTGCTTGCCTAGACAAGGGGCCTTTCAGGGTGACCGCCAAGATGCGTCTTCAAGCAGCAGAGCACCTTCTCCATGTTTCCAAGACTATGTAAACCCCTACGTGGTCCTAGGATCCCAGAGATGAGGGAAGAGGCCTCAACAAATTAAAGACAATTGGTGTTTGTGCTCATACTGCTAGGCATGGTCATAGCTAGCTTTGTTGGGATTTAGAATAGTGTTCCTGTATCTTTACTGTGTGTGTGTGTTTGTATTAAATGGGATCTTATTAAAATGCAGATTCTGACTTAGTAGGTCTGAGATAGGGCCTGAAATTCTGTGATTCTAATTATTAGTAGTTCCCAGCTGACACAAATGCCATTGGTTTATGTATCACCTTTGAGTAGCAAAGTATAGAAGAATAATCTTGGTCAGTTTTCCACACTGGACAACTTAGGAACAAACTTATATGTACATACATCCACACATATGTTCATGCACATATACTAACATGGTATATGCATATGTATCTATGTATTTTCAATAGAGCATACTGACCTTTAACCAAATGGCAAGCTGTGGAACCACCTGCTTCAGAACTAAACTCTCTGATGTGTGTGTATAGGATGCAGATCCCTGATTCCACCCCAGGCTTGATGCATCAAGATCTGGCAGAGCCTCCTGTTAATCATAACTACAAGTTGATAAACTTTGGCTAGACTTGTGGATTCTCAATCTGGTTATACCTTAAACTTATGTTCAGAGTTCTTCCAAGAATTCTTGTCTTTATTCCTAGAGACTCTGATTGAATTTTTCTAGGGTGGGGTCTGGGTTTTTGTTTTTTTTTTTTTGGTTTTTTTTTTAAAGCTTTCCTGATGGTGGGACTATGTAGTCAAGATTGAGATCCACAGAGGTCAAAAGCTGTGCAGCTGGAGTCCGTCTTCACTGTGAGGCTTGGCAGGCGTACTTCCTAGCAGGGTGACCTGTAATAGCCATTTAACCTTTTAATCTCAGTTTCCTCATCCATAAATGGGGACTTGATAATGAGAACCTCACAGATGAGAGGGTGCAGGACAAATATTAGGTTATAGTGCCTTGCACATGGTAAACAGTAAGTAAAAGCCTTTATAATTCCATTTCTACTTGTATTCATGCATATGCATGAATTCTGTCTTTTATGAAGGATTTATCAAGAAACGTCACACTTCAGTCTGTGTCCAGTTTTTCACAAAACCAGGATTATGAAAATTTGAATTTGTTGTTAGTGTTCATGTATTTTATGGTAGAGTTAGTCACTGCTTTACTTCTTTTACATTTGTCAGTTGAAAGCAATTCATACTCACTATAAAAATGTTCGGAAAACTTAGGAAAAAGGAAAGTCCAATTCACCCATACTCCTTTTACCTGAGGTTAACTATTATTGTCTTTAATTTATTTCCTTCTCATATTTTTGAATATACATATAGAATAATATGCATAAATAGCAAAGCTTGATATATGTGAATATTATAAAATTGGAATCATTACTATATATAATTTGTACCATGTGTTTTTAACATTAATATTTTGTCATAAATATTTACCTATGCTATTAAATATTCTTCAAAAATATGACTTTTAATTTCTACCTAATATTCTGTTACAGGACTGTACTATAATTTACTGAATCTTTTCCGTATTGTGGGATTATAATTGAGTGATAAATATTTTTGTACATAAATCTTTTACTACATCTATCATTTACTTAGGATAGATTTCTGGAAGTGGTATTATTGATTCAAAAGTATGAACACTTTTATGGCTCTTAATGCATATTGCCAAACAGCTTTCCAAGTTAAATTTCCAATAGCAATATATAAAAATACTTGCTTTTCTCACTCCTACTAGTATTATATATTACCCTTAAAAATATTATTACCATGTGATAGGAATTTTAATTTGTATTTTAAAAAGTTGAGCACAGTTTCCATTTTTCAAATGCTTAGTATCTGTCAGTTCTTTGTTCTTTTATAAATTTTCTGCTCATATTCTTTCCCTTCTTTTTCTATTGACCTACTAGCATTGATCTTGTTGATTTGTAATTTTTTCACTTAGTATAGATGTTCATCCAGTTTTCACTAATTAATCATCTAACTTTTTTTACTTAGATTCTTTTTTTGTCACAGAAGTTAAAAAAATCATTGTATTCAAATATGCCAATACCTACTTTGTGATTTGACTAATTGTTTTATAGTGTAAATGGATTTTCTAAACCTCATATCTGTTAAACAGCTTCCTATGTTTTCTTGGGTATATTTTAAGAAGTATGTTACTCTTTTAGCTGTTACAAATGTTGTTTTGGCATATGATATAAGACATGACTCTGACTCTGAGCTGACTGGCAGAGAACCAAGCTCTGGATCTGGAGGTTTGCATGGATTTCATAGGATGGGCTGCAGACACTTTCTCCTTTATTTTTGAATTATTTGGCACGGAGCTAATGGAGAAGGGAGTGATTTTGTTTTAATCCTGATATGGGATTATTTATGACATTCTCTTCTTGCCCCACCTTGTTTGCTAGGAGCTTATATTAGAAAAGATTGTCAATTATATTTTTTAACTTTGGTCTATAAATATCTAGGGCTTCCCCGGTGGCTCAGCAGTAAAGAATCCACCTGCAATGAGGGAGATGCGGGAGACCCAGGTTCAATCCCTGGGTGGGGAGGATCCC
Source organism: Bison bison bison (assembly GCF_000754665.1). Lineage (NCBI taxonomy): Eukaryota > Metazoa > Chordata > Mammalia > Artiodactyla > Bovidae > Bison > Bison bison. The sequence goes on from NW_011495030.1 coordinate 4,733,784, forward strand.
CTGGAGGAGGGCATGACAACCCACTCTAGTATTCTTGCTTGGAGAATCCCATGGACAGTGGAGCCTGGCGGGCTGTAGTAGCATGGGGGTCTCAAAGAATCAGACACGACTGAAGCAACTGAGCACACTGGCATAAATATCTAATTTCACCATATTATGTTTGAAGAATGTGGCTTATATTTTGAAGACTTCTATGTATCTTGTCATGTAACAAAATAATTGTCTCACTTCTTTTGTTTTTAACATAGTTGAATGAAGCAGAGAGTTCGGTAGAGCTTGTTATGAAGAGCAGCAGCGGCCCTCCGGCCCCAACTTTCTATCATCTCTACCTTCTCAGAGGTCAGTTGTTCCAGCTCTTAGAAGTAAGTTCTAAGAGAATCTACTCAATGTCTTCACAAGACATACTTGTATTGCTGCTTCCCACAATGGAGGGGGAGGATTTATCCTTCTGATTTCTCCAGACACACAGATGTGTTCAGGGACCTCACCCCACATGGACACGAATATCACACTCTTTTCATTCCCTTCTGGTATATTTTCATATTTATGGGGCGACTTTGGTTTTGTTTCTATTCAGTACTTGTATTCTCAAGATCCATCAATACAATTCACAGCCAAGGAGCACTTGGATGGAGCTTATTGATTGTTGATGTTGCTGTATTTTGAACTGACTGGGCTGTTTTACTCTTGTTAAGTCTTTCTTTTTGAACTGGTCAGGTATGCTAGATAAAGCTCTTCTAATTTCCTGCTTGAAGGAGGTATAAAATCTTATTGCCGGAATTTTGGGAACTGCTCAAACAAGGAAAGATTGGTGGTGTTCAGACTGTCCTCAATCCCTTTACTTTGAGCATGGCTCAGTACACCCATTCTCACCTGTGTCTGATGCCTCCTTGTCCAGGACGTTCTGTTGTGCTCTGTCTAGAGCTTTAACTTCCAGTATTATGAATGGGTTGGGGAAGCTTGAGAGGAGGGCGGGGCAGTTGCCTGGCCACATGAAGTCATGGAGAGGACTTGGGGATCTCCTTACTTCTTAAACAGACTCACACAATCCTTCTTTCGTCTGACTCTCACTCCCATTTACAGAGATACCTGGTGCAGCCAGTTTTGGAGTCTTTTGGGTGTTCTTCAGGGTAAATTGGGTTTTTCATGGTTTTTCCCACTATCAGCTTAGTATTCTGCTTTCTTGGGTCTGCTAAGTCAATTACCATGGGTCATCTGCTTTCTAGCTTCCAGAATTAGGTGATGGTTGTCTTTTCTCTTGCTCTTTACTCTAATGGGCTATATCTTTATAAAATCCTTTAATTGTCATTTTGTGGAGAATCTTGGGGGTAGTATATGCAAATACAAGCACTCACTTAGCTTTCTTTACCTAAAAGCCCTTTTTTTCTTTATTAAACAAAACTTATGTGTTCATTTTAGAAAAATTAGAAAATACAAGGTAGACAAAATATATAAAAATCACTCAATCTCACTTTCTAGTCATACCCTTTGTTAATACCATTTTGATATATAGCTTTTAAGATACATTTTTGGAATATATTTATAAAGAAATGAGCTTATTGTATGCAGACTTATCGTAACATCTTTCAAGATCATCTTAAGCTGGTACTAATATAAATTTACTTAATTCTTCATAATATTCTTTTCATATTTTTATAATATTCTTAATTGAAAAGACTAAGAAAGATTATCTAGATTATTTTGTAAATATGGTTACAATGCTGAATACAAATAATTGTGGAAAGGAAAGATATGTTAAAAATAATAGTCTCAAATACAGTTATATTTGAGCTTTTAGCTACCATATTATATTAGAGCTTAAGAAAGGAAGTATAGGACTGTGAAGTCTAACCTGGCAAATCCCTTGTTTTAGATAAAGGGATGTCAAGAAATTCCATTTTATTCTTGAATTTGATAATTAGTAATGTAATTTAAAAATTTTTGTTTAATTTTTGTAGTGAAGGCAAGCAAACACAACATGGAAAAAAAAAGAAACAGCCACGAAGCAAATACATTACAAGTTCAGTTCAGTTCCGTTCAGTCGCTCAGTTGTGTCCGACTCTTTGCGACCCCATGAACCACAGCACGCCAGGCCTCCCTATCCATCACCAACTCCTGGAGTCCACCCAAACCCATGTCCATTGTGTTGGTGATACCATCTCATCCTCTGTCGTCCCCTTCTCCTCCTGCCCTCAATCTTTCCCAGCATCAGGGTCTTTTTAAATGAATCAGCTCTTTGCATCAGGTGGCCAAAGTATTGGAGTTTCAGCTTCAACATCAGTCCTTCCAATGAACACCCAGGACTGATTTCCTTTAAGATGGACTGGTTGGATCTCCTTGCAGTCCAAGGGACTCTCAAGAGTCTTCTTCAACACCACAGTTCAA